>NC_134535.1:36972416-37281069 GCF_050624435.1 Tenrec ecaudatus
GCATTCCTCCAACCGACGTCAACAGGAGGAGAGGATGCAGAGGAAGGATTTGGGGGTATGTCTTTTGAATGCTTTCCCCCTTTCAATGTTCTGAGAAAAAAGAAAACATCTGGTAAAGAGTTCCTTTGTCCCAATTCTAGATTTTAAAATTTCTTTGAAGAAAAAAAATGATGAAAGAAAAAAAAAACAGAGGCACGCTGTGTTTGGCCCTTATGCATATCATTATTTACATTGTGTATTATATAAATGCTCCATAAAACTTTTCTCATCAAACAAATGTATGAGCAGTTAAAGGACCCGCAACATAAGAGAAGATAGGCTGGACTCTTTTCTAAGAAGGACCGTAATGGGTAGTCAATCACCTGCCTCCAATTTGCCCCATTCTTTAAATTGATGTAGGTCACATCTAGACACCCCATTTTCATGAAGGAAATCAAACATGGTGGTTTGCACACTGTGGTTTCACAGCCCAGAAGAATCAGCAGTACCTGAGGGCTTAGGAATGCAAAGTCTGGGCCTCACACCGGACCTACCGGATCAGAGACTCAGGAAGTGGAGACTCATGTTCACATGGAGCACTGCCAGCCGAGGCACTTTCTCAGCCTCTTTTGTAGATCTCCAAATCTGGCCCAAGGAGTAAAATATTGCATTCTTTACAAGTTATCACCCAGATAACAATGTATTTCAGAGGATGTAACCCTACATGTTCACACGAGGCTGGAGAGGCATTTCTTGCCTTAGCGTTAGCTTGCCAATGATGCTCTACTTTGACATTTCCATGTCCTCCTCTGTTTGCTCACTGTGTGAAGTGTTTATTCCATCTGGGAATTATCTGAATGGTTGCTGTAAGCAATCTGAAACTTCCATGGGATTCTTTTTTTAGAGATTTATTTCTCACTAGTATGCCCTCAGAGCTTCACCTGCCATGCCTTCGGTGAAAGGTAAACATGGTAATATTGAAACACGTCACTGGGAATCGTTTTTAGCGAATTTGGTGGACAATTTTCAGGATAACCCTAATCCTATTAGGTGTTTTTGTGTGTTGTCAGATGGGATCACCACCCAGAGTAATTTACAGCCTTTCTTGGAAGTTCATTTGTTGAGAATCCCTATACGATATAATCCATGGTAGACAGGTAAGCATTCTCGACTTAGGTCGGCTTGGCTTGGTGCTAGCAGTTGAAGTGATGCTCCATTATGCATATGTAATTTCAAAGGGTAAGCCCAGGCTTACCTACCTGTGTAGCTTCAAAACCTGGACGATTCTAGAAAGTTGTTCAGTGTTACACAACACCTTTTTTTGCTGTAGCGAAAAACTTTATATCGACTTTGTGTCCCATATATTTGTTGTTAGATGCCAGGAAGTCCATTCTAACTTTTAGCATCCCCACATATAACAGAACCAAATCGGCTGAGGCCCTACACCATCCTCACGTTTGCTGTGTCCCAGCTCCTTGTTGCAGCCACTGTGTCAATCCATCTGATCGGGGTTTCCCTTTCCACTGACCCTTTACTTAGTGCAATATTATGTCCTTTCTCCAGGGTCTGGTTCTTCTAATGGCATGAAATGTGTAAGACTCCAACAAACAAACAAATTAACAAACAAAACAAAACCCCCAAATCACTGCCATCTATTTGATGCCAATTCATAGCACCTATGAATTTCTGAGACTGTAACTCTCTATAGGAGTAGAAAGCCTCCTCTTTCTCCCTGGAGAAGCTGGTGGTTTCAAACTGCTGACCTGCAGTCAGTAGCCCAGCCCTATGCTACCGGGACTCCCATGTTTGAGAAAGTAGAGTGTCAGTGAAAATGAGATAAGATCTCAGTGGGATGGAGTGAGATGATAGTCAAACAATGAACACAAGCACACCAACGATCATGGAAGTGACACAGAACTAGGAAATATATCTAAGTCTGCTCCTCACCAGGTTGGTCCATGTCCGAGAGCTGACTCAGGTGTAGCTAACACCAACAGCATCCATGCGGATATTCTGACCATAAGAAAGGTCCTCTGCACTCAACCCAGGGAAAACATTTTCTTAAAGTATATTCTAGGTATCAATTTCATTGTCTTAACTAGAATTTTTAGTATTTCCATTCCATCTTTCAAAAACAAGTGTAGTAGTCCCCTGCCCCCAGTTTTCAACAATTCATAAAGTATGCCTTCGAACATTTCAGTATGCTTCAGATATTTATTTTAGAACAGAGAGGTTCCTATGGAAAAGCATGTCATTCGAAAACTCAGAAGTGTCATGGGTTAAGTCCCCGCCTGCTGAAAATGGGTGACAATGGAGAATAATGTTCTTCAGGAGGTTAAGACTGAGAAGACTTCTGATGGACACTCTGCTCCCCTACGGGCTCCCAAGCATGTGGATGGTTCATCTTTCTCTGGGGCTTCTAGGCTTCGTCTGCACTGATGGGCACTCTCCACGCTTGAGGTCCACGGCATTTAGACTCTCCTTTGGGTCTTTCCTTCAGACTCTGAGCTTTCTCTATGTACTCCCTTTCCACCCTGCCATACAAGAGCCCTCTCCCTATTGCCCTCCAGTGTCTTTGTGGGTGATGTGGTGGAATCTGCTGATTCACTACAGCATAAACTCCCAATTTGTATTAACAGGCAAGCTACTTTCCTCCACCCCCCACTAGAGGGCAGTGAGACCTCAATCTTCAAAAACACTCTCCCTTGGCATGTGTAGCCAAGGGGCACGTTGAATCAGATGACACATTTTTTATAAAGGTGTTCCAGAAAAGTTGACTGGGGTTGGGGGAGACTATAAATGAATTGTACTATGAATCTTCACTTCTCTACTTGTTTAATGATTTCATTCCTAAGATGTAGCCAATGAGCTTTTCAACCTACAGTGTGCAATTAGTTTGAATATAGTAGTTAAGTATTCTAAGTCGTTCTATGAAAATATCAGCCAGTGTGTTACATACATATGAGGTGGAACACCTTCCCTGACCGCTCACCCTTATTTTTAAAAGAAAGTGCTGTGTGGCAGCTCTGACGGTCTAAGAAGCCAACAGGTATGTAAGAGAAGGTGCCTTTGCTTAGAAGCTGGTTAGTCAAAAATGAACTTAATAGGCCAACTTAAAAAATTAAAAAGACTATGGGATCAGATCAAATATTGGTTTTCATAAACTTAAATTTGGAATAAAATTCTCAGGAACTATTCAATTAGCAGTGGGAGTTTAAGGTGAGACACGATGCTATAAAGAAAAGGCTCAAAGGAGCCATAAGCAAACTGAAAGTTATGAGAGCAAAAGAATCAAGAGAAAGCCAATACATGGAAGGGGGCTGATCCAAACTGATGTGGGGGAAGGAAAACAAAGCAGGATCTCCGAAGCAGCCTGCAATGGCTCTCGACTTACAAAAGAAGCAGCTCTTTACTCAATGGGATATGTATTCTCAGCCGGGTTTGATTTGTAAGGTTAACTTTGGATGATGCTTTTAAAGTATCATTTGATCTTGATGGGGTTATTTCTATCAGATTCCTGTTCCTCAAAATGTCTAGTCCTTGGTTTTCTCAGACTGCCAAAGGCTTTCCCTCAGTCCTTGGCATTCAGACCTTTGATAGACGCCTTTCTCACTCCTGGTGGCACGGAAGCCTTTCCAGCCACTCACCAAGCTCCTCGGAGTCTGCAGAATCTTGCAGAGGTCTTTGCAGTACAGAGATCCAGGAATATGATTGGCCCATCCCAGTAGGAACTCTTTCTGATCCTTCAACTGCTTTCCTTCTTTGACTCTTGGATTTGTCTTTGGACTTGCTTGTTCTGAGAGGTCCATAGTCTTTAATCCAGTCTATTAGATAAGCCGGGGGTTGTTTGAGGCCTTCCATTTTCCTACCCCTTCAGCCCATCAAACCACTTTGCTCTCCCTATGGAGAAATCACACAACTATGACCCACATGTATATCATGACTTCTCCCTGTCTGTGTCCCATACGCCAAGTACATGGAGTCCAGCCTCTGTCATCACCGAGAGATTTTGAACAGAAATACCATTGCTGTACACCACCTGGCTGCATAATATCTTCCTCTGATGGTGCTGCTCACTTGACACTAGAATAGACTCGCATGTTGTCCATTTGACCTCTTTTATATCTTCCGGATTGACCTCATCAGAGTTCTGCTGTGAGATAAAGTACAAAATGCTGGTGGATAGAGTGGTAAAAATATGTAGAAATACTTAGGACATAAAGAGCAATTTGCATGATCAGCAAACTCTAAAGTGAGGGGTAAGTGGAAAGGGGGCCAGAGATGGGAAATGACTGAATTTGAATTTAAAGATGGAACTATTTAAAGAATGGGTTTACAAAGTTATATTATGAGATTCCCTTCCTTGGGTTATTTTATAAAAATAAAATATATTATTATAAAATAGAAAACATTCCATATATATTTAATATATTATTTTAGTAGCTTTTCAACTCTTTGTCTTGCTTTTAATAATGTTTTCTCCTGATTAGCTTAAAACCTTGTTTCTGTTTCCACTAAAGTCTTAACAATACAAATCAAACTCACTGCCATTGAGTCATTTCTAACTCACAGTGACCCTAACAGAGTGAAAGTCTCATTTCTCTCTGGAGGAGTGGCTAGTGGTTTTGAATGGCTGACCTTGTGGTTAGCAAATACATGAGTAACCATTACACCACCCGAGCTCAGGGGATCACATAAGTTCTGACCTCAGAGAACCAAGGTGGCATCCCTTTGTCTAGCAAATCCATGGCATCCACCTAAGACACATTCATACATTTGGATTAATCCACTCCCAGACTGTACCCACCAGGTCTCTTTAAAGTACCAACCTCACTATCTTCACTTAGTTAGTTAAACTAATCCTTCAGTGACTTCCAGCACCTACTTAATTATATTGAATCATACAAAGATATCAACAATCTTACCACCTAAGTTTTCTACTGAAGGATGTTTCCCATGTCATTTTCCCTGGAATATTCTTCTTTTGCTTCTTGTATAAATTTTCCTCATTCCTCAATCTTTAGTTCAGAATTACTCTTCACTGTGTTTTCTTGGTCATTATTTTAATAAGGAAAATGATCAGCGTCCTTCTCCTTAAAAGGCCTAAATTATCCATCATTGGGGAATGATGAGACACTGTTGTGTCTCAAGCTGAGTCTTGAGCATTATGGTAAACCCTCTGGTGCGCCTCTCCAATCTCCCTTCAATGAAGGTCTTACTTCAGAGAAATAGATCTTTTGGCCATTCAACTCTTTAGAAATTACCTCAGCTGCAGAGAACTACCTTTTCTAAAGTGATTCCCCATTCAGGAGACAGTGATGTCACTAGGGGGTTGTGGGAATGTGAAGGACAGCCCCTGATTATCACAGGGGGTATAAGAATGGTGTTGAGGCTATGCCTTGTCTCCTCTGACTTCACTAGGGGGAAAGAGAATCAAACTCATCAGCACTAACTCCCCAAGGCCAAGTTCTATGAGACAGGATGCAGGCAAGCTTTGAGCCTTCTCTCTTCTTTACCAGCTTTAATCCAACCCTTCCCTTACACAGCACGATGCTTTTCTACTGAGTTCCATAATTCATTGCCACAGCCTCTAAGAACTATACCACCATGAGGAGGTTTACTCGGGAAGCTAGCAGTTACCATGCAGCATCAGGAATGGTCAAGGCACAGGCCAAGGGGAAGGCTCCTCTGTTGTCCTTGGTCTCTCAGCACACAGCCTTTTGGCCTCTGGCTTTATTTGGCAATATTACCGAGCTCTTTTAGGACTTCCAATAAACGTTCAAAGTGCACACCACTCTGCCATAGGCGCAGCCTGAAAGTGCTCAGCAAACCTAGCTTCTCAGGGAATTCCCTGAGGAGCCCACTCCACAAGCAAGCTTCTTGCCAAGGGTGCGCAGCTTCACTGGCCAGCAGGAGGCTTACACTCTGGTTGCATGCTCTGCCTGTTGGATCTGCGGAGTAAACTGAGCAAAATTCTAAAAGGCCATGCAATCTTTGGGCATAGAGTGCTTCTCCTCTTGACAATCATGCTTCCTTGCCTTCTTTCCCACTGATGCTTAACCCAGCTGAATTCCTGTACATCTGCAGACCATCTTCTATCTAAGATTTGACTTCCTGATTAATTGAATGTGTAGCAACTAGTTCCAGAAGCAGTGCTAAGAAGGATTAGATACATAACTTGAAAATGGAAACATTCCGCACTAGCTAGCAGTCACAGCCCTATTTTCATACGAGCAGGCTTTAGAATTCCTGCTGGAATGTGAAACATGTCACCGGTGTTAATTGGATTGTTACGCTTGTACCTTCATGACAGAGAATGCACTGGCTGGTTTAGTCTATCAGTAGGCTGAGGGACACGAAGGAATGGTTAATGATTTAAACTTGAATTCCATTTTTACAAAAAAGTTATTGAATACCCGTTATAAACTCAATGGGATTGAGTGGCTTTTGCTCAGCTTATTTGACTCCCTGAAACATGATAACAACAAACTGAGACTGTTTAATCACCAAGTGAAATCTATTATGAAAGTTGGAGGGTGTATTCATTAGCACACCAAGGATCTGGCTAGAGATTTACTCATCAGAATAACTGAGTTGCCACAAGTTGAAGCTTCTAAATAGTTCAAATATTCTGTGCTAAGGCTATACCCCTCAGGAGAAAAGAGTAGTACTATAACATAGGGACTAGGGCTATCTAGTTTGATACCTTTACATAAATATTGGATATCTGGATTATTTTAACCTTCCTAAGACTGAAAAATAGTTTACCTCTTCCCACTAAAAACAAAAATTACCAGGTTAGAGCGTGGTGCTAAAAACAAAAATTACCAAAGTCTATTCTTCACAAGATGTATACTTTGCACCTCCCTTCCTTCCAGAATCTCTGTGATGTTAGATTAAAGCAGTAGAGGATAGATGGAATCTGATCATGGAGCGAAGCTCTAAGAAGCATATAGTAGTAGAAGATGTAATTATATTTAAGTAAATGAATCAAACCCATCCATTAGCCCTATTTACAGACATCGTACCTAAGTGTGTTTTCTCAAGCACATTAGCATATTGTTTTTGTTGTTGTTGTTAGGTACCACTTAGTCAGTTCTGACCCAAAGCAGCCCTATGCACAACAGAATGAAATGCTGCCCGGTCTTGCTTCACCCTGCATAATTGTTTCTACGCTGGAGTCCTTCTTTGCAGCCACTGTGGCCAGCCCTCTTGTTGCAGGCCTTGCCCTTTGATTTGTCCCTACTTCTCTACTTGATCAAGCTGATGTCGCTCTCCAGGGACACTTCTCTCCAGACAATGGGCCGATAGCCTCAGATGCATGGTAGGGTACCAATGATTTGGTGAACATGTTTTCTCTAGTGTAATCAGTAAAGATGATCAAACCATTTAAATGAAGGAGAGGGAAAAGAAACGCATTTACAGTTCTGTCCTAGGGCTGGTGGACTTTTGTGGTTCTCTGTCCTAGAATAGTTTGATCAGATTTGAGCACCTCTTTAATCTGTAAATGATCACTTAGATCCCCTATAACGATGACATCCTGTGAACTGCACCTCAGCAACAAAATATGACTATGACTTTGAGGCCTTGATAGGAAACATCTGCTCCAGAAAAGCTTATGAGAGACTCACATATTCCAAGACCCGGGAAAACCTTGCGAGGAGCCCGTCTGTTCATGCCATTGCCTTCTCACTCCCACCGCTGCTCACATCACCATCATCCCACCCCAACCCTTCTTGGACTTGGCTAGACTCGCAGTGGTTCTCAACCTGTGGGTCGTGACCCCTTCGGGGGGTCAAACGATCCTTCTACAGGGGTTGCCCGATTCATAACAGTAGCAAAATCACGGTTATGAAGTAGCAATGAAAATGACTTTATGTTCTTTGGGGGGGTTACCAGCACATGAAGAACTGTATGAAAGGGTCGCAGCATGAGGAAATTTGAGAACCACTGTAGAGTCTCTTAGCACTGCTTCTGCTCTCTCCAACTGCTGGAGCATTATCTTTCAAAATATAAATCAGATCAGCCCACCTATGTGAATCTTCAAAAACATCCAATGCCTTCAGTCTGCCTTAAAACCAAAACCCAGCATCCTTACCAAGGTCTAGAAAACCTTTCATGATCAGACCGCCTGGCTAACTTTCTGATCTCAATTCTTTACATCCACTAACCATCTCTCCCCTTTACTCTCCATCATACTTCCTGAGGGCGATAAGCTCATTCCTGGTCCAGGGTTTTAGACCCGCTGGTCACTGCATAGAAACGTTCTGATCATGTAGATGTATACTCTCTTCAAACAGTTGAGTCAGTTCATTCAGCTTCCTGGTTAGAAGATACTTTATCAGAGATGCGATTTCTGACCCCCCAACTTGAAATTTCTCTCCCACAACTTATCTACTACAATTTATCATTTATTCTGCTTTGCTTTATTTGCTACAATTGGTCAAATTTTGACATATATTTGTGTTTCTTTGTGGAGTGTTTATTTCCCCAAATAGAATGTAGCTCTCAGAAGATAAGGCCTTTGTTTATATTGATATTGGAATATTAAGCCATTCCTGCAAAAGTGTTTAAAATGAATAAAGAACAGGAGGGAGAGTGAGTTTGATGTCTCCTGAGACAGGTAGACACACAGTTCATCTCGGAATCATGGCTGCTCGAGACCATCTCTGTTAATGGAGGCCATCAAGTTGATTCAGACCCATGGAAACAGCATGCGTGTCAGACTGGAACTGAGGCTACTTACCAGGTTTTCACAGCTGTGACCAGGTCTCTCTTATGAGATGCCTCTGGGTGAACTTGATCCTCCACCCAGTCAGATGACAGTCAAACATTTAGCCCTTTGTGTCACTCAAAGATTCCACCTAGGGCAACCAGTTATGATAGAAAGTTAAGTTATAAATGATATGATAATGTCCCTTGGAATATCGTGTTTTTCAGTTTGATTCCTGTAGTACACAGTCAATCTGACCCACGCATTTACTTCCTCCAGCCCTACCGTGCAGCTGACTCTTCAGCCACACACAAAATGCCAGATTCGCCAGGGAACTCTTCCTCAACCTCTTGCTTTTACATGTGTAGAATTCCAATTTTCATACCTTAGTTCAGCCCTAATGTATTATCTTATGTGGTCTAATTTAAAAATTGCCTCTTTATCAGACATCAGAAAACCCAGAACAAACAATCATATTGATATGAATGAGAGGGAGGGTAGGGTGGAAACTCAACTTCCATCTGTAGACCATTGACCATACCCTCACAGAAGGGTCACAAAGAAGGGATGAGCCAGCCAGGATGCAGTAAAACACCAATGAAACATACAATACTCCTCTAGTTCTTTAATGCTACCCCCCCACACTATCATGAGTCTGATTCTACCTTACAAGTCCAGGTAGCATGTACACTGGTACAGATAAGAACTCTCAACACAGGGAATCCAGGACAGATAAACCTTTCAGGTCCAATAATGAGAGTAGGGATACCAGGTGGGTAGGGGGAAGGTGGGGGGAGCAAGGGGGACCTGATCACAATGACCGACATATAACCCCTCTCTACCCTCCCTCTACCCCCCAGGGGACGAACAATAGAAAAGTAGGTGAAAGGAGGTAGCAGTCAGTGTAAGATCTGAAAATAATATTAATTTACAAATTATCAAGGGTTCATGAGGGACGGAAGGTAGGAGGAGGAAAAAGTAATGAGGATGTGAGTTCAAGTAGAAAGGAAAATGTTTTGAAAAGTATGATGGGGAAAATATGTACAAAATATATGCTTGACACCATGGATGTATGGATTGTCATAAGAGCTGCAAGAGACCCCAATAAAATTAAAAAAAAGAACAACTCAGAAAACAAATTGCTTTCCTATGATACTTTCCAAATACTGCTGCTGGATTAGAATCACTTTCCCCACTTTCTTTAGTCCCACAATTCATTGCTCATTGATTTAGTTTGTGTGCTACACTCATTTCCCTTCCCCCACCCCCACAATCTGTATTTGTCTCCTAGAATTTCCAAAATACATCACCACAAACTAAATAACCTAACACAACAACATCTTATTCTCCACCTGTTCTGCTGGCTTAAGTGCAAAGTGAAGGTGGGGGCGGAGCCAGACTCCATCCAAAGGCTGGAGCTGAGAAACCGACCTTGCCTCTTCCAGACCTGGTGTTCCCAGGAGTCCCTTGCCTTGTGGCAGCATCACTATATTGGCCCCACTGCCCACCCGTCTGCCTTCCTTTCATATATTTCTCTCTGTGTTTCTTCCTTTCTTATAAAGACACGAGTCATTGTGGACCAAGGCCACCCAGCTCTACTGCAGCTTCCTATTACATTCCTTCATTACATCTATAAAAAAGTAATTTTCAAAGAAGATTATAGCCACAGGTAATAGGGGTGAAAACGTTCACCTGTATTTTGAGGATTCACAATTTTAACACAAACCACTCTTGTTAGTCATTCACTCGATGACTTCTTCATTCATTCGTCAAACAACTGTTGAGCACGATTACGAGGTTCTGTCTAGCAGCACAGGGTATACAGCAATAAACAGAATATACAAAATCTATTCTTTAACAATGCTTACTTTCTTGCTGTGGGGATGGGAAACACACAGAGGCCCATTCAAAAGTGAATTAATATATCAGAAGATACTGCGAGATTTCAAAAATTTATGGGCAAAAATCCATCATATTTTCATTCTATTTGCCCACAAACATCTAAAAAGCCCCTCATGCCCACTGGTAAGAGAAATAAAATAATAGAGGAGTGGATTGGGAAAATTAGGGTATTTGAGGTAGGCTTACAATGAAAATAAATGAAAAGTTCCAGTAGTAGCACATGTAGAAAATGATTCAAGACCAGATTGCTAAAAGAGAGAAGTGGAAAAGCCATAAATCGGCAGAGATTCTAGGTAAAAATAAATCAACTTTTGAGTTCAAGTTCACCTAGAAAAGTTCGGGGTTCAGCTTTCAGCAGAGTGAGTGAAGTAGAAAACAAGGACCACAGCTCCCACCTCTCTCAGTGCCCAGAATGGAGCAGAATCTGTCAACTATTGACCACTGAATAAGTGACTATTGCTTTAAAGCCAGGTGAGTGAAAGTAAACTTCTAATCACTTATACCAACATTTCTTGGGTTATCATTTCATTTCTAGCTTCATTACTCACATGCAAAAGTATTACATTTTGTATAAATGGATTGTTTCTATTGAACACATTAAATATTGAACATATCATCCAAATTCCCTGCAGTTGTCAGCATGCTTGCTTGCTTGAATATCCCTCATTTAACATTTTAGTAGACATGGGTCACGCAAGGAGCCCTGGTGGTGTGGTGGTAACGCATTGGTCTGTGATCTGCAAGGTTAGCAGTTTGAAACCACCAGTCCCTCCAAGGGAAAAAGAAAGGGATTCTTATTACTTTAAAGAGTTTCAGTGACAAGGAGGGTCTAAGAGACCTGGTAGGGATTGATCAAGGGCAATGTAACTGAGAGGAATTACTGAAACCCAAATGAAGGGTGAGCATGATAATGGGACAAGGAGAAAGTAAAAGGAAATACAGGAAAGAACTTGGAGGCAAAGGGTACTTATAGAGGCCTAAATACAGTCATGTACATATGTAAATATATTTATATATGATGATGGTGATCTATGTACATATATTTATAGGTTTAGTATTAAGGTAGCAGATGGACATTGGTCCTCTACTCCATTCCTCACTCAATGCAAGAACACTTTGTTCTATTAAACTGACATCCCATGATGCTCATCTTCCTGCCACAATTGCTGAAGACAAATGGACACATAAGCAAATATGGTAAAGAAAGCTGATGGTGGCTGGCTATCAAAAGATATAGCGTCTGGGGGTCTTAAAGGCTTGAAGGTAAACAAGCAGCCATCTAGTTCAGAAACAATAAAGCCCACATGGAAGAAGCACACCAGCCTGTGTGATCATGAGGTGTTGAAGGGATCAGGTGTCAGGCATCATCAGAACAATAAATCATATCATTGTGAATGAGGGAGAGTGCAGATTAGGGTCCCAAAACCCATTTGCAGGCAATTGGACATTCCCTTACAGAAAGGTCTTGGGGAGGAGACGAGCCAGCCAGAGTGCAGCGTAGCAACGATGAAACATACAACTTTCTTCTAGCTTTTAAATGCTCTCTCCCCCCCACCCCCAGCCCACTATCATGATCCCAATTCTATGTTACAAATCTGGCTAGACCAGAGAATGTGCACTGGTACAAATAGTAAATGGAAACACAGGGAATCCAGGATGGATAATCCCTTCAGGACCAGTGGTGAGAGTGGTGAAACTGGGAGGGTGGAGGGAAGGTGGGGTAGAAAGGGGGAACCAATTACAAAGGAGCTACATATAACCACCTCCCTGGGGGACATACAACAGAAAAGTGGGTGAAGGGAGACGTCGGACAGTGTAAGATATGACAAAATATTAATTTATAAATGATCAGGGTTCATGAGGGAAGGGGAGCTGGGAGGGAGGTAGAAAATGAGGAGCTGATACCAAGGGCCCAACTAGAAAGCAAAAGTTTTGAGAATGATGAGGGCAACAAATGTGTTTGACACAATGGGTGTATGTATCGATCATGATAAGAGTTGTATAAGCCCCCAGTAAAATGATTTTTAAAAAAAGAAGGAAAATGTTGCAGTCTTGTAAACTAACAGGGGTTATTATTCTACCCTGTCCTACAGGGTCACCATGCATTGGTACAGGCTCAATGAGAGTGGTTTATGGATCACACTTATTTTCTGCCATTCAGGTAACTTTTCTAAAATTTTAAGTCCTTGCTTGCAAAACAAGTCTGGTTTTCAAGCTGGGTGATCTTAAAAATCTTGTGTTCGCAGATAGCTTGGGTTCTGCTATTGCCACTAGACTAACACATTGCTGTCTACAGCGACTTTGCTTCCTTTACACTTTATTGGCCAGCGTTATGTCGCAGTGTCACCTCTGTGACACAAGGTCTCAGAGCTTAGGAGTTGAATCAGCCTAACAAGAGTGCCGGAGACAAAACCACAATGGAAAATGAGAGCAATACCTTTTACTGAGAATGTCATGGTCATAACTCGGGCCTCTGACCCAGCTCTGACACCCCCCACCATCACCCCACCTCCATCTAAAAAGAAAAGTCCAAAGAAGCAAAGTAAATGGGACTTTCTAGAAAACCTATGTTTTAAAGTTAAAAAAATTATTACGGTACTTTTACTCTTCTACCCTGTTTTGTTTGGGCTGATGACTCGGTCGTCATGAGATGAGCAGGGATAAAAGCTGTGAGAATCACGGCGACTCTGGCCTGACGATATTACTGAACTGTGGAACCATCTGTAGCTGTTGCCAATTTGAGATCTATTATTATGTGTGGACCAATAAATCTTTATTTAAACTACTATTGTTTAAATAATCTGTTACTTGCAGCTAAAGATGTTCCTAATATCACTATCTGTTGCACTCTGACTTGATCACTTTCATACACTTTCTATTAATTTTCCACTGGTTATATACTCCATCAATTGTTTTACAGTGTTGGAAAAATAAGTCTTAGGGAAAGAATAATTAACCTTTTAATTTTTAGACTTATATAAATTTAGTGGAAAACATTACTTTTTAATGAGTTTTTAAATTGTGCTTGTCAAATGTGTTTTTCATACTCCTCTACAAAGAAAATATCATCACATTAATTTAAATTATTTTTTCAGAGATGCAGCACTAGTTAATACTTAGAACTGATAAAGTCTCAAAGCTCTTTAAAGATAAAATTGGAATTGGGACAAACCTTTTTCTAACATTGATGAAATAATGCTTTATATTGGGCTTCTCGTATTTTCTCAGAAGATTTTGCTTTCACACAAATTGTTCTTCAAGAATGATGATTGAGGCTGGAAAGAAATCAGGGAGGTGAGTCACTCTTTCCATCTCCATGTGGAATAAATAAGTCACCAATTTTAGCATCTTGATTTGGTTTTTCCTAAGCATTGGCTCTCTTAGATATGTTTTCTATTTTTATTTTAAAACAAACAAACAATTATCTTAGCAAACATATCCATTTTATCTGTTACATTGCTTTAAAAGAATTAAAAAATCCTTCCAGCTTTATCAGATTTAATTACTTTATGTTTCTTATACTTGGAAATTATCGGTAATAAAAGTTACTGAACCCAAATGTTCTGTCCTGTAGGTTTGAAAGATAAAGTAAGAAAGGAGGGTGGGAGAACAGTACATTGGTGGACCAGGAATCTGAAGGTCAGCTTTTTCACAAGAAATATCAGACAAATGATCTTATCTCTGTTTAACTTGTATTAAACATAGCCATTTGATTTGTCCTCTACCAAATTTATCTTACAGTGCCTTATTTACCTTGCTCCTAAGATAGGCATTGTCAAGCCCTGCAGAGCATTTAATGTACAACACTGTCACTTCTCAGAGGCATTTTATATCCCAGTTGGGCAAAGAACGAGTATGTGCAGCAGTATAGCCTATGTTTTGCAAGTGGTATGCATCAAAGTAACCATAGGGGAATAGTAACGGTATTTTCTGGCCAGAGCTTCAGGAAAGATGTTATAGAGCAGAATATGTTTTGAGCTTAGAGTTTTACATATTGTAAAGTAGTTAAGAGCATGGATTATAGATCACATTTAGTTCAGCTGGAATGTTTGCCTACATGTCTGTAGACACAACAATGTCAATATAAATGATGAACAATTTAGACAATTGTTTAAGTGAACATAACATCTAGATTTTATTGTATTGTCAACAAAACAGGATGAAGTTTATAACTGGACCACCTGGCTCTGGCTCTTCTTATCTCCTCCCAGTGCAAAATGCTTACAGTTCTTAACAGGCAGTATTTCTTAGATCGGTAGTTGGGCTTAACACATGGAAATCTGAACACACTCTTCTTTGTAATCTTAGTCTTCTTGAAAATTGATTTTGTCTCCCACTGTAACCATTCTACTTCTGGTCATAACACTGCTTTTCCTAGGCCTACAGAGAATCTTTGTCTTTCTTGTATGGTGTCACTTTGTGGGGTTGGTGCGTGCTAAAATTCTTACAGAAAATCTGACAGGTTTTAGAAATAAACACCACATTTTGGGGAGTGCTACCGGTATGAAAAGTTGAAGCAATTTAATGCATGGAAAGCCTAATATCATGTATCTTATCTTGTATATGTTTAAAAATGTTGACGATCATTTGGGTAGATGGAGAGGCTATAATAAGCTTTCCTAGATAGGAAAACTATAAGAGCATTCAACTTATAGACAATAAAGAGAAGCATTAGGATAGAGTTTGATTAATAAAAAGTGGCCTCGGTTAATAATAAATTGTGAACAGAAGGTAAATAAATGATCTTTTCGACATTGACAAGCAGTGAAAGTTTAAGTGACAAGATGAAGAATATGATGTAGAAAGTTGACCTTGTGGCAGAGCGCAATTTGGTGAGTTGGGAAGTAGTTGGTAACAAAAGACCAAGACCAGTTGAGGTACATTTATAGAAGTTCACAGTAGAGTAAAGACTTGGTTCAAGGCCGTGATGCCGATAATTAGAAAAATAATGTGAGGCAAAGCTTTAGAGAACTTAATGAAAAAAATAATTGTGAGTGGCTAGGGGTATGGGGAAAGCAAAGGATTGTCCTCTTCTTTTAAGCATTTGTTACCGGAAGACTGTCTGGTATTCTCAAAAGTAGAATTAAGTGTGGGAGGGAGCTGGCTATTTTGAGGAAGGAGGCTACTAACTTTGGAAGGACCATATAAGATTTTAGATGGAGGGTAAGGGCTATATCGGGATCAGGTAGCAAGTATCAAGGAACAAACAATCCTATCATTGAAAATGTGGGTGAGTGCAGAGTGGAGACTCAAAGTCCAATGCTAGCCAACTGGACAACCCTTACTGAAGGCTTGTGGGGAGGAGATGAACCAGGCAGGGGGCAGGGTAGCAACGATGAAACATATAACTTTCCTCTAGTTCTTAAATATTTCCTCCCCTCCACTATCATGATCCCAATTCTACCTTACAAATCTAGCTAGACCAGAGGATGTACATAGGCACAGATTGCAACTGAAAACACAAGAAATTCAGGACAGATGACTCCTGCAGGGCCAGTGGTGAGAGTGGCGATGCCTGGAGGGTGGAGATAATGTGGAGTAGAAAGGGGGAACTGATTACAGGAATCTACGTACAGCCTCCTCCCCGTGGGAGGGACAGCAGAGAAGAAGGTGGGGGGAGACATCGGACAGTGTAATATATTACAAAACAATAATAATTTATGAATCATGAAGGGTTCATGAGGTAGGGGGGAGTGGGGAGGGAGGGGGAAAATGAGCAGAAGATATTAAGGGCTCAAGATGAAGGCAAAGGTTTTGAGAATGATTATAGCAACAAATGTACATATGTTCATGACACAATGGATGTATGTATGGATTGTGATAAGAGTTGTATGAGCCCCCAATAAAATGATTAATTAAAAAAAAGAAAAGAAAAACCTTATGATGTAAAGTTTAGAGGCATTTTCATAATTATCTGGAAGCTATGGTATTAATTTACTACCCTGAGGAAGTTTATATCCAATGACTTTGAATAACTATTCAGAAATGGTCTTAAAAATCCCACTTGTGATAATGTTATTATTAGGGAATAAAGTAGTAGAGTGGGACAACTGCTATTTAACTCTTGCTCTATCATTTGTTAAATTTCACCTTTTAAAGATTAAACAAATATAGCAACTTGTCTTTCTTATCATCTTTAGAAGGCAAACAGCCTAACTTCAATAGGTTTTTGTTCTGAGCTGTAATTATTTCAGTGACTGTGGTATTTGGTTATCTCAGTAAAAATATTATGTCAACGTTTTGGGCCATTTAAATCCATCATCTTGACATAGCTCAAGCCTGACCAAAAATTATTGCTTTTCTATTCTCTCCATTAACAAACTTACTTTCTGTTTCTTGAACATACCCAATATTGATTTATCATGTTAACATAAAAGCTGCTACAAACTTCGGGATCTCTCTAAGTAATAGTGGCATGGATGTATGCCTTATTAACAGAGTAATATGTCTTTTAATAAGGAAAATCTAGTTTTCTATCTAACACACTGTTGCCAAGAGCTGTATTAAAAGAGATTTAATATATACGTCATTTAGAGGGAGACATGCACATTAAAAAGATTAAGAAGTGAACTCTATTTTGTTCAGTCAAGTAGATGATGACTCAGAGTGCCGGCTCTGTAGACCAGAGTACTACTGTCCTATATGGTGTCCAGTAATGCAATCCTCATGGAGGCCGACTGTGACATCCTCCTGAACAACAGCTAGTGGGGTCCTAGTGCTGACGTTTATACTAGCAGTTTCAAGCTTCATTCCTGTGCCACCCATTACGTAAATATATGTTGTTGTTTGTTGTTGTTGCTGTTGTTAGAAGCCTTCGAGTACACTCTGACCTGTAGCAACTGTATCCGCAGCAGAAGGAAACACTGCCTGACTTTGCACCAGTCTCACAACTGTTGCTGTGCCTGAGCCCAATGATGCAGCCACTGTGTCAATGAAGCTCATTGAGGACCTTCCTCTTTTTCACTGCCCATCTACTTTACCAAATATGATGTCCTTTTCCAAGGACTGGTCTCTCCTTAAAATATGTCCAAATTATGTAGAAAATAATCTTGTCATCCTTGACTCTAAGGAGCATTCTGGCCTTTCTTCTTCCAATACAGATCTGTTTGTCCTTGTCTCACTCCATGGTACTTTCAATATTCTTCTCAGACACCACAATTCAAATGCACCAATTCTTCTACAGTCTTCCTTATTCAATGTCCAACTTTCACGTGCATATGATGTAATGAAGAATAGCATGGATTGAGTCATGTGCACCTTAGTTAGTCTTCAAAGTAATGTGCTTGCTCTTCAGAGCTCTAAAGATATCTTGTGCAGTAGATTTACCTAATGCAATGTTTCTTTTGATTATTTGACTGTTCTTCCATGATTATTGATTGTAGATCTAAGCAAGACAAAATCAATGACAGCTTTAAATGCTATTATATTATTCACGATATAACCTATAGGTCTAAATGTGAGGATTTTGGTCTTCCATACTGAGTTGTATTCTATACTGAAGACTATAACCTTGACCTTCATCACAAGTGCTTCAAGTTCTCCTCACGTTCAGCAAGCAAAGTTGTATCATCTGCATACCAAAAATTGTTAGTAAGTCTTCCTCTGATCCTGCTTCTACAGTCTTCTCCATATAATCCAGCATCTCTGGCAATTTGCTCAACATAATGTTTGAATATGTATGTTGAGAGGATATAACCCTAACACACACCTTTCCTGATTTTATTCCATGCAATCTTCCCTTGTTCTATTCATAAAATTGCTCCTTGTTCAATATACATGTTCTGAAGGTGCACAATATAGTGGTCTAGAGTTCCCCATTCCTCTTAACGTTATCCGCAGGTTACTCTGGCCCATGTGGGCAAACGTCTTTATGTAGTTAATGAAACACAAGTAAACACCTTGCCGGGATTCTCTGCTTTGAACCAAGATCCATCTGAAATCAGAAATGATACACCTTGTTCTACATCCTCTTCTGAATCAGGCCTGAACTTGCTGCCAGTTCCCTCTCATTGCACACAATATATTAACAAATAATTTTAAAATGGTGAACTCTATATATGCATACTAACAAATAAACTATATATTGCTAACTAAAGTAATGCCATGCATTTTCAAAAGAATGGACAGGAGAGTAGAATGAAGTTAGCAAAAAGATTGAGATGAAGGGACTGTGAACATTAAAAACATCTATTAGGGGATGCATAACCAGGAAGAATTGCCTACAAGTTGTGACTATTGTTCAACTTATAATTCCTAACTGTTGCTGTTGCATTTATCATCATCCCAACTCACAGCAACCTGTGTACAAAAGAACGAGACACTGCCCAGTCCTGTGGCGTCCTCAGAACTGTAGTTAGGTTTCAGTGCATCATCGCACACCCTTGGTCTAGCTTGTCCAAGGCACTCGTCTTCTTCCCTGACCGTCAACTTACCAAGGGTGAAGTCTGTCTCCAGGGACTGCTTCTCCTGACAACATGTCCAAAGGATGTGAGACAAAGTTTTACCATGCTTGCTTCAAAGGAGTAGTCCTTTTTCCAAGACACATTTGCTGGTTCATTTGGGAGGCCATAGTTCTTTCCATATGTTTTGCCAGCACCACAAGTCAAATGCATCCGTGCTTCTGTGGCCTTCCTTTATCAATGTCCAACCTGCACATGCGTATGGAGCAATTGAAAATACCACATCCTGAGCCAGGAGCACCTTAGTCCTCAGAGTAACTTCATTGTTTTTTTGTTTTTTTTAAACATTTTAAAGAGGTCTTGTGCACAAGATTTACCTAATGCAAAGCATCATTTGATCTCTTGACTGCTCCTCCTCTATCATTGATTGTGTATTCAAGTGAGATGGTGTTGGGCTACGGGAAATTTTGATCCATTTAGGATAATGGTACCTTCTGGTCCAGTTGTGAGGATTTTGGTCTTATTTCCATTATGTTGAAATCCATAATGAAGGCTGCAGTCTTTTTGTCACCAAGTGCTTCAATCCTTTTCCCTTCAAGCAAGCGAGGTTGTTTTCTTCATATTGCAAGTTGTTAATAAGCCATCACCTAATGCCGCTGTCACATTCCTCATATAAGCCAGCTTCTCTGATGATTTGCTCAGTGAACCAATTGAATAGCTATGGTGAGAGGATACAACCATGGTGCACATCACTCCTGATTTTAAACCATGCAGTATTCTCTTGTCTCTGCACAACTTCCTCTTGGTCCTTATACAAATTCTGTAGGAACACAATGAATTGTTCTGGTTCTCCATTCTTCTCAAATGCTACCCATAATGTGTTATGATCCTGTGATAGTTAAATGATTTTATGTCAACTAGATACTCCAGACTAGGGGTAGATTTAGACCTGTTAATCAACTCACATGCTCAGCTGCCTACTTGGGGATGTTGCCTTGTCATGAGGAATACCCTGTGAATTAGCTCCTTTCTCTTTCCATTCATCTTCCTGCTGACTGGTCATACTGAAAACTGCTGTAGTGTGCCATGTTTCTACTGACCTTGGATCCAAATGACTTTGACCCCACCAGTCTGTGATCTTCCTGTAGTCTACATCATAGCCATGCGAGTCTGAAAAGAGACTTATGGCTTAGTATAGGACTTAGGACTTAGTTAGATAGGGCTAGGACATTTTCTCAATATATAATTAATTTTTGATATATAGCTCTTTCATATATATATATGAGGGTCATTAAATTTGCTTTTTTAGTCATTTTGGTCTAACACAGAGCCACATGGTCAAATGCCTTGGCAGAGCCAATGGAGACACAAGTAAACATCTGTCTGCTAGTCTCTGCTTTCCTCCAAGCTCTACTTGACACCAGCAATCTGTCCCTTCTTCTACATTCTTTTCTAAATCTGGCCGGGATCTCTTGCTGCTCTTTCTCAATGTACTGATGCTAACGTTGTTGGATGATCTTCAGCAAAATTTTACTCACCCACGATATCGATGACACTGTTTTATAATTTGAGCATCTTTTTAGGTCATCTTTCTTTAGACTGGGTACAAATATGAATCTCTTCCAGTCAGTTGTCCAAATTGCTGTCTTCCAAATTTCTTGGTATGAGTAAATGCTTTCAATACTTGATCAACTAATCAAAAGATATCAACTGGTATTCCACCAATTTATGAAGTCATGTTTTTGGTGAATGCCTTAAGTGCAGCATAAACATTTTCCTTCATTGGTTCTTGCTCAGATGCTACCTTCTGACACAGTGCAATGTTGACTAGTTCTTTTTGGTACAGTAAGCTGTGTATTATTTCCATCTTCATTTGTTGCTTCCTGGATCATTAAATATTTTGCCCATAGAAACTTTCAAAATTGCACCTGGAGACTTTTCTTAAATTCTTACAGTTTAAGATACTTGTATGATAAGCATGGTCTTTCTTTTTTTTTTTTAACTCTAAGTCTTTTTACATATCCTTAATAATTTCCTTTGTCTTCTTGAGCTGCCCTTTGAAAATGTCTGGTAAACTCTGACTTCATTTCCTTCATGTGCCATAGTTACTGTACAATGAAGAGCAATTTCAGTATCTCTTCAGACTTCCACTTTGATCTTTTATTTATTTGTTGTCTTTGATGACCTTTTGCTTTCTTCATGAAAGATATTATTGGTGTCATCCCCGATTTCATCAGGTCTTCTGTCATTATTAGCTGATACAGCAAATCTGTTCTTGAGATATTCTGAAAAATTTCTTCGGCTTCAACCTGAACTTACATGTGAGCAGTTGGTTGGCTGTTCCACAGTTACCCGCTGGCCTTGCTTCAGTTCCTGATATTGAGGTAGCCATTGTTTCTTCCCAGAGATGTAGCCAATTATGCACAGCAGAACCAAATCCCATGCAGTCATGGACCACCCTCATAACCACTCCCATTCCCAAGCCCATGGCTGCAGCCCTGGTGCCACTCCATCTCCTGGAGCACCTTCCTTCGTTTCCCCTCCACTCTACAAAACTTGACTGGACTTCTTTTCCTGTATCAAATCAATTTATTTCTTTACTTTCTCTATTCTCTTTTTGATAACTATTGATAACTCTTTCTCGATTTCCGTGAGTAACTCCCCCTTACTGCAAAACACATGAGAGGAAGGCGACTGGTCTCAACTGAAATATTTTATAAATCAAATGTTTTGCAACTCTACTAATACACAGGACTGCGTTGTTTTTCCCCGTAGGCAGTTTTAAAGGCGGAAGAAATTGTCTCGCATGATTTATGATTTATTTTTAACAGAATTCATTTGATGAAGAAAAAAAATTGTCCTTGAGGGTTGAGTTAATAACAAAACTATCCCTGGAAATGGATTAAGAAATCCAGCATTCCCTTTCATTCCAGCCAAAAGTAGTACTTGACATTAAATATTTTAATACTTGAGGTCATTAAAGAAAACAAAAGTTTTAAAAATTCATATTTTATACTGAGTATACACATAGCAGAATATACATACCTCATAGAATAGACGGAGTCTATTCTGACTCATGGCCACCTTATTGGCTGGAATAGAGCTTCTTCTTGGGTTTCTGTGGTTTCATTACAGTAGCAAATGACCTCACCTTCATCATAGAGGCTGGTGGGCTTGAACTACACACCTCGAGGTTAGGAACTCAATGTTTAACACATCGCAATATCAGAACTTCTTTTTGCGACTATAATCCTTTCAAATGTCCCAAACATATTTTAAAAGTTGGCTGTTGTTCTTGCATGTGGCTAGGTCATAATTTTTTCATAATAATCTTGAGATGGTAGGGATCGTGGTACATACAAAGGGCTTCAAAATTCATGGAAAATGTCATTAAAAAAAATGAAAATTTTCCACAGACTTTTTGAAGCCTTCTCATATTGGATGACTTGAAAGAAATGGACAGACTTATGACTGGGAACAAAAGCTGGATCACTAAGCAAGAGGGAGCCAGTATTGAGAGCCTTGCACATCATGTCAAGGATTTCGGTCTATTTCTGAAGAGGAAGATAAAGTCATTGAAAAGGTTTAAGGGAGATATTTGCATGACCCAATTTGGACTTTAAAAGTATCACTTTGTGATTCTGAGAAGAGATTTTTTTTTTGTTGAAAATAGGAAGCATAGCTTAAAGGACATCATAAAGGAAGTCTTTGCCGTGTCCATGAATAATACGCTGGCATCGACAGTGGTGGGTAAGGTAATCAGATTGGGAGCTGTAGGGAAGTGGTAAGAGTGATGTTGGGGATGGATAAAATAATTAAACATTAACAGATTAATCCAAACTCAGATTCAAACTCATTAATATTGATACTGACTCATAGCAACTCTATTGGAGAGGGTGAATTGCCTCCCGGGGGTTTCGGAGGCTGCAGATCTTTATGAGATTAGAAATTCTCTTCTTTATCCTATGAAGTAGCTGATATTTTCAAACCCATCACACTTGGAACATGAGGGAGGTGGAGATTTCAATAATAATAATATACAAGTAAAATTTCATATATTGAAGATTACTTAAAAATCCAGGAAAAGTGTATCTGCATGAGCACTGATTATGGCTCCAATTCAATTAAAATCCTTGATAACCTCAATCTTTTCTTCATTGATTGTGATGCTGTCAATTGGTCTAATTGTGAGAATTTTTGTTTTCTTTACTTTAAGTTATAATCCATGCCAAAGGCTGTGGTTTTAATTTTCATCTGCAAGGCATCCTCAGTTTCAACAAACAAGGTGTGTTATCTCCATAATGAAACTTAATTAGCTTTCTTCGGAACCTGATGCTTCATTCTTCATACAGTTCAGCTTCTAGAATTATTTGCTCAGCATACAGATTATATAAAGATGGTACAGGTATACAACCCTGATGTACACCTGTCCTGATTTTAATCATGCAATATTCCTTTTATCTGCTCTGGTAAGTTATATCAGTGATATTTTTTGGCGATTTCTGAATTCTGTGGGTCACCTTCATTTGAATTGGGATAAACATGGATGTCTTAAACAAGTTAAGTACTTCTTTCATTTTACGAAATATCCATCAGTTCCTTGAGCCTTATATTTTGCTAATGCTTCCAGGACAGTCTGTGCCCTTACTTCGTGACATTGGTTCTTTATAACATGAGACCTTATGAAATGGTTGAACAATGAACAATTCAATGTGGTACATCGATTCTGCTCATACCTTCAATTTTCTTCTGGCATCATTCAATAATTTCCCATGAATTCATTCAATATTTCAACACGAGTCTTGAGTTTTTGTCAGATATTTCTGCTCAGAATATGCTGAGCGTGGTCTCCTTTTTTGGTTTTCTAACTTCAGGGGTGCACATTGAATTATAATACTATGCTTTATCTTCTTGGGCTGCCTTTTGAAATGTTCTGTTAAATTATTTTACTTTATTTTTGTCTTTTAAGAGCAACTCTCAATGACTCGTCTGACTTCCACTTTGGTCTGTCCTTTCTACCTGTCTTTTTAATGGTGTTTGGCTGTCTCTGTGCGTGACGTTCTTCATGGCAGCTGCAGTGCCTCAGGTCTTGCATCAATAGCATCACCAGTTTAAGGCATCAAGTCTTTTTGGTAAGTGCTCTCTAAATTCAGGTGGGGCCATAGTTTGACTCAAAGTCATATTTTGGATCTTATTTTAATTTTCATCAGCTTCAATTGTACCTTACATTTAGGAAATGATAGCCTATTCCACAGTCATCCTTTGGCCTTACTTTTGGCTGATGATGTGGAATCTCTCCATCTCGATTCCAATCATTAATTTCCTCTCATTTTGAATCTTTCTCCCCAGCATATAAAGGTGTTAAAAGATTTATTCCATTCACATGAGTGATTTCCACTGTACCTTGAGTATGCAGCTTCTACCCAGCCGTATTTCAGAAACTTCTACCTAAAAGGGCTACTTTTTGGATACTCTATCTGAAAATATTCCACTGCTATCCATAACACTTTCAGTGGCTAATCCCTCTGAAGCAGAAAGCCTATCTCTGCGTCATCGTGTTTTCATCATGGTTGGCTCTGTTGGTATTTAGAACAGGAGTGACAAGACTCCCAGCATTACGGCAGCATGTAAGCCACCACGGAACAACAAAGTGACAGATGAGTGATGTGCTTCAAAGACTATGAAACATGTCTTGACTAGCTATGCCTATTTCTAGTAGACATTTGCCTTGATATATGTCATAGTAATCTAGTAGGAGTTCTTCTGGTCACATTAAACAGCAAGGGATCACAATCCAAACACAGGGTAATCACTACACCAGCAGAGCCCCTCCACACATGTAGAGTCCATCATTATAATACAAGGAATCTGAGCTAGAACGCACAGATGAATTGACTGCCAGGGATTTTAAGCATTTTTCAGCAGCTGCTTTCTCCTGTAAGGGTTACAGCCTCAGAAACCCGAATATTCTATTCTGTCCTATATTGTCACCCGGTGTCGGAATTGACAGTGTCAGTGAGCATTGAGTTTCCTAGTTGTGGTGCAGTGGAGTTCCTTGGGATGGTAGTCTCTCTACAGTCATTATGAGTCTATGACTAAATGGCATGGGGCCACATCTGACTTCCTTTGCTACACAAAGAAGAAGGAAACTCTACACTAGCTCCAAACCAATCACCATGAAGCAGAGGTCAGACTTGTGTTCCTGACCTGCCAAGCTTCTTTTACCATCTTCTAGCCCCAGTAGGTCCTCCCATGGCACTCTACTACTCAATTGGGCTTGATAACCTATTTCAGTGGCCACACAGAATTCACAAACACTACATAATTAAGGGGGCTTATCAGGGAAGTTAACAGGTTACCATAAACCAGGATCAGAAAATATTGAGGTTACAGGCATTGGTTCACGTGGTGCCTCTCCTCGGTGAGCAGTTACGTCTTTCTCTGATCTCGATGTCTGCCTTTCACTCTATCTCACTCCCCTGTGATGGAGCTCACAACAGGGCTCCTCTGCTGACTTTGGCATTTCATGCTTGGATCCCACATGTATTTGACTGTTGACTTTTCTCTCTTGGTAGTCATCAGAATATTTTTTCCTGCTTCTGAAGTGGTTCTTTTATACCCAGGGGGATGGCAAAACTAATCAATCTCCAAGGTCCTTACCTTATTTTCATGGGAACAAGCAAACACACTGGGTATAAAGTTAGTCATGTCAGAAGCAAGGACAGAGACCTCCACAGTCACGAAAATGAAGACACATAAGAGCTGAATGTGTCTGAGATCTTTGCCCACAGAGTGACAACAGTGGTGACAGCACAAGACAGAGCGGTTGGCTTCACAGCCCCCGGAACAAATCAATAATCTCAACACCTTGGAACAGGAGCTGGGCTTGCCGAGTCAGTGCTAAAAGCTGTGTGACATTTATCTGAACATAACAGAGGGAAAGGGACTGACAATACGAGGGCTGGAGAAGGGGATCCCGCAGGCATGATCGAGGAGAGGTGCTAGAGTCTAACACCTCAAAAAAATAAAAATCTATCCTAAGGGTTTTCTAACCTGACTTGTTGTCACCTGTTAGTTTCCATGGTTGTGAGTATTCTTGGTGAGCCCTGGGTGTCCAGTGTAATGGGTTATTGATTTCAGGTGAGAAGTCAAGTGCTGTGGACGGGATGACTGGTGTCAGAATAGGGTAAATCATGTCTGAGCAATGCCTCGCAGAAATTGGCTCTGGGTGGCTGTGGAACAGGATTCTCCTCCCCACGCAGGAAACCAGATGTTGGAAGGCGGCTCCGCCCACTGTGTTAGGTGTGCTGCCATCACAAAATCGACCACAAGTGGATGGTTTTATACCGAGCTTTAGTCGGGGTCTTCTCGTCTCTATTCCTTCTGCAGGACTCTCTCATAGTTTCTGCATGTGCTAGACATCCTTGACACGTCTTTGCTGTATGCGGGTCCCTAGATGGCATCTGTCTTCATCCTGCCCATGTGTGCCTGTGTCTTTCTACTAGTTTTACAGGACACCACTTAGAAATGATCATTTTAGGACCCACCATATTGTACCAGGGCTTTATGAACATAAAAAGACAAAACCTCTATTTCTAAGCAGAGTCATATTTCCGTGTAGAGTGGATAGAGCATCTTTGTAAGTTTTAGAGGAATGAAATTTCAATTCATAACAGTATCTAAATGTATACGGTGATAAGCTGAAAAATTGCATCCATCATTTTTTTCAACAAGTACATATAAGCATTATATAAAAGTGCCCTTTTATAGCTACAGAGAGGAAATGTGGAAAATATAAAGTGAAGATGATACGTCAGGGTTATGGATGTGGATGCATTATGCTCACTGTGATGTAGTGAATTACATGATATGGCTCTTCTAGCTGCAAGATAGGTACTTCTCACCAAATGTCTGGGGAGAACTTGCGAGTGTATATGGAATTCTAAACATTCCACGACTTGCCTGTCTTTTTGTATTGTGGTGGTTGTGTGTTGCTGTGGTACTTGAAGCCCTCTCACTTATATTTCAAATGGCAACAGGGTCACTCACAGTGAACAGGTTTCAGCAGAGCTTCCAGACTAAGAGTAGACTACAAAGAAAGAATTGGTTGTCCACTCCTGAGGAATTAGCCATGGAAAACCTCATGGACAAAATTGAAACACGCTCAGATGCAGAAAACCTCGTAAAAAGAAGCAGCACATTGTGGGGGACAGTGCCAGCAGATGAGCTCCTCATGCTGGAATGCATTCAAAACATGACCAAGGAAGATCAGCCTCCTCAAAGCACAGTCAGCTACAATGACGTGGATGGAGTAAGCCTACGGGGAGCGAGCTTTAGGTCCGCCTCCATTTGCTTATGGGAGTGACTCAGAAGAGAAGAAATAGCGGCAAACCTATCATTTATGCCTGCTTAATGACCCCCCCTTGTTATCGTGTTTTTCTAATTGTAATCCTGACCCCACAAATGGCTCTCCCACCCCTTCTTCACTGTAGCCTTCTGCTCCTGGATCTTCTCCCATCTGGTGTTTCTGGATCTATCTTGGTAAATATCTGAATTGCCTTTATTAAGCAGTTTCTGAAAACTGCCAGGCTCTCATCCTTGGGTTTTTGCTGGGAACTGGGCTTGGCTGCATATTTGATATTCAAATCTTTTCATGACCTCCTACCTCCATGTCATTGGCATAAATGGGCTGCCCATTATGAGAGCTCACATATCACCTCTATCCTGCACGTGGCACGGCTCTGTATTTTAATTGTTCCTGGATCCCTTGCATCAATTTTGAGGAAATATTTTTTAATTCAAATGAAAAGCTCAAATGACCTTTACACCTGTTTCTTCTAAGAACGAAAGCCCCACCTCCTCCTGTCTCAAAGGTTCACCATTTGAGTATATGCATAATGAGCCTATTTTACATAGAGGCATTAAGATAGCCAACTGAGGCGTTATTTTACTCCTCCTTAAAAAGCTAAAACCCAGTGTGGTGGGATCAGATCAGGCACTGTCTCCAGTGTTCTCTCCCATAGTGTTATGGGTCAGTGAGGGATGTCTTGTCTTGTGGAGGGGCCAGTCCTATGGCCCTCTCTGTGCATTGGCTGCTCTGAGATGGAATATCATCCTCAGGGCTTGGTGGGCCAGGATGTGTTCCACTTTCTCTCTGTCTCTCCTTCCCTCTCCGTTTGTTCCTCTGGGCTCTGATCAAATGCACGCTTCTCCCTGAGCTGTAACTTCAGTGCTGTCCTCTGTAGTGTATTCTTCTGGCGGTGGAAGGAGGATGGCCCACAAAGCTGTGGTTGGGGTCTGCCCTACAGACCTCTCTATTGGTTTGCTGCTTCATGCCTGGCCACAGTGCTTGTGACCATGACAATTACACCATAATTCCAGATCCTATTACAAGACCAATCCAAAATATTTTCATACTTCTATCCCAGTGACATGGGTAGTGAGTAGCCCCACGATGCCCAAACTCATCAGGAGAAGCCAGATAGACATCAATGTCCTGATTCCTTTTATACTACCTGTCAGCTGGAAATGGATAGAGAGTGACTCACAGAACCCTCTAACCCCAAGAATCTTCTCATAAAAATCATACACATACCCACATAAAGAAACACCATGTTCAGATAATCTCCCACCTGTCTTCAAATGCCCCTGATTCCTGGAATTAGCCAAAATCACATTGACCTGCCCACAAAAGTATCTAAAGGCTACCTTTTAAAAAGAGAACGCCTTTGACTTGAGTCCAAGGACCTCTCAAGTTTCCTTCAATAAATCCGTCTCCCACCATTGAGTCTCTCCTACTCCAAGTCAAACATTTAGTATCCCAATCAAGAAGTATGTGGCATCAGGATGGGAGGAGGATTAATTAATAACCTGCAATATGCAGATGACACAAACATGCTTGCTAGAAGTGAAGCATACTTGATGCACGTGGTGAGATCAAGGACTACAGACTTCAGTATTGGTTCCAATTCAATGTCAAGAAGACTAAATTTCTCACAATTTGACCATTAGGTAATGTGCGGACTAGGGAAGCAACTCCAATGCACTCATATATGTGTAAGAAAGAGCTTTATATCAAGAAGTAATCGAGCATCAATAAAACATACCAGCCCTGTCCAACTCAAGTCCATAAGTCTGATACTAGTCTATAAGCTCCTCTTCAGACTCACACAGTCACATGCAATGATATAAAAGGCAGAAAGAGCTACAAGCCGGTGGGTGAAAAGTCTTGTGGATCCAGTGGTGGTAGAAGCATCACAGGGCTCACACAGGTCCCAGCATGACTTGTCACAGGAAGGTTAAGGAAGAGAGTGGCCTGCCTTCAGTGAGCCATTTAACTCAGTGGCACCTCCAAATGAGGTCATCATGATTGACAGGTAAAAATCCACCCATATCCTCTTACAGGTGTCATGCTTGCACACACAAAAAAACTTAACTGTCACAGGTAACATCATGATAAATGGAGAAATGTTTGAATCATCAAGGATTTTGTATTGCTTGGATCCAAAATCAACACTGATAGCTGCAGTCTAGAGACAACAAGAAGCATTGCAGTGGGTGAATCTGCTTGCTAGACTTCTGTAAAGTATTGAAAAGCAAGGATGTTACTGTGCCTGACCCAAGTTATGGTATTTTCACTTGATTCGTATGCAGGTGAAAGTTCAATATTAAATATGAAAGACCTGATAAGAATTGATGTATTTGATTGTGGCACTGGAGAAACATATTGGAAGTGCCTGGACTGCCACAAAAACAAACACATCTGTCTCGGAAGAAGTGCAGCCAGAATGGTCCCTAGAGGTAAGGATAGTGATATACTTTGGACATGTTGTGAGGAGAGACCAGTCCCTGAAGTAGGACATTACATTATTTCAGGTAGACTAGAGAAACAAATTCATAGATACTCATGTGTGTAAGAGAGAACCTTATATCAAAGAGCAATTGTACATTAAGTTCACATCCCAACCCCATCCAGATCAATTCCCTATGTCCGATATTATCTCATATGTCAAAACTAGTCCATAAATTCCATCTTTAGACTCTCACAGCCTTGCAATGATGCCGAATACATGAAGATCACAGACTAGTGGGTGGAAAGTCTTGTGAATCCTGTGGCAGTGGAAGCATCTCAGTGCTGGTGTGGGTCTCCACGTGGCTCCTCCAGTTCCAGGGTTCTGGATCTGTCAGTGTGGCTCCATGTGGCTTGTCAACAGGAATGTCTTGCACAGAGTGGGTGCATCTTGTCTCAAGTGAGCTATTTATCTCCTTCGTGCCTCCAAATGAGGCCATCAAAATGCGACCTGATTGACAGGCTGGACTTCACCCCTTCGCAAATTGACAGGAAATGATGTAACCGCTACAGATACCATGCTTGGTAAACTAGCAGGACAACAAAAATAGGAAACGCGGTAGGTTGTCACAGTGGCTGCACTGATGGACTCCAGCATAAGAACAATTGTGAGGATGGCCAGGGCTAGGCAGCATTTCCTTCTGTTGTAGATGGAGCTTCTATGAGTTAGAACCACCTCAATTACAACCAATCACAAGCATTAGTCAACTTTCCCATCACATTAGGTATAAACTGAGGCATCTCAGAAGATGAAATAAGGTGATCTCACTGAAGCCATGAAAACTGACCCAGGATTTTGTCACAACCTCTGTGCCCTGAAACTCCTTTCTTGAATGTCTTGATTCAGGAGGCAGAGCTGTGGCACTTCAGGAGTGTCAGAGAAGTGTCAGAAGGTCCCCAAATGTAAGACAGAGTAAGTAAAGCTGAGTGCCTTTGGGCAGGAATTTGGATTAGAGAGTATAAATTTGAAAACCTTTTTTGAGCATTTCTTTACTTTCTGTCACTGAACTATGCTCCAGGCTTAGCGTGTATAGCTGATCTACCCCAGTCTTGTACTCCCCTAATCCTGCCTCCTACATACAAGATGAAAACGAAATCAACAACTGTTAGGTTGAGCTCATTTCAACTTATGGCAACTCTATGTATTGCAGAACTGCTAATGGAAATTTCAGAACTGTAAACTTCCAGAAGCAAATATGTAAGCCTTATCTTCTGAGGTATCTGTAGAAGGCTTTGAACTTCCAACATTTCTGTTGGCAGCCTAGCACTTCATTGAGTGTGCCTTCCAAGAATAGGCAGTCCTAGAAGCAGCACATTTCCCTGAAGAGCCACAGTTCCTTTACATGGCACAATGGTCCCAGAAACCAAGGACGGTGTGTTAGGTGTGTTCTTTGATAAAACCAAAGCAAACCAGAAAATCCATGGCTGTACAGTCATTTTGACTCTTAGCCATGAATACTGCAGAGTATAACTATAACCTTTATAGGAGTAGATCACAACATCTTTCTCCTGGGGAGGAGCTGGTGGAATTGAATTATCTGCTGACCTATCAATCAGAAATCAACCGCACCAGCATTGTGCTACCAGGGCTCCGACGAGTTCCTTGATATTGGAGTTTCATTGCTTCTATTGTCTTCTCAGCAGACAGAATAAGAAAATATCTTTGTGTAGAACACATGGATGTACATTTGCTCTAATGTATATCATGAGTCATTTTAACTTCTTCCCCTTGCTTGTCTGTAAATTTTCACTTCAACAGTGAGAAACCTGAATTAGCCAAATATTTACTTAATTGTTCAAGGAAAGTACACATATTTAGCAGTATGGAATTGCTAAAATATACCCTACATTTATTAGCAAGATTCTCAGATGCTTATTGTAAATATCAAAGATATAAACCTGTGATAAGTGGATTAATCTTACTGAATAAAAAATTCTGGGTCTCTTTATATACAATTTTCTTTCCTTTATAAGATTAACATTTAACTGACTCATGCTGACTCTATAGGAGTGGTTAGCAGCCCAACAAGTAGCAACTACCCCATGAGAGCTCCCTTGTTTATAAGATTGAAATTTATCCATTTAATTAGGGTCATAATTTTACATTTTAAATATCTGACAGTATTAAAATTAAATGTAATTCACATCAACTTTAATTTTAAGACTAATCAGGAGGAAAATGGAAGTACTGTAAATAGTCATAGAAACACTTTCAATGAACTGTCTTCTGGATTTAATCTCTTTTTTTCTTAATAGCAGCGCATGGGTTATCCACGCAGAATATAAGTAGATGATATTCTCCACCTCTGCAGTCTCTCCTTATTAATAATAATAAATGCAATTCCTTAGGAAATTCATAGATTCGTGCAGTTAGCTGTCCAGTCAGCTTTAGGGTTTAGCTTGTGCTCGCCTCCCCAAAGAGAACCTTTGGATGGTACGAACGGTTGATCACTTAGCTGGAAGATGGACGGTCTGAACCCTCTCACATTTTCTGGCAATATGCTTCAGTAGCCAAACCTTGGGAAATTTTATGGTGCAATTTTATGGGTTAGCAACTCATAATACCACCTCAAAACTGCAAAAGGTACCTTAAGGAAAAGGGAGGGAAAAAACGAAAATCATGATCATGGCTAGATTAGAGCTGTCTCATTGGAACTCAAAGGAAAAAGTCATCAGGCAGGTCTTAGAAAAGTGAATGATGGATTATAAGGATGTGGACTTTGTCTAGACTCTCTGCACCTCGTTGGATGAAGCCCCACTAGAACAGCGAGTAAAGCCCTCAGTTTGTAGCAAAGCATCTGTGGGTCCAACCCACTAGCTTCTCTACCAGTTATATGAGTCATATGCAGCAATCGGTTTCTGGAAAGATAAATGGTTGGAACCCCAGTGAGGACGGTTGGACTGTGTCCTGTAGGAAAGACTTAAGTCAGAATTTAGTTGACTGCCTTTGTGTTCTGTTTTTGTCTCATATCTCTGGTGTAGTGGGTTACACACTGGGCTACTAACCATCAGCTCAATATTTAAATACCACATGCCACTCTGTGGGACAAAGGTGAGGCTTTCTATTCCCATAAATATTTATTGTCTCAGAAGCCCACAGGTAGTTCGATTCTGTCTCAGAAGATCTCTGTAAGTCAGAATCAAGGCGATGGTAATACGTTTGGTTGGGTTGAGGGCCATATTCTTGAAGGTACTCTCCTCACAAAGTGAGAGAAATGTTGTCTTACTAACCAAGATGTCACTGGTTGAAATCTACCAGCAGCTCTGCAGAAGAAAGATAGGGCTGTCTCCCTTCTGAAGATTATAGTGCAGACACACTGTGGGGACAGTCCTCCTCACTCCATCTAGGGTATGACAGAAAGAGGTCATTCAGGCTTCCTAACCTAGTGTGGAAAACAGAAAGATTTCTCCCAAGTTGCTTCCTTGGAGCAAGCAAACTTAGCTGCTTGCTACATGTGGCAAATGACTATCCACTCCACTTGGAGGTCAACAAAAGTAGGTCAGAGGTTTTGCTTCCTAAGGGTTATCAGCCATTTAGAGCAAGCAGACACCACTGCTTATCCCACAACAAGTAGGGTTCTCTCCCTTTTGATAAGGATAGTAGTAAATTGTTTCCCTGAAGGAGAGCCCAGGGATGTCAAGCCGACTCAAGGGTAACCAAGGTTTGGCAGCCATCATGAATCTAGGGCCTGCTCTTTTTGTCACATGTATATAACTCTAGTTCCTCCCCTTCCTATCAAGGGTACAGCCCTAGCTCATCCTCTTCCTGATATGCTTTTGTATATACCCCTCCTATTGCTTGTATTGCTTATTGTACAACCCCTTCCTGTGACATGTCTTTACCTGTAATTAGGAGGCATGCACACCACCCAAATATATATAAACCTCGGTTAGCAATGAATCATTCTTGCTCTAGCTCCTCTCTCTCTCTCTCTCTCTCTCTCTCTCTCTCTCTCTCTCTCTCTCTCTCTCTCTCTCTCTCTCTCACTATCTCTCTTGCTCTCTCCCTGGTTCCCAGTCCCTCTCTCCCCCAGCTCTCCTCCCCGGTCCTCTACCCCCTGGTCCTTACTCCTCTCTCCCTCTCCCCTTGTTCTCCTCCCCCTACCTGCTCCCCCGCCCACTCCAATGCTGTGAGCAGACCTGACTGGTGAGATCATGGCCATCGAGATCAGGGCTGTCCAGGAGGTGAGCTTGTTACTATGAAATGTGTCTGACTCCATTATTTCAATCTCTCTTCTATCTCTCCTTATTCTCTATGACTTTGTTATAATCTATCTCTAAATATTTTTAAAATCATTTTTAGGGCTCATACAACTCATCACAATCCACATATACATCAATTGTGTAAGGCACACTTATACACTTGTTGCCTTCATCATTCTCAAAACACTCGCTTTTTGCCCCTATTAAACCCACGATTAGTTGTGGGGGGCTGACTTACCCCCACAGCCTTGTGTTTCATAAATTTGTCTAATCAAAACAACAGTCTCTTCCATGTACCCATATTCTGCCAGGGATTTCCACTAATATTCAAATCAACCACAGCAGTAAGTAAACATACCATCTGGAACTAAATAATTCTTAATGAAGATCATTGCTGAGATGCTGGACAGGAAAGAAATCATGATTAATATTGGGTCTCTCAAACAGTGTCCACTACAAAGCTTAGAAAACATAGATCATGGAATTTTGTTCATTAATATAGTGATATTTTTATCTAGGTGGAAACAAATAGCTGCTTTATACTGTGTGAAATTTGGGACTATCGTTTGAACTATTTCTCTGATATATTCCGTTGTCTAATATTTTTTGTTTAATTCCTGCAACTTTGTAATTATGTATTGTTGATTAGTCACATCCAGAATCAAGTGATCCCTGGCCATTACTTACTACTCTCAGAAGTGTATCTAGGAATAAATCAACATGCTTGGAAATGTTGTTGTCGTTAGGTGCCACCAAGTCCATTTTGATCCATAGTGACCCCATATACCACAGAACAAAACACTGCTCTTTCCTGCACCACCCACACAATTGTTCCTGTTCTTGAGCCCATTGAGGAAGACACTGTCCATCCCTCTCCTCGGCGGCCTTCCCCACCTTCATTGGCCCCTTGACTTTACCAAACAGACCGGTCTCTTCTGACAATACATCCAAAGTATGTAAGACAAAGTTTGATCACTGCTGCCTCTCAGGAGCACTGTGGTCTTACTTCTTTGAAGACGAATGGGTTTGTCCTTTTAGCAGTTCAGGGTACTTTCGGTATTCTTCTCCAGCACCAACATTCAAATGCATGATTCTTCTTCGGTCTTCGATATTCAATGTCTAACTTTGGCATGCATATGAAGCAATTGAAAATATGGCTTGAGTTAGGCATACCTTAGTCCTCCAAGAAACACCTTTGCTGGCCTTGTGCAGCAGACTTACCCAATGCCACCTGTATCCCTTGACTGTTGCTTCCATGAGCATCGATTATGGATCCAATCCTTGACAACTTCAACCTTTTCTCCATTGATCATGATGTTACCTATTGGTTCAATTGTGAGGATGTGGGGCTTCTTGACATTGAGTGGTAGTTCATACTGGACTGCAGTTTTTGATCTTCATCAGCAAGTGGTGCTGCAAGTCTTCCTCACTTTCTGGAAACAACTTTGTGTCATCTGTGTATATTGCAACTTTTTAGCCTTCCTCTAATCCTGATGCTATGTTCTTCTTCACATATGCCAGCTTCTCTGATGATTAGCTCAACATACAGACCAAATAAGTCTGATGCAAGGATACAACCCTATCCACACATCATTCCTGATTTTAAACCATGAGCGTCCCTTGTTCCGTTTGAATCACAGTCTCTTGATCGCTGTATGACACAAGTCCCCCTGAGCACAGTGGAACATTCTAGAGTTCCCGTTCTTCTCATAGTTCTCCATAGTTTGTTGTGATCCACGCCATCGAATGCCTTTGCACAGTCAATAAAACACATGTAAACAATCTTACTGGGATTCTCCTTCCATGAAAGTAGCAGTCAAGAAGTCATGCAATGCTTTGTATTTGACTTTTTATTTTTGCAAATAATTCTTTGCAAAACTCCATGCTTTGTATTTTTGCAGAATAACTTTAAAATTTTAAAGAGAAAACATGTTTCTTCTAAGATTCGGAAACATCTGATTCAAGTCATGGTCTTCCCATTCACTTCATACACATGTGAAAATGGGATAATGGGAGTTAGAAAGTAAAAATTATTACATTTGGATGTGGTTTTGGCAGAAAATACTGGAAATATTGTACACTTCGAAAAAAATTTACAAATCAGTCACAGAAAAAAATGAAACCAGAATGCTTCTTAGAAACAGGGCTGGGGAGACTTCAAACTACATATTTAAATTATGTTATTAGCCAAGAAAAAGACCACATAACTGGTGAAGCAGAAAGACTGGTGAAACTGGGGAAGAGTCGATTGGATGTCACAATCACCAAATCAGTGGACTCAAATATATCGATGATCATGATTCTGGCCCAGGACCAGATGAGATTTGGTTCTGTTGTACATAAGGCTGCCATGAGTTGGAGGTGACAGGATAGCAATTAATAAGCACAAAAAATAAAAAATGTTATTTGTCATTGAATGTCTCTCTCAAGGGGTGGATTTCCATGCTTGTCAGCACTTACATTTTTCACTCATGGAACATTTGATGATTATAAAATTGTTCTTATTTGGATACTCCAGAAATATGAAGAGCTAACTCAGTGAACATCTAAAAGTAATAAAGTAAAGGTCAACAGAGACACGGCAAAATACCTATTCAAACACACCTCTAAAATTACTTTTCTCACTTGAGGCAATTTTTTATAATTGAATCCCTTGAGTGAGAGAAGAATTAGTCTGAATGGCTTACAAGTTAAATTGTACACTTCAGGAGTTAATGAAATGTTAGGAACACATATAATTTCCAATAAGATGATAAAAGAAAACATCCTTTTGCCCCATCATATGATAATGGAAATTCATCTTCTAATCTCTCACTTGACATTTGAAAATTAAACACTGTAAAAGTTATAGAATGCATTCCCATGTGCCTAACAATAGATTTCCCCACATTTCTCCCTTTTCTTTAATTTCTAGGATTATTCAGTTCCAAATAAGTTTAGTCTACTTACAAACCCACGTCAGAGATGTGTTACTAAATTCCAAATGCCTGACTTCCTCACGTTGGACCCACAGTGGTGGTAAGGAAGGTTCTCACTGTCCCTGAGGAGTGTCTTGGCTTTAAAAGTATTTTCCAAATGGCCTGTGATGTTGCTAACTTTTTTTTTAAGCCTGGTATGCATCAACTTTTAAGTAGTTGATGCAATCTACAAGATTCACTAACATAAGATTAAGTTACTTATTAAATTTATAATTAATTCTCATGGACAGGGCTCTCTATGATTTACACTCCTCCGTCTCTGCCCTCAAGTCGATTCTGACCCAGAACGAGTCCCCAGGGCAGGGTAGAACTGCTCCTGGAGACTTCTGAGACTGTAACTCTTTTTCTATTTTTTTTGACAGCTGAGCAAAGATTTAATAAGCAAATTACACTTCAATCACAAAGCAGGTTATGTTATGATTCGAGGAAGCGGACACCTAGGGGCATGGAACTGAATTTTTATAGGGATCACCTAGTAGTACCCCATTGGTTCCCCTCATCCCATATCATGCTTTTGCACTGGCCCTTATTTATGCCTTCAGATTGGTTCTTATTTCTGCACAATGGTTGGTTTTGCAATTCAAGGCTTGTGCACCTCATTCTCATGTAGGGCCATGCTAGTCAAAAGTAATCTGGGCATGACCTCTGGAATGGATAATGTGAGGCAATGTGGGGTGGGTAATCTGGACCTCTAGGTGTCATTGACATGACTCGTGCAATGACTCAGGTGAGATAAATTGGGATAGAGCATCCAGGCCTCTAACTGACCCTGACAAGATACATTTTCTCATCAGCTGAAGAGACCAAATATAGTGAAAAAGCTGGGTGTGGAAAGAGAGGATGTTCACATTACCCCCACAATGACTGAATAGACCCTTGGGTTTGGGATCTGGAGACAAGGACACACATTGAAGGCTGGGATGCAGGGACTCAAGTACCTGGAAAGAGGAGGTACACTACAGAGACCCAGCCATCAGCAGAAGACCCACCAGAAAGCCAGACAATGGTGTGTGGTCCACTTTCAAAATACTCACCTTTTCTGTTCAACCCCTTTCTCTGACTCTAATCTGAATTTTGTCGCCCACCTGAAATCTTTCTTGTGAATGAGACAAGAAGAAAGGAGTGGAGAGGCTGAGCTGCCCAGCCCCCACCCCCAATACACAATAGAACAAAACACTGCCCCATCCTGAGTTAGTCTTACATGCATTCCTCTGTTTGAGCCCATAGCTGCAGTCAGTGTCAATCATTTCATTGGGTCTTTTTTCTTGGACACTCTACTCTACCAAGCACGATGTCCTTTCTGGGGTCTGGACTCTCCTGATAGTATGATCAAAGTTTGTAAGAGACATCTCACCACCTGCACTTCTAAAGAGCATTCTGGTCACGCATTCTGGTATGCATGTCTCACAAAGCAGATTCCTCTGTTTTTCTGACAATCCACAGCAATCTCACTATCCTTTGCCAGCACATTAATGCAGATGTAGTAATTCTTCTGCACTCTTCTTTATTCATTGTCTGTCTTTCACATGCACATAAGGCAACGGAAAAACTATGACTTGGGTCATATTCACCTTAGTCCTCAAAGTAACATCTTTGCTCTTCAACACTTAAAAGAGATCATAGGCAGTAGACTTTGCCATTGAACAACTTCATGCAATGTCTTCACTGTTGCTTTCATGAGAATTGATTGCACAATCAAGTAAAATGAGAAGGAGCTCTCCATTTTCAGAATTAGGTTTTTTATTTGCCAAGAAAAAAAATGATCTGATAGAGAATTAACATTGCATGGTCCCCATCCCAGGGGAACAGACCACCGAAAGGTTGGTGAAATGAGACAGCAGTCGGTGTAAGACATGAAAAAAAAAAGATATAAATTATCAAGGAGGCATGATGGAGTGGGCAGGGAGGTAAGGGGAAAATGAAGAGCTAATGCCAGAGGCTCAAGTAGAAAGAAAATGTTTTTGAAAAAGATGACGACAACATATGTACAGATATGTTTGACAAAATGGATATATGTATGGATGGTGATAAGAGCTGTAAGAGCCCCCAATAAAATAAAATTAAAACAAAAACATGCTAATACTAAAAAAAATGTGCTATGATCTAGGACTTTAGATCTACTTCACTTAACCCCTTTTAAGGACTAGCTCACTGATATTTTATGAGAAAGTATTTTCATTTCTGTAACATCTCATGATGAAAGACTCACCAGCCTTTTAAAATCTTATGAATAAATTGACTAAAGTCGATCTAATATCATATGGAGACAAAGTCTTTTTGGTAGTAGAAAGCCTCCTCTGTCCCCCATAGGCAGCTTGTAGTTTTGAACTGTTGACTTCATGGTTAGCAGCCCAGAATGTAACCACTATGCCACCAGACGTCCAGTGAAGTTAATACTAGGCTAAGGTGACCAGATTTTAAGGCTGGTAAAGCGGGACACCATTGACGATTCAGGCAGGGAGGGGGGCTGTTCTTGATTAAAAATTTGGTCTATATGGAGCAACAAAACTTTTCATAGAATGCAAAAATAGTATTGTAATATTTTTTAAAAATTCAACATAAGTACAATTTATAAATATAATACATTAAAATTATGTATAGTATTATTTTATTTGGCATATTTCTCATTTGAGTGAATTTTTTAGTAGATTGCTGTCGTTGTTTAAAAGGTCATGAAATTTTTCACAAGAATTTGTTAAATTATATTTCACACATAAAATGGCTTTCAAAGTCTTCACACTTAATTGTAATTTTTCTGATGTTCACACTATTTTCCGTAGAAAAAAACATGTTCAGTCTTAGCATTAATACCTGGTAAGGACAGCACGTATTCCACAATTTTTAGTTCATTATTGTATGGAACATGGTTTGTCTCAAAGTGGTGAAATATTTCTGACCATTTGTTCTCTATTGTGATTTTTGCTGATGCCCAAGATTTAACTTTTTCCTTATCAATATATATATTTAATAATGCTATCTCATTAAGAAGATCATTTTCAGAAATATTACTAAATGGGAAATTTTGAGTAATATGATCGAATGATTTTTGCACGGTGGGAAGAATTATATTTCAAAGCACTAGGAGACACAGAAACATAAAAGATATTTAAATACTGCTGCATCTTCCTCCAAAATACAGGATTTTTTTCGGACAACAACTTATGGAGATGAAGAAAAGTAATTAGCATTATCAGAATAGCTGATTTGTTGCCATCCCTTGTTTAACCAGCTCTAGCACGCAGTATATGTGCATCATCTGCGAGACAGTTACCAAATGTTTTCGTTGTTGCCAAGGCCAAAAAATGCCATTGTTCATTACGTCCAAACAATGGTGGTCGAATTCTAACAACTGGTCAACAGTGCGAACTTTGATAAGCAGTTCTCAATAATCAGTTCTCAAAAATTATTTGTCATTATTAAAGTTTAATATTATAAAATTAACAAAAATAATATAAAACTCCTATGATGGTAAAATAGTCACATGACAGCCAAAAACTGTATATTCCAATATTCCCTTCCCATTCTCCCACGGTTCCCTAGCTTGTCATGCATTCTTTCCAAAAATCGGGACATTTTTTAAAACGATGTGGGACAAATTGTTAAAAATCGGGACTGTCCTGCTAAAAATGGGATGTCTGGTCAACTTATACTAGGCTAATATATAAATGATAGATAACCAATTGCTGCTGAGCTCATTCCAACTCAGGGGAATTCCATGTATCAGAGTAAAACTGTGTTTTGGGAAGTTTTCAGTGGCTGAGTTTTGGAAGTATATCTGGAGGCCTTCCTTCCAGGGCACCTCTATGGGTGGTTTTATAACTCCAGCCTTTCCTTTAGCAGTGACGTGCGTTCAATAGTAGCACTTCTCTACAGACACCAATATGAAAAATACACTGGGAAAATTCCAATGAGCTGATGCTTACTATAAACTTCCCTCCTAAAAATTAAGCTATGCAATTTCCCCCCAGAAATCACAAGAGTCGAACTCTGTGTAGATGCACGTGGAATATATTATTTACACTCATCATTATGCCTGAGTATAGAGAGTCATATATGTAGAAAATGTTGTCTGAAGGAAATACAGAGAAAGTCTTAAAGCAACAAGTATATATAACATATTAGGTTTGGGGGTAACATCGATTACAATTACCTATGGGTACCAGCTTTCAGAATGTTATGATGATACCAAAGACAATGCAAATTTCCTTAATTAATACTACTTAAGGTGAACATAGTCCATAAAATATTATTTTAGCATGAAAGTCAAAATTTTATGCATTCTTGAATATTTACAACCATGAGTATAAGAATTTTAAAACAAACACATTAACAAAAAATAAAGATGATAATTTTATTTCTGAGCAATAACAAAATGTGGTCAAAAGTAAGGGGAATTGTTATTTTAGGCATATACTAATAAATTATATAACTCTTAGAGTGGTCACATTTTAAATTTACATACTCAGTGTGTAAAGTAAATTACATACAGTATCACTTACAAGAAGCAGCTTTTTGTGCTTAATCACAGATGGAGACTGATGGAGGGTTTTTGTCTTTCGTTTATCATCATTAGATAGCAATTGGAATGTATTGATATTTACCTTTGGGCTTTCATAAGTTGAAGACAAGGGCATAGCTAATCAGTCTGAATACTTCAGTTCAACTGGGTGCAGTAACAGCAACACAGTTTATGAAACCGATCTGCCACATACCCTCATCGTGATAAATAAAAAGTATATTGTAATAATTTTTCATTTTAACACTTTTAAGTGTATAATGTATTGACATTCAGTACATTCAATGTTTTATGCATCCATCATCGCTGTCCATTTCCGTGGTTTTCATTACCTGGTGTACAAATTCAATACTCTTTCAGTAATAGTCCTACTCCTCCATCCCATTACCAAATAATACAATTGTCTTTCTGTGAATCTGCCTGTTCTAAGTGTTGTGCATGAATGTGATCCTACAATATTTATTTATTATTGTACATTTTCACACAGAGTAACAAGTCCAAGGTCCGTTCATGTCCAAAACTGTATCAAGACTTCGTTAGTCTTTGTGATTGAGTAGGTATATGCAACCAAAGACGCTGCTGTCACGTGTTCTGACACAGGGTGAACCACTTTAGGGTTTCCGCGATGGTACACCTTTATGGAGCAAGAAGCTTCATCTTTCTCCCAGGGAGTGGCTGGTGGGTTTGAACTATTTGCTGTGTCGTCAGCCACCCGACGCTTATCCCAGAGTATCAACTGTACTGTTTACAGCACCACCAAAGTCACTGCCAATGCAGTCCCCCTTTGTAGAGTTTCTGGAGTTGTGCATCTTTTCAGGAGCAGCTTCATCTTTATCTTGCACAATGGCAGATGGGTTGAGCTGCTAACTTGGTTGCTAGGTTTCTAGTAGCCAATGGATAAGCCACTTTACCACTGTAGCACCACCAAATACACAAACAACTCAGAATGCCCTATCAGATAGGAGCTAACAGCCTCTGTGGGTTTCTGAGACTGTAATTCCTTAACCACAAAACTCAGTGGGATTGAGTCAATGCGGACTCATAGCGATCCCCTGTGAATTTCTAAGACTGCAACTTTTCACAGGAGCAGAAAGCCCAGTCTTTCTCGCGTGGAACTGTGGGCTGGTTTTGAACTACCGATCATGAGGTTTGCAGCCCAACACACAATCATTACACCGCCAGGGCACCCAGGAGAGTGAAAAACCTCATGTTTCTCCCACAGAGCAGCCGGTGGTTTCCAACTGTAGACCTAACTCCTAATGATCTAATCATTATGCCAGCAGGGTACTTGGTGTCCTTAATAGACATGCATTTTAAAAAAAATATGTCATAGTTCATCAATTGCTTAACAAGAAATTCAGATACATTTTCTTGTGTGTATTTTGGGACATTCCACATGTAAACACTTTGAAAGATCAAATTATTAATTATCAAATTAATTTTGAATTTTGGAAATATAAGAATATTTGTAGTGAAAAAAATTCACAAATATATTTTATCAAGATTCTATTCACATTATAATATTATGCATATTCATTTTATTCTCACTTTGGGGTACACAATTTTTTGTAAGATTGTGTGCTATGTCAGTTATTATTACAATGTTTCTGTTTTTATTTATTTCTATATTCTATATTTAATTAATCAAGGTGTAATGGGAAGAGATTTTATGAAAAAGATAAATTAAAAAATGTTGTAACTTGAGAAAGAACGTATTTTCCTTTCATTGAATTCTACTTTTACAAGTAACTTCAAGAATTCCATTAAGGAGATCTAATTACTGGTCCCATATTCCTCGGTCTTACGCAAATGCTTGATTTATTCAATACTAAACTTCATTTAATACTCAACTCTATTTATTTCACCTAGTTCTCAAGTCTTTCAAACAAGACCATTTACTTTGAATCACCATTCAGACGGCTCCTTACAGTAATTTCCAGGGTTGGAGTGAGGGGGAAAGGGAAAATTAATCAATATTGAGAAGCATTGAGTATCTGTTTCAGGTAATGAATATTTTTCAGAGAATATTGCTGGTGGTTGTACAACATGGTTATTGTGATTGATCTCATTGAACTGGGTAAATGAATTATGCTGGATTGGTGGTAGTGTTATTTATATTTCTATACCAATCAAAATATGGTTCAAAAAGATGTAGAGAGCCTTGTCCAAGGAAGGAGTAAGAAATAAGGAGAGAAAGATATATTTAATATTATAAGAACTATTCTGAATTAATTAGTGGGAAGGGAGGAGAAAGAAAATAAAAAAGAGAATGCCTATGATCAATTTGTGTTCAAACTGTCACATTTCATGAACTGATTTCTTCTTAGTTTTTCTGGTAAAATAAATCTATTTTATTCTTTTGTCCTTCACAGCTAGAGATAGATGATAAAATAGTAATTGATAGAAAAGTTAGGAGCTTCATACTTAAACATTTTTGACTGAGAAAGAGCGAGGTTAAATGATGTGTTTGCAGATTGAATTTGCAACCCTGGGTCTGCCGCAAATTAGTTATACAACTTTAATCTTCTTATCTGAAACGGAGAGCTAGGTGATTTAAATTCCCTCTCTAAGTCATCCTTCAGACTTTTAGGATTGAAATCAGTTTGAGTAATGGAGAAATGCATTTGGTGAGTTAATCCTTGAATAAAAAGCAATACAATAAAGATTGTAAATGTGTCTTTTATATCATAATAATTTAAAATTCTTATCATAAGTTTTTTCATAGAATTCTTTTTACTGATTCAGAAAACTTTTATTTAGTGTATAATCAGGGTCAAACATAGTGCATGTGTTCATGAAAGATAGTTCTTTCTCTCGGAGAAGTAGAGATAATTAAAGGATCAGAAAATCAAGCATATTTTGCAATTTATTTTGCCTAAGTTATATTAAATTTTATTTACTTATTTCTCACAAATTCTGTAAATTATCTTCTTTCATATAAGATGAACTAAAATACTATATATTACAGTAAAACACATAGAAAGAAAATAGTATATTTTTTCTCATAATGAAAAAATGATTTTAAATTTAAAAAAATTCAAAAGGTCATATTTAATTTCCCAATTTACTTTGAATTTCCAATTATGAAATTTACTAGTGAATATTAATTTTTTTCAGAAGTGTACTTAAAACGATTAACTGGAATATTAAAAGTTAAAGAAGTGTCTGAAAATATATCCTAAGAGCATTTGACTTTTTTCTCCAAATGTTTGTGAATGCATTTCTACTTGAAGTAATTAAGTCTTTAGAACACAGTGAAAAATTATACGTTAGCTATTTATATTCTAAAGGGTTTCGGTGGCCAGTCCCACAGAAGTGGACTCTCTAAACTTTATCCTTAATCTACTCTTTGTGTATAAACTACTCTGTCACCTGTTCAGCTTGGATCACCCTAGTGGTATTTAAAATACTGGTAGCATAGTTTACAGCAACACAGAAATACACAAATGACCAGAGTATAACAAACTGGTAGACAATCGGTTTATTAAGGGGTATTAAAAAAAAGCAAGAAACAAAACAAACCCACAGAAACAAGCTCCATTGAGTGGATCTTTTGTAGTACCCATAATTCCCACTAGGCAAGCATATATAAACTTGCTCTGAGTTAGTGCACCCAGTGGCATTGCCTGGGAAGGTTCTCTCTGGTCACAGTGAGTTTTTTCATAAAAGCAGTTTTGCTCAAACCATCTTTTTTTGTGATGGCCAATGTAAGAGAACAGCATGCAGCTGTGAAATTTTGTTTCTTGCTCAGGAAAAATGCCTCAGAAAATGTTGTGATGTGGAACACAGCTTACAAGGAAAACGCTGTGGGAAAAACTCAAATGTGTTAGTGGTTTTCTAATTTTGATAAAGGTGAAATGTCGTTTGATGACAAAACTCTTTCTGGACATCAGCAAACTTCCCAAACAAATGAAAATATCAAATACTCCATTCAGAGTTTGTTCTACCAGGTCAGACTGCTACTCAAACTTTCTATTTAGAGGTTCTGAAAACATAGCATAACAGTGTGTGACCAAAAAAGGGCTGGTTTGTGGCAGTTGGGGGACAGATTTTGCCACCACAACAATACATCTGCTCACACATCCATCTCAGTGCATAAGTTTTTGGCAAAACCTTCCAGCATGCCTCTCCTGTCTCATCCACCTGACTCACTTGACCATGCTTCATGCAACTTCTTCTTGTTTCTGGCAATGAAGAGGAACATGAAAGGACAGCAATTTGACTTAAAATGAGGGAGGTGCTATCAGCCATTCAAACAGATGAGTCTGAAAAATGTTTCCAAGAATGGAAATACAGATTTGACAAATGTATTGAGTATAATGGAGAGAGAGTACTTTGAAAGTAATAAGGTTATTTTTTAAAAAATTAAATACATATATGCTTTGACATTTTTTCTGGTTTTATTTTGAAACACCCTCATATAACAGACAGAATAACATTGGTGAGAAAGAAGGGGTTTTCTACTTCCATATAGTTATAACTCAGAAACCCAATGGGGAAGTTCTACTCTTTCTTGTAGTCTTGCTATCAGTTGGCATCAACTCAATGGCAAGGAATGTCTTCCTTGGATATTATTAGCAGGAGTTTTGTCAGTCCATTTCCAGTACTGCTGCCAGTATATATTTGTTTCTGAAGTAATTATCTAATTGCATTCCCTGTATTCACTATGTTATTCAAGAAGAATTTACAAACATGGGCTGAGCCATACAAAGCCTTTCATTAACTTCTCTAGCACTTGCTAGGATTCTATTAGCTCCGTTGTCAGTACTTCAGATACAAGCAAGGTCACCAAACTAAGAGCTTCCAGATTAAGACAGTCTAGAAAGAATGGCCAAAAGCTTGACTCTGCCCTAGATATCTAGTGTTAATATAAAGCAGTGATTCTCAACCTTCCGAATGCCATGACCCTTTTATACAGTCCCTCATGCTGTAGTGACTCCAAACCATAACATTGCTTTCAATGCTAATTCATAACTGTAATTTTGCTACTGTTATGAATCAGACGACCCCTGTGAAAGGGTCAAGTGAGCCCCAAAGGGGGCGTGATCCATAGTTTGAGAACCACTGATATAAAGAAATAACATCGTTGGATGGATTTCACAAACATTTATTTTTTTTCACAGTTTGTTGTTGTTCTTACATGTCATCCAGTGAGTTCTGACTCATAGTTACCCTACACACAACACAATGAAACCCATATCCCATACTCTGGTTACAGTCACTGTGTCAATATCATTCAGAGTCTGCTCTTACTCTGACCCACTACTTTCACAAGCATGATGATGTTTACCAAATACTTCCCTTTTTAATAACATTTGCAAAGTGTGTGAGACAAAGTCAGGTATATTTTTGGTCCCAAAGTAATATCCTTGTATATCAGTATTTAAAAAGGTCCCATATATTAGATTCTCCCTAGTTATTAGATTTTTTTGAATGCTTCCATGAGCATTGTCTACAGATCCACATAAGGCAACATTTCACGTTTTTATCCATTTATCATAATGTTATCTATTGGCTGTGTTGTGAAGATTTTGGTCTTTAGATTGACCTGTAATCTCTATTAAAGGCCACAGTCCTTGATCATCATCAGCAAGTACTTCAAGTCCTCACTTTCAACAGCAAGGTTGTCTTCTGCGTGTCACAGGTTGTTATAAGTCTTCCTCCAATCCTGATGCCACATCTTCTTCATACAAGTCAACTTCTCTGATGATTTGCTCAGCAAACAGATTGAATAAGAAAGGTGAGAGGACATACGTTTGCTGATTTTAAACACTGAAACATTCTCTTATTCTGTTTGCTCAACTGCGTCTTGATCCATGTACAGGTTCCTCATGAGCACAATGAGGTGTTCTGGATTCCCATTCTTCTGAAGACTAGGCACAGTTTACTATGATGCACACAGTCGGATGGCTTGACATAATCAACAAAACACAAGTAAACATCTTTCTTGTATTTTTTCTTTGATCCACTATCTATGTGACATCAGCAATGACATCCCTTGTTCCATGACCACTTCCAGATTTGTCTTGAGCCTCTGAGCACTCCCTGTCCATATACAGCTGCGACCATTGTTGAGGAACTTCAGCAAAATTTTATTTGAATGCGATAGCAATGCTATTCTATAATTTGTGCATTTTCTGTGTCACCTTTCTTAGGAATGGGTACAAATATGGGTCTCTTCTAGTCAGTTGGCCACATATCTGTCTTTCAATTTACCCTATGCAATTAGCAACATGTTTTGCCAATATCCATTGGATGTCAATAAGGTGCCCTGGTGGCATTGAGGGTTACCCTTTGAGATACTAACCACAGGTTCGAACTCACCAGCAGCTCCACTGAAGTAAAGTGAGGTTATCTGCTCTTTTGAAGATTTACAGTATCAAAAACCTAGAAGGTCGGTTGTGCAATGTCTGACATGGTCACTATGAGGCAGTATCTGCTTGATGCCAATGACTTGGATAGTTCATGCTAGCAGCTCCCCCAGATGTGTTAAACGAAACTATCTCCAGTAGTTGTTATATTCCCTTAATGGGGAATAAATAAAGTAGAGGGATTAAAAATGGCAAAATCCCAACCCACCTATGCACCCAGTTAAGAGTAACCACTCTTTCTCAATTGGAATCTAGGAGATAGGTAACAGTTGTAGGCTATCCAGCTACAGTAAGGAGTTTTCAAAGATAGACAAAAATATTTTCCATAGCACTAATAAATGTACTGGAGGAATTTTAAAATACAGTGACTTGAATCTCTGAAACAGAAAAAAATAAATAACAAGACTATATTTTCCATCATCCTTTTTTTTAACACTATCTATTGAGAAGTTAGTAGTTACCATGCACAGGTCCCAGGTTTCCAGATCACGCTTTAACGCTAACATATTCACCAGTAAGAACGCCCCACCTCAGAATCACAGCAAATCAGGCATTCAATTTTCCAACCTGAGCTCTATTCTCCATCACCTTTTCCCATAAGGTTTGTCTCTTACCTATCATCTTCTCTGCCCAAGGCAACAAGAAGAGTTTCTAGAGATTGTGAGTGCCTCCAATTAGTTTGCATAATTGATGAAATTTCTCTGTAACTACTAGATTCCTTTTACTATCTGAAAAATTAGAAGTCAGGACCACTTTTAAGTGGAAAAATGTAAAAAAACAAAAATAAGACAAGGAAGGCCTCAACTCATTGCTGTTAAGATCAATTCCCATGCAGTGATCCTAAAGAAAGAATATAAAAGATCGACAATTAGCCAAGTATGAAATTGGCTGAATTTCTATAAATGACCTTGTGTTTCTCTTGGAAATCCTAAGACATAAATAAAGGAAAACAATATACTAAAACCAGAAGTAAGTAGTGGTAATATTTTGTAATTTAAGTACTAGATTTTGTCACACACATTTCATGGCTGGGAATAAATGTGCTTTAGCCAGACATTATTTTACTTTGTACTTACATTTTTAATTACAGAATCAGGTAAGACTGAGCAAAACAGGTAGAGAATGGTGGACCCTCCTTGAGTAGCAGGCTTTCAAGTTTCGGCGTGGGTCAGCCTTGCTTCCCTAGGACTAATGCAGTCGGCAACACAGTGACTCCGATTCTGGGCTGCCCCTGACATACTCCATGAAGTGGTGGAATTTACAGATCACTAAAAAGCAATGCTATTTTTGTCACCAAATAGCAGGTTGAGGGTGCTAAGGGGATGCAATCGTAGGGAGGCAACTGAACCATTTTTTGCCTTTGTATCATTTTGGCAGACTTATTCTAGATCTACATGTTTGTTCCCTTCTCAAAGCTAATTATTTTAATTCATTCTCCGTGCATGTCCTTCACACGAGTGAGTAGGTGGAAGGAATATAGCACCCTACACTCACAGGTGAATTCCACATCGCTACAGAATGACTCACTTATCGTACAGAGTCTGTGGAGAATTAATCTTAGATCATAAGCACAACAGTAATCACAAAGTCCATGACCAAAACAGCAAAGTGAAATGAAGGATTAAGAAATTATTCAATGAATCAAATCCCTCTGATTTACCATTTCGTCATGAAATAGGGAACTAGCGTGATCCCATTCCCCCTTATTTTTCCTGTTGACTTGGCTGGGTAAGCTTCAGACTACTACCTGCAAGGTTCAACTCTACCAATTGCTGTGCAGTAGCAAGAGGAGGCTATGGACTCTCAGGAAGATGTACAGCTTCCGAAACCCTGGGAGTGTAGCTGCGAGTAGGAATAGACTTCATGGAATGTTTTTCTTTTGTTTGTGTGCTTTATGTCTTTACTCTTGTCTGCACACCAAATTATCTAATGGCCAGGATCATTTGGCTTATGTAATGATAAAAATAATGCATCAGCATTTTCCAAGTGCTTTGGATAGAGAACTTTCTGTGCAAATGCTCTTGGCATACTTTGCCTCCTTTAATCCTTTTAATAACCCTGGAGTTACAATTTTCCAATTAGGAGAACCAATTCAGAGAGTCGAAGCATATGGATTAAGGATATACAGATTTGAAATAGCTGAGTCAGGACTTAATTTAGGTGGATGTTTGCTTACTTATTTATCATGTTAGCCATAACCTTATAAGGTGTCTCTTGGAGACTCAGCACTGTAAAGGACAAAAATAGGAGACAAAAACACCCCACCTAACATTTCATGAGTGCAAAGATTTGTTTTCTTTTCATAACACTTATGTAAATTCATCCAAGTAGCCATCATTACTTTCACTATTATTTCTATACATTTCCTTGATGATTTTAAAATATGTGGAAGATAAAAATTAATTCCTCATGGTATTATCAAACTACATTAGGCATCATGGGGAAAAAATTCAGAGTCATTACTTAGCTTTGGGATACAGGTTATTTTCTCTATTTAAATGTTCTGTTCTCTGTCCTCTACTGACAAATAGCCTCTTACTGGTGGCAACCTAATATACTGCAGAATGGAAAGTTTGCCCAGTCCTGCATTATCCTCACGATTGCCTACATGCTCCAGGCCATCCTTGAAGCTAGCTTGACAATGAGCTCATGGAGGCTCTCCTTTCTCCTAGCTGGTCCTTTACTCCACCCAATGTGATAGCTTCCTCTAGAAATTGGTCTCTCCTGATGATTGAAGATTTGCCCAGAGTAATTTACTTGAACAATATTCTGTTGTGATTAATAAGCTGTTCATGAACTAATTTTGGAATCACATCACCAGGACATTCTTCCTACTTTATTTCATATTGGAAGCTCTTTCAATCCAGCTAGTATGTGAAATAACTTCTAGCAATTCCAAGTCACGACTGACATGACTTGTGTTATGTTGATAGGTGCTCTCAAGTCAGTTCGGACTCATAGTGGCCCCAGAGACACCAGAAGGACTGACTACCCTGGCCTGCTGCATCCTCACAGTTGTTAGGTTTGAGCTCATGGCCACAGACACAGTCAATCCACCTCATCAACTGTCTTCCCCTTTTCACCGCCTCTGCACTTAACAAAGAATGATGTCTTCTTTCAGTGATTCCTCTCTCCTGATAACGTGTCCAAAGGACATTAGATGAAGTGACACCATCTGAGGAGCATGCTGGCTATACTTTTCTCCAAGATAGGTCTGTTTGTTCTTCTCACAGAGTATGGTTTCCAATCTTCTTCCCCAACATAATTCAGATGCATGGATTCTTCTTTGGTCTTCCTTACTCAAAGTTCAACTTTCAAATGCATAAGAAGCAAATAAAAATACCATGGCCCACCTTACCTTGCTCCTCAAAGTGACGCCCGTGCTCCTTAGTGCTTTAAAAGTGCCTGTGCACCAGATTCGCCCAATGAAGTATGACTTTTGATTTCATAACTGCTGCTTCAATGAGTGTAGGCTGTGGATCTGAGCAGATTATATTCTGGATAATTTCATTATTTTATCCATGTACTGGTTCCGTTGTGAGGATGTGAGTTTTCTTTACATGGAGTTTCAAACCATCCTGAAGAGTACAGAATTTGCTCTGCAAGTGCTTCAAGTCTTCCTTGCTTTCAGCAAGCAAATTTGACCATTAATGTATCACCAGTTGTTCATGAACCCTCTTCTTCTTGCTTCCCTCTTGCTTATCTAGTTCAGCTTCTCAGGTTATCTGCTCAGTGTGCAGAATGAATAAGAATGGTGAAAGGATACAACCTCGAGGCACACTATTCATGATTTTAAGCCACTCAGTGCTCCCTGATTGGTTACACAGCTGCCTCTTGGCCCAAGTACAGGTTCACATGAACTCAATGAAGTTGATGAAATTCCCATTCTTCTCAAATCTATCAATAGTTTGTTATGATCCACATAACCAAATGCCTTTGTATAGTTGAAAAGACACACAAATAAACATCTTTCTGGTACTCTATGCTGTGAATTAAGATCCATCTGGTGGCAGCCATTATGTTCCTTGGTCCAGGTCCCCTTCTCTATCTTTCTTGAATTTCTTTCAGCTCCCTGTCCACATGCTACTACAACCATTGTTGAATGATCTTTAGTTAAACTTTACTTCCATGTAATATTAATAATATTACTTGTACTTTTCCACATTCAGTTTGGTCAACTTTCTTTGGAATTGGACACAAATATGAATCTCTTCCATTCAGATGGCCAAGTAGCTGTCGTCCAAATTTCCTGGCATCGACGAATAAGTGCTTCGATTGATCCATCAGCTTGTTGAAGTATTTCAGTTGGTATTATGTCAAATCCAGTCGTCTTGGTTTTGGCTAATCCTCTTAGTGAAGCTTGGACTTCTTTCACTACCATTGGTATTATTTGTCCATAAGACACTTCATGAGATGATTGAATATTGACCAATTCTGTTTGGCACCTGGATGTGTATTGCATCAATTTTCTTTTAGTGCCTCCTGCATCATTTAATATGTTGCTCATAGAATTCCTCAACATTACAATTCAAGGATTGACATGTTTTTTCTTCAGTGCTGTCGGTTTGATTTCTGCTGAGAATCTTTTGCGTATTTTGGCTTTCTCCCTCCAGGCCTTTGCGCATTTCATCCACAATCTCCACACAAGGACAATAATGAAATGGTGTTTTCCCTTAAAAGGATACAACTCAAACACTAAAGCACTAAACTCATGTACATCATATATTCTTTAAAGTGAACAAAGCAAAAACATTGTATGGCTGGCAATTATAGTTCTGTGAACAGCTATCCTGAATCTGATAATCGTATCAAGATTTTCCCAACCATTCCTCTTCCATAGATTCCTTTACTTAAAACAACCAGGAAGGCCTATAAGGTAGTCACTTCATGCCTTTATCTCCCCACTTTGGCGTATCCACTTTCTAAACTGCCCATTCCAGTGCTCTGAGAAGATAAGACTGCTCTTTGATAGGAAGCAGCTTCATTCCAGTTGGAACTTTGTTTGTCTGCATTCCAATTGTTGTTAGGTGCTGTGCGGTGGGTTCTGACTGATAGCCACACTCTGTTTCACAGAATAAAACCAACCCCATCCTTCACTATCCTCACAGCTGTTCTTATACTTGAGCCCATTGGTGCAGATATTGTGTCCATCCATATTTCCTAGGGTCTTCTTTTTCGCTACCATTTTAACTGACAAAGCATGATGTCTTCTTTCAGAGACTGGTCTCTCCTAATAACATGTCCAAATTATGGGATGGTGTCTCACCATCCTTGCTTCTAAGGCACATTCTGGTGGTTCTTCTGCCAGGACAGATTTGTTCATCCTTTGGGCAGTCCTTGGTAATTGCAATCTTCTTTGCCAGCACCATCATTCCAATGCATCCATTCTTGTTTGATCTTCCTCATTCATTACTCTATTTCCACACACATTTAAGGCAATTGAAACTATCAAGGCCTGAATTGAACCTTAGTTCTCAGTGTAACATCTTTCCTTTTCAACCCTTTAAAGAGATCTTGTGCAGCGGATTTACCTAATACATCAGATGAGCCTTCATATTCCATCCTTATTATTTTGTTTCTTTAGAACCCCAATTTCTCAATCCCAAATTGTATTATGAAATAACTTTATATCAAAAAGTAATTTCATATCAAGAACATGCCCTCGGTCTGTCCACCTGAAGTCCGTGGGTCCAGGGCTAGCTGGAGCCCTCTCCACACTCTGCAGGTCAATGCAGCAGGAAGGTGAACTGGGAATAAAGCAGATCACAAACTGGTGGTTGCATTCAGGTGGACCCCCAAACCAGTGAGAACTTAGCAGGACACTTACCACTCCCAGGTTTAGTGGTTAATGTAGGACTCTCCTTAGAAGACACAGTATCTATGCAAGGAGGATGTATAATGGGGGGGGGGGGGCGGGGAAGGAAAGGCACAGAGGGAGAGAGAAGTTTGCAGTATCTTGCTTTTAAAAAGGACATACCCCCAAGGAGGCATCATCAGGCAGTGACTTATTTGATAGGTTGGGCTCCACCCCGACACTTTCATCCAGGAACAAGTTGACATGCAATCTGACCACCACAATGTCCCTATGGTTCAATCTACTTCGAGACAGCAGGTCTTCCTCAGTTGTTTTTTGAGTACCTTCTAACATAAGGGGCATCTTTGACAGCACTGTGTTTGACTCTTCTGATGCTATTCCAAAGGTTTAAGGACATCAGACACGGTGCCATGGCTAGTCATAAGGCTTTGGCTGCTAATCACTCAGACCTAGGTAGCCTAGTCCTTCTGTTCTTCGTCTGTAAGTACCACCGAGATCTGTTTACCTGGGGGCATCCTGCAAGTGTATGGAACACCAGGCACATCTTTTCTATCATCACATTATGTAAGCTGCCACCGTATGACGCACTGACAGATGAATACTGGGACATATTCGTAGGCGCACACTTCCACACGAGTGCACACACACACAGGTCAACGGAGCACACTTCCATACAAGTGCACACACACAGGTCACACTTCCACACGAGTGCACACACACACAGGTCAACGGAGCTGTGGCTGACTTTGAATACAGTCTTAAGCACTGACTGATGTTACACACAGAGAGAGAAGGGAGGCCCAGGTGTTGCAGTGGTGAATAACTGGCCTGCTAAAGCTGGGATTAGAACTCGCAGATCCCTCAATAGGAGAAAGCTGTGTTGGTCTTTTTCCATAAAGATAGGAAAAACAACAAGAAAAAAAATTACTATCAAGTCCACTTCAATTCATAGCAACCTTATATGACAGAGGAGGAGTGATGGATGGCGTTTCCAAGACAGCAATCTTTTGGTATAATTGCTTGCTATTTGTCCTGTGAAGCAAGCTGATGCACCATTTGCTTAGCTGCAGAGCACCTAGACACGATGCCACTTGGGGAGCCCTATGGAACAGCTCTGCTTTATCTGACAGGGGTTCTGAAAGTCTAAATAAATTCAGCATCAGCAGGTTATATAAATACACACTGTCCACAGTAATTTCCTTGTTTGGGGCAGCAAGACATCACGGAGTGAATAAGCACACAAGACATACAGCTTCCCACTCCTTCTGGATCCCACTGTCTGTCACATCCAGAGCTCTGAGATCATCAGTTGGCAGCTGAAGTGATGAAATACTTCTTTCAGTTATTATTTGATCAAAGGTTATTAGTGTTGCAGCCAAGTGATTGTTTGGGTTGTGTTTGTTATATTTAAGAAAACAAAAAGGAAAACTGTCCGTGAAAACTACGAATTCGATTGGTGACGTTGGAGAATTCGTTTATGAACATGAGTTCACCGAGCATCTTGTTATGCCAGGCATCCTCTCCCTTTAAGAATCAAGGCTTGTTTATTGCTAACAACCACATCATGTCATGTAGGAAATAGAAAATTGTATGTTTTGCAATTCACTTATGGCTGGGAGGGTTTTCAAAAGGAGCGATTCTGTCAGAAGCATCAGGAAGCTTGGCTGAGAGGAAGGCCAGCCAGGAGGGGAGTGTCCCCGCCTTCTGCCCAGCAGACTCAAAGCCATTTCTGGGTGTCATAGAAACATTAAAACAATTGACAATTAGTTTGGATTAAAGAGAAGAAAAGACGCAGCCCTGGTTAGGAAGAGGAGGCTTGACGGAAAGAATTAAGGTGCCACGCAGAGAAGCACCGTGACATCTGCAGAACTCTGTACCATGACTCATCCGCAGCCTCCTGCAAAATGTCATGTGGCAAAAGCACTGCTGTTAGGATGTGCCGAGTGCATGCCTGATTTGTCGTCTTCCCTTGACATATCTTTTATTGAGGGAGACAAAAAGAAACCCTTCGTTGGCAGAGGAACTTTTCTCTACTTGCATCCTACACGGTGATTTAAAAATATATTCCTAGAATTTGGCATTTGCTGGAACATGTTTCTCTCTTAGTTCTGAAAGAAAAGAGCTGTTTTTACCTTTTGAGGGGAAGAATCCCTGCATAACTCTAACAAGTCACCACTAGAGGGCCAATGGAACTCAGCTAATTTGATAAACGGTGTTTGGGAAAGAGAGGGGGGTGCAGAGGGGAATTAAACACAAATTTGAATTTACTTTTGTCTTATTAAATATACTTTTACATTTAATTTACATTTTTACTTTATATTGATGTATTATTTAAAAATTAAACTGTTTTGGTTTTGCCTTGTCATTTTTTTCTTTTTTGTAATTATCATAAAACATTGCATTCATTTTTTCAAGGGCTAAATTAATCTTATTTTACAGAAATGCAACTATTGCATTAAAAGACAATTCCATCCTAAATGCCATTATTTCCCCATAGCGTTGTTTAATTAGGCTACAACAAAGTTGTTTATAGTGACACTTGATGTGTGAAGTGAAACAGCAAAGCAATATTAAAATCCACACTACATAACCGTGACTGGAAAAAGATGCCAGGTTCCATTCACTGTAAGAAGTTGTGCAATAGCTACGAGATGATTTATGGCTGGGAACACCTTGCAATGAATTTCTTTTGGCACACACATAATTTAACCTTTATAAAGACAATTATAAATATATCTCAAGCAAAACATAAAGCAATTAGTAATACACTGCCTCATGTATTTATTTCTACACTATTTCAAATTCTAAGCACTAATTTTCTATATTGAAAAAACATAGGACAATGACATTTCTGCTTACACAGGATCATTCTTATTCACATAGAGAGATCTGGGATGGATGATGGATTATATGTTTCCCAGTAAAAAATTTGTGATAAAAATCCCTAGTGACTATTCTTCATTATTCTTAAACATAATAAATGTATGAGAGATGTGACCCCAATTTAAAAGAATGCCTAGATTGGCTTTGGAGTTGTAGCCAACATTTCTGGATTTGATTTCAACAAAACACCTTGAAAACTATACATTTGGCTAGGCAATGTATTTGCCCTCCTTGCAGAGCTGCTTAGAATGAAGAACTGATGAAATGATTTTGTGAATACTTTCGGCTGTTAATTTCTGTTTTATCACTATTACCTCTTTGATTTTAAAAATAACAAATAGATGGTATCTTTCCCCATCATTGTTTATATCTAATTTTGTTACAGTAACTACATGGTATAAGATTTATTTTTGATGTCAATATCTTCTACCTTTGCATCAGCTGTTGTGGGAGGGAGACAGAATCGTATTCATTTCTGAGAAGCTAAACCCAGTTTAGATGTAGTCTTAAACAGATATTCCGTAAAATTAAGTAGAATGGTTTTTTAAAGTGATCGTAAACATAGCACTACTGCAATAGACAAAAGGCGCTCTGAGGATGCAATGAATTAAGCCTGGCACTTCCAACTGCAAGATTGGCACTTGAAACTCTGCTGCGGGAGAAGAATGAAGCTGGATTTACCGTCTCAGAAAACTGAAGGAGCAGTGAGTTCTACTGTGTCCTATGGGATCCTAAGAGTTCCAATCAGTTGGATGGCAGTGGGCTGGTTTTCACTCCGGGACAGTGGTTCTCACCCTTCCTAATGCTGCGATGCTTTAATACAGTCCCTCATGTTGTGGTGACCCCCAACCATAACATTACTTTCGTTGCTACGTCACAACTTCAATTTTGTTAATGTTAAGAATCAGGCGACCCCTGTTTTCACAGGAGTCTTTTGACACCCCCCAAAGGGATCACGACCCACAGTTTGAGAACTTCTGCTCTAGAAGGACCATATTTTCATGTCACGTGCTCATTCACCCTCTTCTATGGAAAGTAGAACATTTAGCTATTACTTGCTAGTAATTCTAAGAAGCTTAAAAGACTTTATGTTTTATTAAGGGACTTCTTTGTGAGAAATAATTAAGATATGTACTTTTAGGCTATGCTAACATGGATTCGCTTCTGACAAGGTAATTGCAAATTGGTTCTGACTTTTTTTGTTTCAGTTTCATTATTATTGCCTTTTATGATGAGTGCCTTTAGACATTCGATCTTTGAACATGTGCAAGTGAATATCTTCAAATGATATCAGCAAATTATGCATTGCAATGTCATATGTAGTGCGAATTACAAACAATAAACCCAAATCAAACCGACTGCCACTAAGACTTTTCTGACTTATAGAGACCCTGTCGGGGTTCCACGCCAGACTGGACTAGATAGAATACATTACTAAGGGCCAGTGAATGATCCTTTAACTGACTACAAGCTTTTTTTTCTTGATGTGTTTTGTTTGGTTCTTGGTCAGTGGTTTGTTGTTGTTGTTTTGTTGTATACTGTTGCTTTGTTTTCCTCTGTCTTGTTTTTGTGAATGTTATTATCTCCACAGGTCTGTCTAAATAAGATAGGCTGGGTGAACCATCTGGAGGAAAAACAACAGGACCAACAGTTCCAGGGGGACTTGGGATAGGGGGAGGTGGGGGGTAAGGAATTGGTGTTAACAAACCCAGGGACAAGGGAACAACATGGGATCTGAATTGGTGGTGAGGGGGGAGTGGCAGGCCTGGCAGGGAATGATCAAGGGTAAGGTAACATAACGAAGAGGTATAGCTGTAACCCAGGTGGGGACGGAGCATGCTAGTGGGACAGGAGGAAGGTCAAGGGACATAGAGGAAAGAGGTAGGAGGCAAAGGGCATTTATAGAGAACTAGACAAAGACATGTACATGCAATATATATGAGGATGGGGAAATAGATCTATGTGCCTATAGGTATAGGTTTAGTATTAAAGTGGTGGAAGGATCTTGGGCCCATACTCAAGCACTCCCTCAATGCATGAATACTTCCTTCTATTAAATTGGCATTCTATGATGCTCACCCTCTCGACACAACCACTGAATCCAAAGCGAGTGAACAAGCAAATGTGGTGAAGAAAGCTGATGGTGCCCGGCTATCAAAGGAGACAGCATCTGGGGTCTTAAAGACTTGAAGATAAACAAGCAGCCATCTAGCTCAGAAGCAACAAAGCCCACATGGAAGAACACACCAGCCTGTGTGATCACATGGTTCTGAAGGGATCAGTTATCAGGCATCAAAGAACTGAAAATCATATCATTGGATGCACACCTACATGACATGATCGCTGAGGACAAACGGGTGCATAAGCAAATGTGGCGAAGAAAGCTGATGGTGCCCGGCTATCAAAAGAGATAGTGTCTGGGGTCTTAAAGGCTTGAAGGTGAACAAGCAGCCATCTAGCTCAGAAGCAACAAAGCCCACATGGAAGAAGCACACCAGCCTGTGCGATCACGAAGTGTCGAAGGGATCAGGTATAAGGCATCATCAGAAAACAAAAATCTTACCATAGTGAATGAAGGGGAAGTGCAGAGTGGAGACCCAAAGCCCATTTGTTGGCCACTGGAGATCCCCTCACAGAGGGGTCTAGAGGAGGAGATGAGTCAGTCAGGGAGCGATGTAGCACCGATGAATACAGCTTTCCCCCAGATCCTAAATGCTTCCTCCCCTCCAACTACCATGATCTGAATTCTACCTTGCAAGTCTGGATAGAGCAGAGGTTGTACACTGGTGCAGATAGGAGCTGGAGGCACAGGGAATTCAGGTCCAGGGGTGTGAGGGGTGATACTGGGAGGGTAGAGGGTGAGTGGGTTGGAAAGGGGGAACTGATGATAAGGATCTACATGTGACCTCCCCGCTGGGGGACGGACAACAGAAAAGTGGGTGAAGGGAGATGCCAGATAGGTCAAGATATGACAAAATAATAATTTATAAATTATCAAGGACTCATGAGAGAGGGGGGAACAGGGAGGGAGGGAAAAAAAGAGGACTTGATGCAAAGGGCTTAAGTGGAGAGCAAAAGCTTTGAAAATGATTAAGGCAAAGAATGTACAGATGTGCTTTATACAATTGATGTATGTATATGTATGGATTGTGATAAGAGTTGTATGAGTCCCTAATAAAATGTTAAAAAGAAAAAAAGAGAGACCCTGTCTAAGTAGGGTTCGAAGAGAAATCTTCACAGGATCAGACAACCACCCTTCTCCTTTCTCACAAATAAAAATGCCTTCACTGCCTGCTGGCCCAATCCCAACTATATGGACACCTTTCCCTCCCACAGAAGAATTCACATCAGAGGACATCACTAAATCTACAGCTCATGGAGATCAGAGCGTACAGGAGCAAATGAAGGGGGAAGGACAGAGATTGGAGCACATCCTGGCCCACCAATCCCCAAGGACTATATTCCTGCGCAGAGCAGCCAATGCACAGAGAGGACCAATGGGGCCAGCCCCACTATGAGACACGACATCCCTCACTGACCCATAGTGCTATGGGGGACCACACTGGAGGCACAGTGAGGGAATTGTGCCTTATCTGACCCACCACCAGGGTGAAGCACTAAGGATGTGCCACAGAACAACAAGGAGAACAAAGTGATGAAATCCCAGAGAATATGAAAAATAGACTGTGAGACCAGGTCCAGGCACCCCGTCAGACTCGACTGGAAAACACTCCTAAAGTTCAACAAACAGACCTTGGACTATTTCAAAGTCTTGATTTTTGTTGCCATTTTCTTTTCTTTTGTTGCTTTATTTTGCTGTATTTTTCCCCTCATTTTTTTGGGGTGCTTATTATGTCTTTACATGTCTATCTAGCTAACAGGTGGGATAAACAATCCAGAGGAGAAAACAAAAGGATCCATGATTCCAGGGTGTGTGGAGGGGACAGGGGAGACAGGGAAGGGGGGAAAAGGAAGTGGTTGTTAACAAACCCAGGGACAAGTGAACAAGAAGTGATCTAAAATCGATGGCGAGGAGGGTGTAGAATGCCTGGTAGGGCTTGATCAAGGGCAATGTAACGGAGAGAAATTACCAAAACCCCAATGAAGGCTGAGCATGATAGTGTGAGACGAAAAGTGAAAGGAAATAGAGGAAAGAACCAGGGGCCAAAGGGCATTTATAGAGGTCAAAACAGTCTCCTTTCTTGAACTCCTTGATATAAATTCCCCTTTCCCCTCCCCTCCTACATTGGCCCCCAGGAACTCTTGTTTTACTTATTGTTGCTCTGTGTTCATCTGTCTTGGGTTTTCTTATACTCAAAAAAAGAAAAACATAACAAAAATTCAAGAGGGCTACCCACAATGACAAAATACCTTAGAGACAGATCCCAAAATGAAAACACACACACAAAGAAAATATGCAAAACTAGATCAGGTGCAAAGTGTATCAGAGGCAGGATCAAGTGACAAGGTTTTAAGTATATATAAATTTTTGTTGGAAGAGAAATGTGGTTAGAGTTAATCATCAGTAAGGGAGGGTGGTTTAGAAAATAATATGGGTATATATAGATTATCAGATTCAACACTGCTGTTCTCATATTTAGCTTTCTAAAATATTTTCTAACAATATTTCTACCCAAGGATGTATTAGATAGATTCATGGAATTTTCCCAAGAAGTATTTCCCTGAAATGTTCTTCCTTTAAAAAAATTAATTTTTATCTTTACCTTTGAAAGAATTTAATTATGACCTTTGATGTCAAGTTGCAGAAGCTTTCCTTCAAAGTTGAAAAAAAGAACTTCCACTTCATCTTCCAGACTTACTTGTTTATAATATATGTGCCATAAAATTTATTTTGAATTAAGCCTTTACAACCTTGGTCTTATGAAATCTATTGTTTATTATTTGTTTTACATCCTGTCTTTACCATTTCTCTTTCATCACTCCCACTCTAGCAGGTTTAAATTAAATTGGCTCAGCTTTTTTTGAGTTATGAAGCAGTAAAATATTTACTTTCCCACTCTTAAAAATTGCTCAGAATTTTATTTGTACTGCCTTAACTCAAAAGTTGATTAAAACTTCAACCGTGACAGTATCATATGAAGGGGAAAAATCCAGTCAGTTTTTTAAAATGACATAGTCTAAAGCCTATAAACAGTGGTTCTCAACCTTCCTAATGCCGCGACCCTCTGATACAGCTCCTCATGCTGTGGGGGCCCAAACCAAAAGAAATATGTGTTTTCTGACAGTTTTAGCCAACCTTTGTGAAAGGGTCATTCGACTCCCAAGGGGTGGCGACCCCCAAGTTATCATTTGACCCCCACCGGTTCAGAACCACTGCAACCTAACACATATTTTCATCTGATATTTTTTATTCAAATATAGCACAGTCATTTTCATGTAAAGAATAAACACACAAGGGGAATATTATAACTGTATTTACTTAGATTTCATATAAATAATTGCTTGACCAGCTGCTATATTTGCAGAAGGCAGAGACCAGAGAATAGAGATAAGCAAGATTTACTTTCTGCTATAAAAGGAATATAAAGAAGAAGTGAAAGATTATTGTAGTACAAGGAAGAGCTACAAACAAAACATTAGGGGATTTCAAAGGAGGGAGTTTCCTGTCAGCCTGAAATTGCCCCATAACCATCTTATTCTAAGGTGCTACCCTCTGTCGCTTAGACCGAAGCAGTACCTCCTGACTCATAACGATCTTGCTCATTTACCTCATTCATTTGTGCCATACCTTGGGGTGACTATTAAAGATGTTAACTCAATCTCTTCACGCCATTGCTAAAATTCTAATTCTTGCTAATTATACTCAGACTGCACTCTTCATTCCTCATTACCGCTGCCCTCCCCCCCCCCCCCAGCCCCTACTTAACATTCTTTTCCGTTCCTTAAACAGGTCATGCCCCTTCCTCTCTTGATGTCTTTGCTTTTGCTGATCCTTGAGCTTGGAATCTTTTCTCCCAAATCTTGCCTTGATCTGTTCCTTCTTTTAACTCACATTACAAGTCAAACATGCAACCCACAAGAAGAGAGTAGTGTGCATTGAATTGTTAGTGTTATGAGAACGTTTGCTTTAAAAGAAAACTTAATCTCGCTTTCCCTCTGCCGTTTTTTAAAAAAAACAAGAATGATCTCAGCTCTATCTCCTTAACATTCAAGAGCAACAAATGTTAATATTTATTGAGCTACTTCGCTCATGTATCTTTCATTACCAGGATGTAAACCCGTGGTGTGGCATTTGCCATCACTCCCCGCCCACATGGAATCATAAGGGCTTAGAAGAGCGCCTGCGCCATTGTGCCACGCCATAACAATATGCCAGCTAGACCTATTGCCCAGAGATCAATTAATTAGTTTTATCGTTTCATTGATTTTTAAATTAGAAGCCTTTGTCAGATAAAGAACCTCGATATGATACTTCGTATCATTCCTACAGCTCTTTGTGGTAGGGGTGGAAATTAATGGTGGGCATCTGAGCGTGTGGGGGATGTGATGATATCGCTGTGAAAATCACTCCCGATTCACCAGTTTTCCCTCGGAGAGCCCCTTCTCTTCATTTGCTCTTAGGATTGCATTCCCGACACCTGAAGACTTTCTGAGGCTTTTTATGCTAATTCTTAAGTAAATTCCAGAAGAACAGGGTTGATGCTTTCCTTATTTACAATGAAATATTTTTTCACCATGTAAGCCAGCTCCAGGAACACAATAGAAGTTCACCAAATATTTGTGGAGTGACTGAAGCAGCTAGCAACGTGGAGGATTTATAAAAGCTAATAAACGTCTTTAAAGACAAGCAATATGGAGGAGCCAACAGAAACCACTTTCCTTTCAGGGAAAGAAAAAGAGTCTAATAAGCATTGCGTGCAAAAGATTAAACCACATACTTCCATAAAAATAGAAATGGATTAATTGATCAGGGGAAGATTATTCAATATGTATGTAACTATATTCTGACTTTTTATGAAAAATTGGCTCCTAATTGTGACCTGTGGGACATATACTACCCACCTACATTTTATGTTGTTGTATTTCAGTGAGCTGCTGATGTGCCACACATACCGCATGCGGAAGTCTGAGGCAGGCCAGTATATTTGCTTGAACCTGAACAAATGGCTCATCCTACGATTCCCATCACCAGCAACTTATTGGGACATATGTGTCCCACTAACTGCAAAAAACTTCATATTACCACAAAAATATTATTGGTACTTTTGCCTTCATTTATTAAAAATATCTATCATTACTGAAAATAAATGCTTTCAATAAAAATCCAAAGCAGAAAATAATTCACTCTTAAATAGGTGAATATGAACTTCATATCATGTTGTTAGTGATTACCTTGAGAATTACAATATATCTACATTTAACTATTCAGAATTTTTCTACAAGGCATTAGCTTTGTCCCAAGTTATTTAAAAGGTAGACACATTGCTACCGCATAGTTCTCATTTTTTATGTGACAGTTCAATAAAGAAACCATTGGTGCTCAGTCTATTTCAATCCGTAGTGACCCATGGGCAAAGAGGAGACTGCTCTACATCAGACTGTGGCCATACACAAGCATATCGCTGGGCCCCAGGGATCTCAGTGGCCATGAACTGCCAACCTTTTGGTTAATAGTTTAACTTTTATACATTTACACTATAATGAAACAACAACACTGATTTCAAGTCCACTCCACCCCTGTAGGATAAACTATAACTGCTCCTTAGGGTTTCTGAGGTTGTAAATCCTTCCAGGAGCAGACAGACAGCCTCACTTTTCTCTCTTGTCGCAGCAGGAGGGTTTGAACTATTTTCCTTTTGTTTGGATAACAGATGCTCAAATCATGGTGCCACCGTTTTCCTTTATATAATAGTATAATTCTATATTTCATCTACACCTTAAAAAACCCACAAAGTAATGCCATAAACTATTTCAAGGGAGTTTTATGTATTTCACTGAATTAGAAAACATACCTGTTCACATTTACTTTGCTATTTTATGGCTTTCATGCCTTTTTTTCTTCAATAACCATATAATTTTCCCATATAGTTTCTCTACTCCTAGAACAACTTGAGCAAATTCCTTTAGGCATTTCTTGTATTGCAAGTATGCAATGATGAATTATTTAAACTTTCTTTGATGTAGAAATGTTTTTAGGTTGCTTTCAGAAGCATTTTTTCCTAGATATAGATTTCCGAGAAAAGTGAACTTTTGGTACCTTTTATTTTTTATTTCCTTTAGCTTCATTTTAAAGATATTCCCCTTTCATTTTCCCCCTACAGTGTCATAGTTTCTGAGAGAAGTTAACAGTCTTTTGAATAGTTGAAATACATGGTCATTTTCTGACTGCCTTGAAAAATTTCTCTGTATCTCTGATTACCAACAGCTTAACTATATATGTGGTTTGTGTGTGTGTGTGTGTGTGTGTGTTTATCATATGTGGGATTCCTTGAGTTATTTAAATCTTATGTGTTAATAATCCAACTTTGGTCATTTAAGGCCATTATTTCAATTATTTATTATGTCTCATTCTTTTTTTCCCTTCCTAGTCTGCCAAGCAAATGTACTTGAATGTCAGATATATGATATTATTCCTCAGATTTTAGTCAGCAACTTAATTAAAATACTTTTCTCTCTGCTTTTTTGTTCCATTATTTTTGTTAATCCATTTTCAATGTCAATGTCAAATTACCCGATGCTCATCTGATTTTATGGCCAAGCATAACAATATTTGTGGGGAAGGCACAGATATTTGTATATAGATAGCTATAAGTTGTATATAGATATAGTTGAAAATACTTTGATGGCACAAAACAAACACACACATATATAAACACACATACACACACATATACACATAAGGGGATTCAAAAAGTCCCATTGATAGTTTGAATTTTTCCCAGTTAAAAACTCTCTATTCGATGCCCACTTGCTTGCTTGCTGGGTTGCTTGCCCTCCTTGATCTGCTATTGTGCTATAAGTGAAAGTTTACAAGTATATTAGTTTTCCCAATCAATTGTTCATAGGCAAACTTTTATAACACAGGTTGCAATTCCCACCATGTGTCAGTACTATATGTACTTCCTCTCAGAATTCCACATTTCCACTAATCCAGATTCCTATCCCTCCCTGTATTTTCCTGGGTTGGGGCAAAAGCTTCCCTGGTATCGTTGAATGTTCGGGAGAGCACGTTCTTCACGTTGTGTGATTTATATTCACAGGTATTGTAAAGTAGAGGATCAGCACAAAGATCAAGGGGTTAGTTTGATTCCGTTGTGCTTCAATGGACTCAAACATAACCACAACTGTGCAGCTGGCGAGGAGCGGCTATGGTTTTCTTCTGTTGTAAACACGGTCGCTATGGGTTGGGAAGGACTCCATGGCACTGAGTGACAATAATAGTCCAGAGCCAGAGGGTGGACCCTTGGAGTGTCTTCTATTTTACTTAGAAAGGTTTCTTAAGACATTAGTCTTGGGCTTTCCTCTTGTCTTGATCTCACAAATAAACACAGCCTTTCTCTCCTCTTGTCCTTCTACATTGTGGAGCCCACTCTAACCAGGACTTTCTGTTGTGGTCCTGGCTGCAGTGGTCATGAAAGGCAGCAGGGCCATTGTTTCAGTCTTCAGCCAGTTTACAGGAGGCTGTGGTAAACCTAAGTCCTTACTCCTTTTGGCTAATTGCTTCCTCAAGTTTATTTGCTTGTTTTTACATTCTTAAATACTCAGTGGGGTAGAAACAAATTATATTTCTCAGAGGGCTGCTTGTAAAATGTAAACCCTACATGAACTCCTCAGGGTGGGAAGTAGAATATTACCTATGGGAACTGTATTTTGTCAATTGACATAGATGACCTCCCTCCACCAGGACTATGGTCCTTAGATTTCATTTTCAGAACTTAAAAAACTATTCTGGAAAATTATTTTGATGAATATACATATGTACATTTATTTCCTATAATTTATACATTATTAGCTATATTTGGCATTCTAGGTGTGCTGTTTGGGGACTTCTAACATTGTCCATATTTTTGCTCCTCTAATTTTTATAGTATAAGACATCATCTTTAAGTCTTTGATTCAGTTTGAGGTAGTTTGTATATAATACACTACATGGATGTTATTTATTTCACTTTTCTGAAAAAGGCATTCCGTTTTCCAGCACCATTTGCTAAAGAGACTTTCACATTTCCATTTAATGGGCTTCAACCCTTTTGGTAGTATAGAGTCACTGTACCAAAATAATTGGTCAGACTTCAACCATTTAAAGAAATAGTATATAATCAAGACTTGATGGTACAGACAGACGAAGTACAAACTTCTAGAAAGCATTAGACAAAACAAGGCATCACAAATTTACAGAACATCAAATAAAATGTTTCAACAAGCTGATGCAGCACTGGAAGCACTCAGTAGACTGTGCCTAGAAATTTGAAAGATGGGTATCTGATCAGCCAACTGGGGGAGATGTGTCTCTGTGACCATTCCAAAGAAAGATGCCCAAAGTATCGCAAAAAGAGATGTTCCAACAGACCTACAAGATCTCATTAATATCATGTGAAGGTAAAAGCTTGTTAAAATTATTCACAAAGGCTCTAATAATACAATATGGATTACCAAAAATTTAGAAGATGACATGACATAGCATAAGGTGTCAGATGAACATTGGCTGAGAGCAATATCAGAAAAATGTTTACTTTGTTTTATTGATTATGCAAAAGCACTAGACTGTATAGATCTTAATAGACTATGGGCAGCATTGTGAAGAATGAGAGTGGGAATTTTAGAACATTTTATCATACTTGGGTGCTAAAGCACTGGAGGCACTTACATGTCTATGCCAGGAAATTTGGAAGACAGCTACTTGGCCAACTGATTGGAATAGATAAATACTTGTGCCCATTCCAAAGAATCGTGACCCACCAGATTGCTCAATTTATAAAACAATGTCATTGATATCACATGTCAGTAAAACTTTGCTGAAGGTGATCCGCCGTTGGTGGTGGAAGTACATCGAGAGGGAGCTGCCAGTTTTTCAGCCCTGCTTCAGAAGAGCATACGGGACAGGACGTTGTGGCTGCTGTCGGATGGAGCTCTGCTGAGAGCAGAGAATTCCAGAAAGACTCGTACCTGTGCTTTATTGCCTGTGCAAAGGCCTTCACTGTGTGGATCACAACACGCTATGGAGAACCTTGAGGAGAATGGGCATTCCAGGACACTTGAGTATGCTCATGTACATGGATCAGGTATGTGGATCAAGAGGCAGTTGTTTGAAAGTAACAAGGGAATACAACATGGTTAAAAATCAGGACATGTGTGGGACAGGGTTGTATCCTATCATCATATTCATTCAATCTGTATGCGGAGCAAATAATCAGAAAACCTGGCTTATAGAAACAAGAAGGTAGCATCGAGACTGAGCAGAGGCTTACTAATAGCCTGTGATACGCAGATGTCACAATCTTAAACTAGCCCGTGTGTCGTAAAAAAATTTCAGTCAGCTTCAATTTTACTTATTCTCCTTTTAAAACCATTAAGACCCGTGTTTAGGTTTTATGACTCAGGATTCTGTAGGATTTTTAAGGTTGTGACCCTTCTTATTTTAACATGAACTTTATCATTATTCTTATTTCCCTGTGTTTTAGAATATAATAATACGAAGAAAACATACGGCATGTGGTTGCTTAGCCCATCTCATCAAGAGGGACAGCATCGCATCAGACCCTTGCCGCCTTACTCCTTGTCTCTTTCTCCCCTGAGCCTCCCCCCACTCCCTGTTCACAGTCCTGGTCTTGGTATAGTCTTCAAAGTCTTTTCCTTAGGTGTGACATAAAATTCCCCCTTTCTAATAATGATTTCATGGAATCTTTATCTTGGAGCTTCACTGACTTTGCTGGCACAATGCCCTCTAATTTTTCCCATGCCCTGATATGCTTCACCTACTTCTCACTGTGTTGTAAGGGTGCACAATATTCCATTCCGTGTAGGTACCACACTGGGCTCACCCATTTCTCGTCAGACAAGGTTTTTTTAAAATAGTTTTTATCTTTATTACAGACATTATTGCAATAACCAGGGATGTGTGTGTCTGTTTGTGTACTATACTTCATTTCTTTCGGGAGTAGAACAAGTAGAGAGATTGCAGGATCAGAAGGTATTTGCATTTTGTAAGGAAGCATCATACTGTTTATACCTTAGTAATTGTGCAAATTTTCAGGCCCAACAGCAATGTATGCACATTCTAATTTCTCCATATAATCTTCAGACTTTATTATTGTTTGTTATTTTTTCTAATGATTTGAGTTAGTATCTCCTTGTTTTAATTTAATTTGTATTTTTTATGGCCAATGAAATGGAACATTTCTGCACATGATTGTTGGCTGCCTGGAAGTAGTCTTTAGAAAATCGTCTATTCATGCCTTGTGCCCATTAAAAATATTATTTGTATTTTGCTAAGATGTTGTTTTCTATACATTTTTGATATATAAATTTTATATATCATTGCCAAATATTTTTTCTCAATCTGTGGGTTCTTATTTTACCCTTTCCATGAAGTCCCTTGATATATGCATGGTATTTTTGAGGTCTCTGTTCTCTGTTTTGTCTTCTGCAATGTGGAACATTTTCATTATGTTTGGTAGCATATTTATGCCTTGTATGTTGACCCTTAAGTGTATCCCTATTATTTCCATTGATTATCCTCATGGTTCTACAGTTTATATGTAGGTCTTTAATCCATCCTGAGTTCACTTTTGCACTGCTGTGAGATGGGTTCTATTTCATTGTTGCGTATGTGAAGACGCAATTTTCTCCAGCGCCGTTTATTGTAAAGGCTATCTCTTCTCCCATTTGATGTGTTTTAATACTTAATGAAGAAACAGGGAGTTGTGCTTCTTGATTCTCTGTTCGAATCTATTTGCCTACATATCCAGTGTTCAGCCAGTACAAAACTGTTTTGAATAATGAGGCTGTATAATAGGGTCTGAAAGGCCTCCTATTCAGTGTGTGTGTGGGGGGGGGGCGCGAGGGGATGGTTAGTTTGTTTTGTTTTAGTCCTAGGATTCTTTACTTTCCTTTAAATGACATAAAGTTGATGATTGGCGTTTACATTTCTTTGAAGAATTTTGCTGGGCTTGTATGAGAATTGTATAACATTTATATAGTGCTTGGCAATATTGATTTTCACTTTGTTATATTTTCCTGTCATTAGCATGAGACATTCTTCCATTTATTTAAGGCCCTTTTGATTTCTTGAAGAATGTTTTATAGTTTCCTTTGTCTAAGATTTATTCTTGAATATTTCATCTTGGGGGTTATTCTTGATTCATAAAATGAATTTTGTAGTACATTATCCTTTTTCTATATTTTGAAATAGTTCATGTAGGATTGATGTTAACTCTTCTCTAAATGCTTGGCAGAATCCCCTGGTTAAACTATCTGGTCTTGTATTTTTTGATGAATTAATAGCTCTATTTCTTCTCCTTGTGTTATAGGTCTGTTGAGGTTAGCTACATCATCCCACATTAATTCAGGTAGGTTATTTGTTTCTATAAATTGAACCACTTTTGGTTTTCAAATTGTTGGCATACAATTTTTTTCATAATAATATGTGATTATCTTTTAAATTACAGTTGGTGCTATTGAAATGCTGCTTCTTTTCTTATTTGTAACATTTGCTTGTCTCCTTTTTCCCTTTGTTGGGTTTCTCAGTGGTTTATACATTTTTAAAATCCTTTCAAAGAACGAATTTATTGTCTTACTGTTTCTTCTATAGATTTGAAACCCCCCCCCGCATGGCTCATTTATTTCAGCTCTAATCTGAACCCCCCCCCGCATGGCTCATTTATTTCAGCTCTAATCTTTATTATTCCTTACCTTCCAGGGTCCGCGCCCTTGTTTGCTGGTATTGTTCTAACTTTAATTGATGTGTGAAGGTGCCAATTTCAATCCTTTCTTCTTTTTTGATGTGTGCATTTATGACACCTTGCCTTTTGAGTAATGATTCTGCTATGTCCCAGACTGTGGTAAAGTGTACATATGTTCTGAATAGTTTCAAGAAATTTTTTAATTGTGTTCTTTATTTACTCACAGGTTTTTAACTAAAGTGTTTCTCGTTTTTCACATATTTTCAAATCTTTCATTGTGTGTACAGATGTTAATTATTCATATGTCATCTTGTTTAATTACATATTTCATCAATATGTAATGGCCTTTTCAGTCTCTCATTAAACCTTTGATTTTTTGTCCATTTTGTAAGAAATTAATATTGCCCCTCTCGCTTTCATTTGCCTCTTCTTCATTAGATATGTTTTTTCGTGCTTTTGCTTCTACTGCAGGGTTGTCTTTCTGTCGAAGGGGTGGTTTTGTAGGCAGCACGTTAGTGACTTGTTTTCCTTCCACTCTTTTACTCTCCGTTTCTCGAGTTGTGAATCTAAGCTGTTTCCACTCCATGTTGCGCTTTGTACGTGCGACTTTACTGCTGTCGTTTTGTTATGGTTTTATGGTGTTCTCGGTTTCAGGATTCATGACAATAATTTTACATGCTGCTTTCTTTTTGTTTTAAATTTTATTATGAATACTTTGTTTTTGTTTTAATCTGACTGTTTAGCAGGATTTTAAGGTTGTATTTTGTTGATTTATTGAAGTTTTAATATTTTCTTTGAGATTTGTTTGTTTTTTATTGCCTTCTTTCCAATTTGAAGACACTCTTTCACAAATCACTCACTGTCTTCTATGTTCGACTTTCTATTATCTGCTCTTCCAACTATTGCTTCCCTGCTGTCTTTATTGCAGAGAGATGACCTCTAGTTCCTTATTTTGGTTCATATTCTTGGTTCACGTTGTGCACAGCAAGTCAGACAATTTCTCAATAAGAATATCTTCGATTATGTTTTGAGGTTACTGAACATTATTGCTGTTGCTTCTCTATACAAAGAACACTCTGTAGTGTTTTTTGTAAGGCTCTTTTTATTTTTACAAATGCCTTTTGTTTTTTCAGGTCTGAAAATTATTTTATTTCTCCCTCATGTTTGAGGGATAATTTTGCCGAATACAAATTCTTGTTGGGCAATTATCTTTTCCTTCAAAATTTTGAATATATCTCCCCATTGCCTTCTTGCCTGCATGGTTTCCATAGAAGCATCTACTGTTGTTTTTCTCATTAGTTGCCACTGAGTTGGTTCCACCAGGACCTTACAGATAACACAAAAAAAGACTGCCTGGTGCTGTGCTGTCTTCAAAACTGGACCACAATCCGTCTGATTCAGGGCCTTCCTCTTGTTCGCGTCCCCTCCTCTTGCCAAACATGATGGCCTTCTCCAAGGCCTGGTCTCTCTCAATAACATATTTAAAGTATGTAAGAAGAAGTCTGGCCATCATTACCTCTAAGGGGCTCTCTAGGTACGTCTTCTATGACAGATCAATTTATCCATTAGCAGTTAATGGTATTTTTAGTATTTTTCTCCAGCACCACAATTCAAACACATTAATCATTTGTTGTTCTTCAGTATTCAAAGTCCACCTTTCACGTGCATGAGGCAATTAAAAATATCATGGATAACCTTGAGAAGAATGGGAATTCCAGAAACACTTCATGTGGAACCTGTACATGGACCAAGAGGCAGTTTTACAAACAGAACAAGGAAACTACTGCTTGGTTTAAAATTAGGAAGGACAAATCTGAGCTTATTCTAATGTATTTGGTTTTTATAGGTGACTGGTTTTTGTTTTGTTTTTGACATTTTTCTTAGGATTCTTTTCTTATTTTTGATGTTAGAAAGGTTGACTATGATGTGTTATGGTAATTTATTTGGGGATCAGTTTAGTTCGGCATTCTCTGGTATTCTTAGGTAGCTATTTTCTATTCTGTCATATTGTTAGGGAAATTCTTTAATATTCCTTTTATTCTTCTTGTTCTGGGATATTTATCCAACCTAAGTTTTTCCTTTTACAATTATTAATTTAAAAACATTAATTGCTTGATCTTTTGGTATTTTGAGCTCAAGAGATTTGTCTTCAAGATCATTGATTCATGTTTTAATTTTTCTGTTTTATTCTTTCAAAATATTATCCAGTTCTCATATTTTATCAGTGCCTGCTTTCTGAATACTTATTTAGAGTACTGAATTATTCCTAGTTTTAAATTTATTTTTGTCAGATTGATCTGTAGTGCTTTCCCAAATTCTTCTATCTTCTTTTCAAAATTTTTTTATGTATTTCTGTCAAATTTTTCTTCCATTCATTTAAAACAGCTGAAGATCATTGCCTTAAACTCGCTCATAGAAAGATCTAAGGCTTGGGCCTCCTCCAACACCTATTTGCATCCACATCTGCATGTATTCTAGTCAAATGAGTCATTGTCTCTTATTTGAGCATGCGTCCAGAGATGAACAGCTTCTTCTGAGATGTGGGTGGTATTTATTATCATTTATTATTATTATTATTTGTCTCTGGCCAAAGAGCAATCCCTACATATCTGTTGTAGATCCCAAAGAGTCAAAGGTGGTCAGGTAGTTTGGCACTAGCCTACTCCAACTAGGGGGCAAAGGCAAAAACAATTATATAACTGTTCACATGAATCCTGGTTTCCAGGCCAGCCTTCCAGACCACAGGAAGCATCGGACAACAATCAACACCACCATCACGATGGGGACTATCTGAGATACTGCCTACTTGTCTGTCCATGGAGTCGTCACTGACTGTCAGAGCAGAGCCCAGGGGCTACTAGGGTAAGGCTGTCTGAAAGGCAGGCGACATCATTTGGAACCTTGGGTCCATGCAGAAAGGAGGTTCACTCTGTCCTTTGCTTACTTTTCCTCAACACAAGCCCACTGACTTCTGCCCTCCCTCAGGGCTGGTTTATCCTGGTATTTTAGGCATGTTTCTTCAAAGTTCAATCCCTCAGGGTTCAAAGGGGCACAGAGTCAGCCTCCAGCTGTTCTGATTCTCCACTATGCAGCCAGAATGCTGTGCGCAGGCTTTGACCCTCTCAACCCCAGGGCAAGGGAATCTGAATTTTCCTGCTGATTTCAATCAGTCTCACTCTTACCTGGTGCAGACTCCACTCCTTCCCACACTAGTATGTTGGGGGAGAAGCGTTAGTGTTTTTTTGTAATGTTAGTTAGGGGGGAGTGCTGACTTGAGGCATAAGATCATTTTCCCCCCTTTCCTCCTATGAAATTCAGAGATTTGGGGAGGGGCAGCCCCCCAGGCATCCATGACTTTTGGGGGGTTATTTGTGGTGATTCCTCCCTCTGAAGTACCAGGTAGAATTGGTAGAGGTTTCGGTTACCGGGAGGATGGCCACAAACTAGGTTCTTGAGCTTTCTCTGATTTTTCATAAGTTTTCTTTGAAGAGGGTTTTACAAAGCTTCTACTAATTGGCCATATTGGATCAAACTCACTTATCATTTCGTTTCTCTTGGGTTTGTTTACTGATATCGCTTTGTGCCCATTATAATTTGTGCTGACATTTGGATAGTAACGTGTTTTACAGAAGAAATTGCCTTAGCACTAGCTTGCTGTGATGAGAGTTGGTTGTGTGCAGTGATGCTTTCCAAAGATGACCTTAGCAAACCTTTTTGTCTCTGGTCTTTAGGCTTTGAGATAGGCCTCTAAGCTATTTTATTGTTTTCTCCCTATTATAGGAAGGTATGGGTTTCAGCATTAGGTAATATTTACATCACCAAAAAATACAAAAGGAATAATTTGGCCATCAACTTATATTATGGTATACTTAATTATTTGATCAATCCCATTATATGTCACCATGTGGATATTGGGTTCTGTCACTGTGCCCTGACTAATAACCCAAGTGGAAACCCTTATTAATGTTTTCAGGCCATGACCCTCCATATCATGTGGGTGCCTCCATGCCAAGTAATCCTTCAGTGACAGCCTCATTCCATCACATGGCCCACCGTGGCTCTCTTGAACATTCCTCAGTCAACTGCTTCAAATACTACCTTGCTCTGCCCCGCCTAATGGTTTTATATATGGTTTATTCTGGATAAAGAAAAACAGAAAATAGGAGGGGAAGTTATACTTTCTACTTTAAAATTTGTAAATTTTATTTAACTTTTGAACTGTATGTACCTATAAAAACAAGTCAATTGAGCTACATTTTATTATCATAGGGAATTCAAAACAAACCTCAATATTGTATACAAAAAGAGAATCTTAAAATTTAGTGATGAAAATAAATAAATTGTGGGGTTTTATTAACTGAAATGTAAAATTAAAGCTAAAATGATAAAATAGTGCTAAGCACTATCAGGCACTATCAGGCAAGCATTACAACATAGTATTAAAAGTCTAGGACAAATGACCCCTCTGGACCAGTACTGAGAGTGGTGAAACTGGGAGGGTGGCGGGAGGGTGGGGTGGAAAGAGGGAACTGATTACAAGGATCTACATATAAACCCCTCCCTGGGGGACAGACAACAGAAAAGTGGGTGAAGGGAGACGTCAGCCAATTGAGACCTGACAAAATCATAATAATTTATAAATTACCAAAGGTTTATGAAGAAGGGGGAGTGGGGAAGGAGGGGAAAAATGAGGAGCTGATCTCAAGGGCTCAAGCAGAATGCAAATGTTTTGAGAATGATGAAGGCAACAAATGTACAAATGTGCTTGACACAATGGATGGATGGATGGATTGTGTTAAGCATTGTATGAGCCCCCAATAAAATGATTTTTTTAAAAAGCGTCCGTATGTCTCAAATTGTGTCAAGAACGCTATACATATGACTAGTTAGTAATTTCAAGTGGCAATCTTTATGCATTAAAAAATTGCCTTGTTTTCTTGCATAGGCCTCTTTCCCTCTTTAACCAGAGTATCTAATTTGCCTTAAAGAGAAGTAGAATTAGTACAGTAAGATTAAAAAAATAGAAGTGGAACCATTGTGCTTTTGAGATAATGATTTCTTTTGTAAGAATTAATATCAAACTAATTTGAAGGAGTAAGAAATTGAAGACGTCTCAAAATCCAACTCTTGCAAGATTCTAACCTTCTTCCCCAGCACCCATCTTCCCTTCTGCTACCCCATGTTTCTGGATTCTGGGAACTGCTGCAGTGCTCCACTGAATGCACGGAAATTTGAAGAAACGTCTCATGTGGTGGTAGGTGCTGTTCAGTCCCAAACCTTGAAGGTCAGGCAGCTGTAAGCCAGATGCTGGGGCCAGAGGAGCGTTGCCATTCCTGGCTCTTGCTTTCAATGCGATCCCATGCCCCTGCTGCTTACGGTGGACTCCTTTTATATGAAGCAGGCTAGCATGGCAGGGAGCCTTGTTCAGACTTCCTCACAGAGGAGTCCTGTCCAGATCTTCTCCCACCTCCTTACAAGATCCATTCAGGAAAAGGTCACTCTGTGGGAGTTGCATGGTGCAATTAAATTTCCCCCAAGTATCGTAATCGATTCTTCACCTCTGAACTGTGTCTTATTTGTGCACATGTGATCTGGGACCTCGTGCAGCATAGTCCCAGCAGGCACTGGCTTCCGACGTATCTGAATTAGCCAGTAGAGGAGTGCTTCATTCCTCAGCCCTGGAAGATGGAGATCTGAGCTGGTGAATTATTACTTAACGCCAGGGACAGAGGTGGTATATGACATTAGAGAAAGTTAGTGGGGGGGGGGGAGGTGGAGAGGAACAGAATTAGCATCAGAATTGGACTCCTTGAAACAAAACAGAGAGAACATCCAACCTGCACCCAGTCTTCCACCTTTTCCTAAAAACGTTTCAGGTAGGGACCTTGTAAACAAGATTATGCATCAGCTGAATATCTCTCTGCACCCAGGTTCATGGGACACCATATTATCCAGCAAATACCCACAAATCATGAGAGAGAGAAAAAAAAAAACAACAAGCAGTGGTTGTTGTTTTTTTGCCACTAAGATCAGGGTTAATATGATATGAATTGACATATAACTAGACAAGTATTGAACTCTGTTAAGGGCAACACTTATGTGTAATTCCATTTTTTGAAAATCAAATACCACATTTTGGAGGTGAACAGTGAGCAGTTCGAGAAATTTAACTGAGTGAGGCATCAGTTCCGTTGGAAAGTGCCCAGGAAGTATGATTTGTGTGAGACCAGGACCACTATTTTAATGTCTTTGAAATGAGCGGGGCAGGCATGTAAACAGTGAGCTTCCTTTCATTGAACCGAGTCTCTTAATGTTTCTGGCAAAGATCACTTTCAAGTAAATACTGTCAACGGAAACTCTAGGTAGCAGGCATGCGATATAAGGCAGACATTCTTGCATCCACTCTGTGGAATGTTTGAACAGCAAATAACATTCTTGGGGATTGGTTAAGGAAGTACCATATTGTCATACATAAGTGAGTGTCAGCAGCTTCACACATACAACACTCACGCAGTGCAATTCTAAACATGACCATTTGGTTCATCATGTTTTATGTTTATTGCCATCTTTCATGTTCGGACAGAGTTTGTTCACATTGGTAGGTTGTGTAGAACGAGGATGATGATGGTGTGTTGACAGAGACACAGGATTTTAGACGTCAGAAGGATTTACGGGTAATCCTGGCTTGTCCCCTTACCAGCTGCATGGCTTTGTAAAATCAAAGTTACTGCCTGCTCTCCTCTACACAACTGCACGGGTTGAAGAAAACTACTTGTGTTATTGGGATGGAGATCATGGACATTATTCCAGCTATATTTCAATTAAAGATAGTAATAAACATTTGATTTGGGGGTTGTGGTTGTTCTTAATAAACCAAAGTTCTTACAAGTAATATGTTAGCAGTGCTTTCAGAAAGTCATCTAAAGCATAATTGCCTATTTTAATAAACAACAATTTTGTAATTATTTTTCTCCTGGCTGCTGAGTGCTCATCGTGATGGCTTTTCTTGCTTCTTAATGGTTTGAGTGTCTGTCACGGTGAGGGAAGAGCATTTCGCTTTTGAAAATGAAGAATCTTCTTTTTTCGAAACTACTGAGTAGTTTTGTATCCATTTAGAAGTGAAAAATAGAGAATCACATGCAGGGCCACTTTATTAAGGTCCTGTTCAATTGTGTTCACAGATACAAACTACTTTATTGCCATAAAAAAGTATTTTAATATACAGTTTTATTCTAAGCAACCACCAAATTTGTAGCATAGGTAATATTTATTCATTGTTTTTTGTAGCGGGGTGTTCAAGTTATTGAACTATGAGCCACAACAATACAAATGACCTGGTTTCCTAATAGTCTAAGGATTCTTATCTAAAATAATCTCATATGACTTAAATGTTTTAAAATTAATTTTTCTAAACTATTATATTTATTCCATGTATTTTGTGGTGAAAGTTTACTATAGTTGGGCCAATGAAATTTTACAGTTCTTAGCTTAAATTAGGTTTTCTTTTTTAAGCAATATTTAATTCATGGTAGAACTCTTACATTATAATTTATGTTTGAGATAGTTAAAGTTTCTTGTGCCAACCTGGCAGATAAACACATGTGGGATTAATTGAAGGGCGGAGAAATAAATGGCTCAATAAATGAGCCTCGCCTTTCAAGACCTCGGGTCTCTTGCTTTCTGATGGTCAGACCAGGGTGAAGCTGCCTTAGGCAATTCCCTGCTTCCGCTGGTCAGGCTCACTTCCTGCAAGACATCCCTGAGCAGAAGCCACATGGACCTTCCCCAATGCAGCCCTGCCAGCACTGAGATGCTTACATACTCACTGATTCAGCTCCCCCCCCGGTAGGCTGCATCATTGCGTGTGTTTTGAAATGGAGGAGGACTTTGAGGATTGGTGTCAGACATATGGGCTAATGTTGGACTTGTGGACATGGACAGCAGTGGATTGGGATGTTTTCTTGATGTGCACTTACTCTCTATATTAAATTTTCTCTTATAGATATAAGTTTCTGTGGATTTGTTTCTCTAATGTACCTAGACTAACACAATGTTTTAAAGGAGTTTTGAGTGTTGGTATTATTTCTTTTCTTCATAGTATTTTCTTACTAGAAACACAAGTTTTCCATTGAATAATGCAATTTACATAATCTAAGGATATATATTTACTTGAATAAATTTTGTCAGGAAACAATAATAGAACAAAGTAGAAGGGAACTAGTGGCTAAAGTCAGGAGAGAACGTTATTTTGCATATGAGGAAGAGTCATGACCACAATATTAATTAAAATACATTTGTAATTATAAATACAGTTCGATTCTGGTTTCAAATTCAATGAACCGCGATGAAACAGGCACGTTTGTCATATTTCCAGTTTCCTCCTTCTTATTTCTTTTCAATTTCAGAATGTATTGATTTGTGGAAAATGTAATGCAAATGTATTTACTCATATTTCTTTACACGATGGCCTCGGTGGAACCCTTTGGTTGTGAAGAAAACAACCTTCAAATGAGCATGTCTTTGCTCAAAAACCTCACATTCTCTAGACTGTGCAAATTATTTAGAAATTTCCTGAAGAAAAATGACAAGTATGTAAGGTAGATATCAGTGCATTCTCTGCATATTTGCTTTCCCTGAAAGGTCTAGCCTGGCATGCTTCGGTGGATTCCTGGCTAAATAGGAAGTACCATCAAAAGAGGAAGAACAGAAAGAGTTTCATCTTATCATAAAACTATAATTTATATACAACACAAAGTACTCAATTACACTTTGATATTTAGTTTCTTCTCTGTACCAAGCAGTATAAGAACAAGTGAACTCACAAAAAATATTGCTATCTACTCTTCACAAGATACTGTAATTAGTGACAGTGTGGTAACCTCACGGAGCCCGGGTGATTCCGTGTTCGAAGTGTTCGGCTGCTAAATGAAAGGTTGGGGCATGAACTCACTAGCTTCTCCAAGGGAGAAGATGTGACAGTTGGCTTTAATAAATATTTACAATATTAGAAATTAGTTAGGGCAGGCAGGACAAAACAGAGGAGGAGCCGACTCACATTAGAAGAACACAGTTTATCTTAGGAAGTTTATAATTTAGCCGAGCAGAAGACCTTGAAACAAAATATACAGAACATTCCCCTCGTGTGCTAAATTAAAAGTAATGCTCTAGACAGAATAAGCACAACACAAAGCAATGCCTGGTCAAAGGCCTAATGCTGGGACCCCCGACAGAGCACCTTCAAGACCGGTGAGTATTTCATTCAGCTGTTAGTGCTTGACCCCGTTAGAGATCATAGTCAAGATGTCATGTACACTAGTCAAAATGAGCAAATATGTATGTATATGCCTTTTCAGTCCCTCTTGCCCCAGGCTCTGAAGAATCTTGCTGATCTGACATAAACTTTTGGGAACATGAGGAAAAAGTCTTTTTCTGAATACTCTACCATACTCTACCACATGTCTTTTGAAACTCTTCCCAGCAATTAGAAGCTGTTTTTCTTTATCTTTCCATAATCTTCAGGGTCATGAGGGAAAGTGGAGATCCCCCTTGCTCTACAGAAATGTTTTCCCAACATAAAAACGTCCTCCTGCTGAAACTTGGCCTCATTTGAAGCATATGCTTTCAGCATCTCCCACCCGGGGCCCCATTTTTACCCATTAACCTCTTGCCAAGACCTCCATCTATTGATTGGAAGTTTTGTTGTTGTTGGTAGGTGCCATTGGTTGGTTACAATCAAAGCAACCCTTTGTACAACAGACGGACACGTCACCCTGTCCCTGCCATCTGCACGAGCGTTCTTCTGTTTGAGTCCATATTGCAGCTACTGCGTCCATCCATCTCATCGAAAGCCTTCGTTTTCACGGCCGCTCCACTTTTCCCATCACCATGTCCTTCTCCAGGAACTGGTCTCTCCCGACAATATTGCCAAATTGCAAGAGATATATCTGGCCATCCTTGCCTCTAAGGAGCATTCTGGCTGTACTTCTCCCAAGGCGAATCTTTTTTTTTTTGGGGGGGGGGGCTTTGAATATTCTTTAACAACACCATAGTTCAAGTGCATTGATTACTGTTCAGATTTCTTTGTTCAATGTCCAAGAGTCACATGCACATGAGTCAGTGAAAACTACCATGCCTGGTGCCCTTTCCTCCTCAAAGTAGCATCCTGGATTCTCAACACTTCAGAGACATATGTGCAGCACATTTATCTACCGCAACTTACCTTTTGATATTTTGAGCATTCATTGTGGATCCAAGCAAGACAAAATTCTTGACAACCTCAATCTTTTCTCCATTGACCATGCTGGTCAATGTGCTCAGCAAAGTCAGCAGTTTGAAACCACCAGTGGCTTTTCACTTTTCAGGAGAAAGACAGGGATTTTCATTCTTGTCTAGAAAACTCAGAGGGAAAGCTCTACCCTGTCCTACAAGGTTGCTCTGAGTTGGTAGTACTGACTCAACGACATTGAGCTTGGTTATTGTCTGGTTTCCTTATTGGCCACGTTGAGAGAATTTTTGTTTGTTTTTTCTACATTGGGTTGAAATTCATAATGAAGGCTTCAATCCTTAATATCCATCAGCAAGTGCTTCAACTCTTCATCACTTTCAGCAAGCAAACTTGTATTATCTGCCAACCAGATGCTGCATTCTGTCTCTTTTGTTTTTTTTCCCAGCACACGGATTGAACAAGCATAGCGAGAGGATACCACCCTGATCCTGTCCCGATTTTAAACAATGCAGTATTTCCTTGTACTGTTCACACAACTGCCTTTTGATGCATGTGATGTTTCCATAGGAGCACAGTAAAGTGTTCTAGAATTCCCATTCTCTTCAAACCCATCTATAATGTGTGATGAGGCACACAGTTGATAGAAAGAGTGCACAGAATCACGGCACCAAAAGGAAATCATTGACTTTCACCCTCTCAGGAGGTTATATATGGGCATTAACCAATGGTATTGAAGGGAAGAGTCCAAGCTGCATTAAAAGGTTCCAGGTATTGATGGGATACCTATGAAAACATTTCCATAAGCTGATGAAGTTTGTAGTTCTGCATACTTGCCCAAAGGTCCTCAGTGTAGTTTTTTTTTTTGTTCACGCTGGAGTTTCTATGCACTGATCAAATACTTTCTCATCATCAAGTCCCATCAATCTTCCCTCTCTTTATTGTCTAGCAAACCAAGCCAGATACCCTTGGGTCAATTCTCCCTCATTCTTCTATGCAGAAGGCAATATAATGCTGATCTGTTGTGCTGCTGACTTTTAATCTATAGAGTTTTCATTGGCTAATTTTTAGGATTATACCTCCAGGCATGTCCTCCTTATTTGTCTTTGCCTGGAAGCTTGATTAAAACCAGTACAACATAAAAATATACAAGCCCCTGCCAACAGAGAGGTGAAGGCTGTATATATTTTGGAGAATATTTCTTTGATTTAACATACAATGTTTATTGCTTTGTGTCTTCATCTTTTTTGTATTCTCTTAAAAATATCTGTTAGAGGGTCATCTATCTCAGTACACTTTGTTCTACATTTTCTAATTGTGCACATTGTATATGTTTTATTGTACACAGTTTTAATTGACTGTCTGATATTGTATATCATCCACACACCTCCTATAACTGGGAGAAATTTGTGTTATTTCTAAAATTCATGATTTCAGTGCTGCTAAAGATAGATTATTCATAGAAGCAGGATTTCTGGCTCCAAAGGGAATGTGAACTTCATATTTTTGGTAAATGTTGCCCTGTGGTTTTCAGTATCATAGTTCCACAATTTTTACTCTCAACCAAAGTTTAGTAGATGAACCATCCTGTCACACCCATAACACAACTCCTTTTAATAACTCACTATCCTCTGTCCTCCACGTCACCTAAGTCAATAACTCTATTATTTCTTTAACTTGACATTTCATCTCTGCATCATTCACTGCCTCCTTCATGCTGACAAGTGTCGGGGCTGAACATGTATCATGGGAGATGGCGGCAAAATACTTCTGTTCTCAGAATTTTCACAAAATTTCTCTTAATCCCACCAGTTGAAATTGGGTTTCCTTGCCATCTTAGCTATAAGAGAGTCTGACAAATTCGGTAAGAAAATTTTCATGTTTACTTAGTTCAAATATAATTCATATTTTTATATTTTTTCTTAAATCATATTTTAAAATATGGGGATACCCTACTGATGAGGGTTCAGCATTATAATATTAAAAAAACAAAGTATATATAATTATCACATAGAATAATATTGTTCATGAGGTGACTAAAGTTTCTTCACTTATTAAGTATTAGACTTGAGTTTCATCATTTACAACACCTTAAGTATGATGGTAAACTGATTTTCCTCAGCTATTAAGTGGGACAGATAGCACCCATCTTGAATACTTCTCAGAGCTGATACAGAATTGAAATGTGATTATAGATATGGACAATGTTCACTAACACTTAGGCACCATATGGATTGGTTTTATTATGTATAAATTAACTTACTTTTTATGAAATGTTTGAGTATAATTATAAAAGGAAATTTTAAATAGCTACTGATATTGTTATTTTTATAAATAGCTACATATATTGTTGTTAATATTACAAATAAATAAGTATGATACTCAAAAAGTTCATTCAACATATAAAAATATTTTCACCCAAATGTTAAAATTAATACTTGGGGAATTGAAGCAGTTATAGCTATGTAAAAGAAAGGAGAAAATCCTGTCTGATATGTCTCAGGCACAGTTTGAAACTGTTTACCTCATAAAAACAACCTCAAGTAATAAATATAATTAAAGTTTTATGTATGAAATGTCTGAGGCAAAGAGGTTTAAATAATAACGTGCCTGACATAGCAATCTCAGGGGTGGGACAGGGACTCGAAGCAAGATCATCTGCTTCAGAGTCTGCTCTCTATTGTACTAATCTGCCGCACTGTTCTTCCAGCTGGACACTTCTTCAGCTGAAAGAGAACTCTAGCAATAATGAGTTAAGTATGCATTTTTTTTCCGTAATCCGAAGTCTGGTGGCAGTTAGGTGGTGTACACTTTGCTGCCCAGAAAATGGCATCAGGGATCAATGCTTATTCTATCTCGCCTGCAGCCTCATCCTCTTCAAATGGGACCCTTAGCTTTGGCAGCTCAGCCCAGCTAGGAGAGTGTAAAAGGAGCAACACAACACTTGGAAGCGCTCTCCTGCCGCTCACAGTTATTCTATATGTTTACCTTTAATTTGTCAGTGAATCAACCAACAAGGGCAGTATGCATTAGTCAACTTTCATATCACATCAACTACCATTAAAAATTTCTACACGTTTCCTCTGTGATCTTGAACATCTTTAATCTTCCTGGTTCCCCATGTCTTTTTCACTACAACGAAGACAGTAATGCCTTTTTTAAGGCTGTTGTACAGAATAGCGACAATGTATATAAAGTACCTGATCTATAATCACTCTTATTGTCACTGAGTGACCTTGGACCCAAGTCAGTAAAAGATTAGTCCTTACTACCTGAGTTTATCTTCTTTAACCCAAGTGTAAATCTAAATGGGGTTTATCATTATCAATCAATGGGTTTACCTATTTGCCTTCTTAGGTGAGATTAGAAAAGTTAGACTATGGAGTGGGGACTTCAAAAACTTTGTAGAAAAATCACATTATCTTAAAAAAAACCAACTCTTTTTATTGTGATTTGGGTGACGGTTTACAGAACAGATAATTAGTTTTGCATTTAACATATATATTTTATTTCAACTCATCCACTTCAATACCCTCTGTGTTCAAGCTCTTATTTCACTTCCTCCCAATCTTCCTCTTCTCCTTTCCCTACAATATCTAACTCCTTGTCCATTGGTAAATGTTAACCTTTTGTTCTTACATGGTTAGATATTATAATATATAGGTGAATTTAAAGGTCATAGTTTTGGTGATTCTGCCAGTCTCTGTCTTATCTGTAAAATCAATTTCCCAGGCCCCCTCTGGAAGTCCATCATATTAATTCAAGTGAGGCCTGAGCTCTAATAATCAGGAGTTAGCTTTTCTTGTTCATTTTGTTCAATTTCCCTCTCAAAATGCATTTGTTGCATCAGCATCATTCTCAGCCGAATTTTCCTTTCTTTATAGCTTCACATAGACACTCGAGAAAGAAAATAAAACAATCTTTTCTTCCTAATAATCTTGCTCTCCTTCTCCTATCACGTCAACTATTCTGAAACAAATATCCTATTTTCAACTCAGTAATGCTCTACACCTGTGGTTCTCAAGTTTCCCAATGCCACCACCCTTTCATACAGTTCCTCATGTGGTGGTGACCCCCCAATCATACAATTATTTGCATTGCTACTTCATAACTGCAATTTTGCTACTGTTATGAATCAGGAGACCCCTGTGAAAGGGTCATTTGGCCCCCAAAGGGTTCTTGATCCACGGGCTGAGAACCGCTGCTCCACACAATGGTGGGACAAATGTCATTCTAGCAAATTCATTCCCTGCACCATTTCATGGGAAATTTGTTTCAAGTTGATTTTCCTGTAAAGCATAAAAGCTACATTTTAATTTTGTTCTTTCAAACTCAGAGCCTCGTTGTTTCTTATCTGTACCATTGTCTCCTTTTACAGGGTTTAACTGGAAAAGCGCAACTGAGAAAAAAAGCACAGAGAGAAACCTTTCAACCTCTCATCTATTTCTCTCTTCTGGTGGCAGAAACTCCTCTTGAGTTTTCAAAATGGACCAATTCTAGGATAACAGAGTGAAAAAGTAGCTTCCAGTAATTCTTGGCATCAGTGCAAAGCCAGAGAGAGCAATGCAGAGGAACTGAAATTAGAAATCCTGCAGGCTGCTTTTGATATCTTTTACTGGGAATGACACCTGAATACAGGGAGCTAGATGTACTTTGAGTCACGTTAACAATAAATCGGGATCTCCCTTACAGCAACATTTCTAGGTGTTTGAGTCATTGGAATAAACAAGGCTTTGCTTGCATGGATGTGTTCTTGTATTGGCTTTGTATGTACCTAACCACTTTCTATTATAAAAGAGTTACTTGTTGCAGTCGCTATGACTGAGTCAGTTCTGACTCAGTGACCCTACAGACAACAGGAGGGAGCACTGCCGAGTGCTCTGCCTGTCCCACAGGCATTGCTATGTCTGAGCCCCTGGGACAGCCACTTTATTCATCCATCTTTTTCCCTGACCCGCACTTTACCTAGAGCAGGCACTGTTCCTGGACAGGTCCTCCTTACTGGTCCTCCTTATCATTTTTCCTTCGAAGAAGCATCTTTGGTTTCTTTTTTTCTAATAAAGATTTAATAGATATTCTGGAACTCAATTGTATATTAATATTCTTTGCCAACACTAAAATTCAAACATATCTATTTTTCTTTGAGCTTCCTCCCATTTTATACAAGCATATAAAACAATTTAAAAGACCAAGGTTTGGGTCAAGTATACTTTCGTGTTTTTAAAAAAAGATCTTTTACAGCAGATTTGCCTAATGTAATACATTGATTTCTTGTCTGCTGTTTATACAGGCAGTGATTGTGGCTCCGGGTAAAATGAAACCTGGACAATCTCAGTATTTTCTTCATTTACCATGATGTTCCTTACTGGTCTGGTTGTGAGGATTTCTGTTTTCTACTCATGTATAATCCATACTGAAGGTTCCAGTCCCCGTAAATAAGTGCTTGCAGTCTTCCTCACGTTCAACGTGCAAACTTGCATCATCTATATATTGCAGGTCTTTAATTAGGCTCTTTCCAACCCTGATGCTGCATCTTTTTCATATTGTCTAGCTTCTTAGATTATTTGTTTGCTGAGTACATTGAGTCAGGTTACAACCTGATATAGTCCTCTCTGACTTTCACCTATGCAGGGTTTTGTGTTCATTTTAACAACTTCCTCTTGGTCTATGTACAGGCTTTGTCTGCACAAAATTTAGTGTTCCGGACTTTCCGTTCTTCGTATTGTTATCCATAATTAGTTAAGATCCATACAGTCCAGTGACTTTGTGTAGCTGCTCCCAAACCAAACAAGTCCATTGCCATAGAACTGATGTCTTAAAAGGTCACTTTCATGGTAAGGGGTGAGAAGTCAGGATGGAAGAGATCACACTGGAGGGTATGCAAAGAAGTGAGCTTAACAAAGACGGCTCGATCATGTGTTGGGTAAGAGCCTATCACCAGGGAGCTGAGAGAGAAGTCTTTCAGCAGACCTAGAAATATAAAAGGGATGAGTCAGATGAAGGCTATGGGAAACTGCCAAGCAAATACGTTTCCGTGGCAACGGTGCTTTCTGCGTGATAATGTAAAGAAAGAGTCAGACTTGTGAAACACTGGTGACAATGCTTTGATCAATGCCAGTAGAACCACGATGGACAAAGTTTCAGAGACCAAGCTCCCCACTGCATCCCTCGTTCCCATCCCAAAATGAGTGCCCCGGCTGAAGCACAAGCCAACGTCTGCGTACTGACGGCTCATTGGGCCATGTTTCAGCTCGCCACTTAAATACCCAAGACTGCCAATCAATACTTAAAGAAGCCTAGGAAAGCAAAGATGAAGCTCTCTTGTTAGCCATATTCCTTCCACCTGCGGTATATTAGGTAGTCAGTGAGGGAATGAAGAGAGGAATAAATCGGTGAACTAATATAGTCGCACACAGGATCTCATTATCAGCAAGATAGTAAAGATGATGCATTTCTGATTTCTTTTCACAGATACTAGTAGCAGTTATGTAATGAATATATATATTTTAAAATATTACATACACCAGGTAAGGACGTACACTACTTAACCAAGCAGAATTTTATGGCCTGAACTAGGAATTCACCAGACAAATAAAACTTGATATCAATGAGAAAAAAAATATGTGTCCTTTCTCCAAACAATTGACCTGCAAATGAATTTTTATAGCAAAACCTATTCTGTATGTTTAAGACTGACTGTCTTTAAATATACTTATTGATCCTTTTTTGTTTCCACTCTCAAAAGTTTTGCCTCAGAGAATGTGTCTTAACACGTTGCTTTGAGCTTTTTCTTGCCTTTGTTCCCTTTTTACCTTTATAGAAAGAATCCTCTGAAGGTCTTGGCCGCATGTCAATGCTGAATTCACCAGGATTAAGGATCAGCGGGGCTGCTGTGCAGCAATTCAGAAATCAAGTACATCCCGTGGATTGGCAGCGCCTAGCCTGCTATTGGGAAGGAGCCACTGTGTTCCCCTAAAGGCATGCTAAATTTAGCAGCTGTCTTGTATTTGGGGATGGGGTGGAGGTGGCTAGCTGTAATCTAGATGCGTATGGAAGTTGTACTTGAAATTTTATTTTAAATCATTCATTTAAAGAACCCATATTCTTCATTTAAAGAATCCCATATTCTTCCATAGATTGGAAGAATTTGCATTGAAACAAATTTGCATTAAAAACACCCAAACATTATATATACTTGCAGGTACCTATAAATAGCAATACTTGCATCTTTTTAAGGTTAATATATATTTTCTTTTAAGGGTTTCAATTAATTCTATGTGAACTGTCAGGGCTCTCGATGAGATCTTACAGGAATTATCAGTAAGTTTAGACAGTCTTGGGGTCCAGTAGATACAGAAAGAAAGTATTTTGAAAGTAAGAAGGATTAGTATATTTACATAAGTTCACACCTATGTTTATGCCTCTATCCACAGCTTTGCTTCCTAGTTCTTTTCTCTGTTTCCTTTTACCTCCCTCCTTTCCCACCGTCACACTCGCCTTTCTTCTGCCTCGTAGTCATTTCTCTCAGCTAGATTGCTGTTAGTCCAACACCTCCAAGATTTCTAAATCCTCTTAATTGTTGATTTTAATTCCCTAGTTGTTGCTCACTGCTTCCTTTCCCTTCCTCATCCTCCCCCAAAGTCCATATAAAAGATACAGTGGCTGGAGTCTTAACGGCTTGCAGTTAAACAAGAAGCCATCTAGCAGAGAAGCAACAAGTCCACACAGAAGCACACCAAACTGTGTGATCATGTGGTGTTGACAGGATCAGGGAGCAGGTACCAGAAGACTCAAAACAAACAAAAAAATCATACTGCTGAGAATGAGAGAGGTTGGAGCAGAGACCCAAAACCTATTTGTAGACAATGGGACATCCCCTCACAGAAAGGTGGCAAGGAAGGGATGAGTCAACCAGGATGTAGTATAGCACCGATAAAACACACAATAATCCTCTGGTTCCTTGAGGCTTCCTCAGCCCCCACTGTCATGACCACAGTCCTGCTTTCCATTGCAGGCTAGACCTAAGCATGTACACAGGTACAGATAAGAGCTCTTGACACAACACACAGAATCCAGGTCAGATAAGTCCCTCAGGAACAGAAATGGGAGTAGAAATACGGAGAGGGTAGGTGGAAGGTGGGGAGAAGAGTGGGGAAAAAACCATGGGAGAAAGGAGACAGTAGTTGGTGTAAGATATGAAAATAATAATTTATAATTTATCAACGGGTCATGAGGAGGGGGTGGGTAAAAAGAGGTGCTGATACCAAGGGTTCAAATAGAAAGTAAACGTTTAGAAAATAATGATGGCAACATATGTACAAATATGCTTGATACAATTGATGTGTGGATTATTATAAGAGCTGTAAGAGCTCCCAATAAAATGATCTTTAAAAAAAAGAGGACGAAAGTAAGAGAGAAAGAAACAAAGGTATTAACAATGTATCTGCAGTTATGTGGCACTTAGAGGACTGGATTTTTGTTTTTGGTTTTTTTAATAATTCATACACTGAGTAGTAATATCTAAGTTCATTTATTTTATGTTCCATCTTTACCTTTCCACAGTCTAACTATGCTAACTGTGATTGTCATGCCATCCTCTTGCCTCCAGTCAAGGACATTTCAAGATGGAAAATTCTTACATTAAGCTCTGATTTTAATACATAGAAAACCATGGGGGGTGGGGGTGGAGATGAAAGGATCAGGTAATTAATATAAAGCAGAAATGGAATAAGGGAGATAATTGTACTGTATTTCCTATTTAGTGCTAATTATATTGCATCACCATACTACAAAACTCTTTTCTATGCCCACATTTGGCTGGGGTCTTGAAGTCTATAAAGCTTCAGGTACACGGGGGTTTTTAGGAATTTGTGGTTTTATAGACCCTTTCCAGGTATTCCAATGGAATGAGGGGAATATGTGAAGTCCCACAAGTGCCCTCTTAGTTCGTCAGGCACTCGATGTGCCGCACTAAATGCAAAGTGATGTTAAAATGGAGAGCCATATCTAGTAAAAAATGCAAATATTATAACATGTGTTGGTAAATATATATAGTTGAAGCAGTGATTATGGGAGATAAGTATTTGGAAAATAATATGATAGTCTAATCCTTGTGTCTTTTGATGAGGGTAATTAAGCATCCCAGAGGAGTGTGACAGGAATGACCTTTAGGCATGTAGACAGAGAATGAGCATCGATATTATGTTAGTTTGGATTTTTTAGAGAATCAAGAAGGTTATATACATACGAAGAATGAAATTTATAACAAGAACTTGGCTCACAGTTTGGGAAGTGGGAAAATCCAGTCTGGTTCAAGCTTCTGGTTCAGGATGTTAATCTGGAATCTTCCCTTGAATCACATATTGTTCAGGGTTGACAAGCCAGAAGCAGGAAGGCCACAGGCTGGTGAAAGTATAAGTGAATGAATCCAAAGTCAGTGGGTCACACTCATAACCTCAGAGTCAAATAAATCCACGTTTGGCACACAATGGTAGCTTTTAGGGTTAACAGAACTATAGTTCAAGTCCAAAGAACATGCAGTCAATGAGGCTGAAGCAGAAGCCATGCATACCAAAAGAGGCAGTCTTTGTACAGAGTTTGCTTAAACAGGAGTAAACCACACCCCCAGGAGAGGTCCTGTTATATAAATTCCAACCGTGTCCTGATAAGAGAATACTCTTCACTCTACTTTTCCATCACCTATCTCTCAGTATGTCATACTGGAGTGGCTTATGTGTTGAGATGATGCTGAAAGCTATGTCTCTGGTATTTCAAATGCCAGCAGGGTGACCCAAAGTGAGAGAGCTTCCAGACATATGACTAAGAAGGACTCTGCTTCCCACATGGTAGAAGCTCCCCACAGTTGGAAACCTTGTGCCTAGCTTTGAAACATTGTCAGATACTGAAAGCCTAATGAATGGAATCAGAACATTGTCAGAGATGGGGTAAGAGGATGGGCCACTCAGTATGGAGCACACTCAAACTCTGATGAAGGAGTTGCTTTCTCAGGAATTGACCATGGTGACTTGAGTTAAGTAAAGCCTGTGAGAGTAGAGTCTTCGGGGTCTTCATTTGCTGATGGGAAATTACTCTAAGGAGGAACAGCTACAAAATTCTGCTAATAATCTGAACTTGGAATGGGTGAAATATGAATCTAGGGAAATTGGAAGCCATCAAAAATGAAATTGAAAGGCATAAAGATAGCTATTCTAGGTCTCAGTGAGCTGAAATGGACCAATTGGCTTTTTTGAATGAGAAAATCATATTATTTAGTAAGTTGGGAATAGCACAGTGTAGAAGATGTCATGACATTCATTTTCAAAAAGGACATTGTGAAATCAGTCATGAAATACAATGCTGCCCGTGATAAGAAAATGTCTAACTGTATACATGAAAATCCTATTATTCAGATATATGCATCAACCAAAAAGCTAGTGTGGAAGAAATTGAAGAATTCCCCTAATAACTTCAATTGTAAATTGATCAATCATACAGTCGCAATTTAGTTATAATTATTGGCTGTTGAAATGTAAATGTTGGAAACAAAAAGGAAGAAACAACAATTGGAAAATATGGTATTGGTATTAAGAGACAGCATGATAAAATTTTGCAAAACCAATAACTTGTTCATAGAAAATACATTTTTCAACCAAACTGAAGGAAACTGTACACATGGCCTTCTCCAGATAGAATACAGAGAAATCAAAATGACTATGTTTGTGGAAATAGCCAAGAGAAAAATTCAGTATCAGCAGCTAAAACCCAGTTAGGTGCTTAGAGTAGGTGTTAGATAGGGGTCTCTAGTGAAACAAAACCAGGACACTTATGATTAGATAGTTATATAGATGACAGATAGATAGATAGATAGATATAGCACAAAGGAATATAACAGCTAATTAGTCCACACAGAGTACAGAGGGTTCAGTTCAAATCACTTCCATGGAACAGTTAATATACTGGAAGTCCTTCAACTCACGAGGGCTGCTGGGTCCAAGGTCAAGGAAGCAGACATCTGAGTATTCCATAAAGCAATGCAGGCAGTCCAGCCACAGGCAGCAAATAGCAGGAAGGGTCACCAATAGCCAGCCAGATGACAGGATCCAAGAGTCCCAAGCTCAAGCGATGAATACACCAGTGGCATGGTGAAACAGACCTTGAAGGAACCTCAAGCTCTAGTGACATGATCCACTGGTTGGGTGTTCCACGGGTAGCGTACCTCACAAGTTGAAGCAGAGAACTGGCAGCCATACGCTGGTCTGATCACCAGAGAGCAAGAGAGAGACAGGTGGGGCTTGCCGAGCCTTTTATTTCTTTGCCCTCCAATCAAACTGCAACCTTATTAACCCCACATGTTTGTATTGACCAGGTTCGCACAATAAACTTATCCTTCACACTGTGGAACAATCAATTGCTCATATGTTAAATTCAGAATAAAGCTGAAGAAGATGGAAACAAATCTATGTTAGGCAAAATGTGATCTTCAGTTTATCCCATATGAAGCTTGAGAACATTTCAAACTTCAGCAAGTGTGGCAGTCACCTAATCTGGTGTCGATTTAAAGATTAAGAGCGGGGAGGAATCTAGGCTGTCAATCTAAAGATAGCCAATGAGACTTCTGTGGGCATGGCCTTCTCCTGAGAATTCTGGGAAAGCTGGTACTTCCTCCTTAGAGGCAGAAGATACCTCTCTCTCTCTGCGACTCCCTGGGATACATTTCAGACGACAAGTCTCCAGGACGCAACCAGATCTCAGAAGCCGGAGAAGTCACAGAGAGACCCCTGCCAGCACTGATATGCTTACAACACCACTGGATCCAAAAATTTCTACCCACTAGCCAGTGATCTTCTACATTTGATGCCAATGCATATGTTTTGTGAGTCTGAAGAGGATTTTCTAGATTGATGTCGGACATAGGGGCTAATATCAGACTTATGGACTTGATCTGGACTGGGCTGGGATGTTTTCGCAATGTTCAATTGCTCTTGTATATAAATCTCTTTCTTATACACATATGTGTGTCCCTGGATTTGTTTCTCTAGTCTACCCAGACTAACACAACATGCATGAATTTGCCGCTGTTAAACACTAATGTCTGCAGGGGGGCATCAAGAACAATATCAAAGAAGAAATCAAGCAGCCATTAAATCGACAAGAAAGAAAGAATAAATCAAAGTGGATGTCAGAAAAGACTCTGAAACTTGCTCTTAATCATAGAGTAGCTGAAGCAAATGTAATAAATGATGAAGTAGAAAGGCTAAACAGAACATTTCAAAGGGTAGCTCCAGACCACAAAGCCAAATACAATGAAATGTGCAAGACTTAGCAAACCATTATTGAAGAACATGCTCAGCAACCCTTAGACGGACAGACCTAAGAAAAATTCAAGCCTCAAATCGTAATATTGAAAGATTCTACAGGGAAAATATTGAATGATGCAGGAAATATCAAAAGAAGATAGAAAGTACATTGTACCAAAAATAACAGTCTACACCAGCCTCCTCCCACGCCCCATTTCAGGATGTAGTATATCAGCAAGAAGCAATGACACTGAAGGAAGAAATTTAAGCTGCACTGAAATATTAGTCAAAAACAAGATTCCAGAAATAAATGAAATACCAATGGAAATATTTCAACGAGGTGATGAAGCACTGGTCAGGAAATTTGAAAGACAGCTGCTTAGCCAACTGACTGGAAGAGATCCATGTCTGTACCCATCCCCAAGAAGAGTGACTCAACAGATTGTTCAAACTATAAGACAGCATCATGTATATCATATCACATGCAAGTACAATATTGTTTAAGACCATCCAACAATGGTTACAGAAGTACGATGACAGGGAGCTTCCAGGGGTTGAAGCCCGATTCAGAATAGGACATGGAACAAGTGATACCATTGCAGATATCAGATGGATCTTAGTGGAAAGCATACAATACCAGAAAGATGTTTACGTGTGTTTTATTAACTCTGCCAAGGTATTTGACTATTTGGATCATCATGAACTCTGGATAACTTTTCTAAGACGGGGAATTCAAGAACACTTCGTTTTACTTATGCAAACTTGTACATGGATCAAGAGACAATGTGGGAACAGAATAAGGAAATATTGCATGGTTGGAAATCAGGAAAGATGACACAGGGTTGTATACTCTCATTGTGCCTGTTCAATCTCTATGCTGAACAAATGATCAGAGGAGCTGACTTACTTGAAGTAAAATGTGGCAGAAGGATTTGGCGAAGGCTTATTAACAACCTGCTCTACGTAGATTTCACAATTTTGCTTGCTCACAGTGAAGAGGGCTTGAAGCACTTGCTGATCATCAAAGATTGCAGCCTTCAGTACAGATTGCAACTCTAAGAAGACCAAAGCCTTCACACCTAGTAGCAACATGATAAATAGAGAAAGAGTTGAAGTTTTCAAGGATTTTGTCTTGCTTTGATCCACAATCACTCCACAATCATGGAAGCAGCAGTCAAGAGATCATAAAACCAAGTGTTTTAAGTAAATGCTGCACAAGACTCTTTAGAGTATTGAAAAGTAAGGATGTTTCTTTGAGGACTAAGGTGTGCCTGGCCCAAGCTATGATATTTTCCATTGTTACTATTGTTCCAGTTGTGAGAATTTTGGGTTTCTTGATGTTGAATTGTAATTTTTACTGAAGACTGCAGTCTTTGATCTTCATTAGCAAGTGATGCAGTATGTCTCCCCCACTTTAAGCAAGCAACGTTGTTTCATATGTATATTGCAACTTTTTGATAAGCCTTCCTCCAATCCTGATGCTACATTCTTCTTCATATAATCCGGTTTCTCTGATGATTTGCTCAGCGTACCGACTGAATAAATGTGGTGAGAGAATATGATCCCGAGACACACCTTTCATGACTTAAAGAAGCAGTATTTCCTTGTTTTGTGTTCACACCTCTTTCTTGATTTGTGTTTAAGTTCCACATGAGAACAAAGAAACATTTTCAAATTCTCCTTCTTCCATAGTTATGGTCCACACCGTTGAATACCCATACATAGTCAATAAAACACAAGGAGTCATATTTTTGATACCTTTTGCTTTCAGCCAGGATCCATTTGACATTGGCAGTGGTATTTTTTGTTCCAGGTCCTCTTCTGAATCTGGCTTGAAGCTCTGGCAGCTACCTGTCAAACATGGATCTCCTCAGGACAGTTGGCCAAGTATCTGTTTCCAAATTTCTTGGCAGAGACAAGTGAGTGCTTCCGGTACTTCGTCAGCCTGTTGAGACATTTTAATTGATATTTCATCAATTCCTTGAGCCTTGTTTTTGGCTAATACTTTCAGTATAGCTTAAATATCTCCTTTCACTACCATTGATTCTTGCTCATATGCTACCTCTTGAAATGTTTTAATACCAAATGATTCTTTTAGTATAGGAACTCTGTGTATTCTTTCCATTGTCTTTTGATATTTCATGCATGTTTAAATATTTTGCCCATAGAATATGTCAATATTAAAAACACAAGGCTTGAATATTTTCTTAAGATCTTGCAGTTTAAATTATGTTGAGTGTGTTCTTCCTTTTGGGTTTTCTGACTCTAGGTCTTAGCACATTTCATTATAATATTAACTCTGTCTTCTCAAGGTACCCTTTGAAATTTCCCAAATCAGCTCTTTGACTTCATCATTTCTTCCATTTTCCTTAGTTAGTAATAGCAAATTTCAGAGTCTTTTCTGCTGTCCTCTTTGATATTTCATTTTCTTCTTTCCTGTCTTTTCAATGACCTTTTTCTTTCTTTCTTGCTGTCATCCACAGCTCATCTGGTTCTCTGTCACTCATTTTCAATGTTTAAAATCTGTTGAGATATTATCAAAATGTGGATTTGTTTGCATTTTCTTCAGCTTCAACCTGAAGTCACATATCAGCAATATATGGTCAATTCCATAATTTTCCCCTGGCCTCATTTTAGCTGCAGATATGGGGATTCTCCATTGTCCTTTTCCACTGAAGTCAATTTAATTTGTTTGTATTCTGTCTGGAGAAATCCAGCTGGATAGTCAACATTGCAATGTTGTTGAAAAGGTATTTGCAATTAAGAAGTCATTACTTTTCCAAAATTTTGTCATGCAATATCCAGCTACATTTCTATCATCAATGCTATTTTTGTTGATTTTTGTTTCCAGTTTTCTATTCTAATTGGCAATAATTATCAATGTGTGTTTATGGCACATGTGATCAATCTCAGACTAAAGAAGTTGTTAAAATTCTTCAATTCCTCTATCACAAGGTTTAGTGGTCAGAATTGACTCAGTGATAGTGATTGTTTTCAATGTTAGTTGTTTGTGCATAAATTTGAATAATAGACATAGGCCTGGATTTCTTTCTTATAGATAGATATTATTTTATCACTGACATCATTGTACTTCAATATAGATCTTGATGAACGTGCTTCACATTACTTACTTAGAGTCCCATGGAAGAATCTGTCCATCTGTCCCAATGTTATCATGTTCATCATGTTTTTTTAAAAAATAATTTTATTGGGGGCTCTTACAGATATTATAATAATTTATACATTAATTATACAAAGAAAATTTGTACATATGTTGCCATAGTCATTTTCAAAACATCCTTTTACTTGAACCTTTATTATCAGCTCCTCTTATTTCTGTTCCTCCCTTCCCACCCTCGTGAACCCTTGATAAATTATGTATTATTGTTTTTCTTATCCTACACCATCCACTGTATCCATTCACCCACATTTCTGTTATTTGCCCCCCTTGGGGTGGGGATGGGGTTATACATCCATCATTGCTATCAGTTCACCTTCCCAGTCCCCACTTTCCTACCCTCCTGGCATCACTATTCCCATTACTGATTTTGAGGGGGTTATCTGTCCTGGCTTCCATGTGCCAAAAGCTCTTACCTGTACTGATGTGCATATTTTGGGCTAGTAGGATTTGTGAGGTAAAACTGGGGTCATGATTTTTTTTTTTGGGTGGGGAGGATACATTATAGAACCAGAGGAATGTTGTGTGCTTTGCCGGTGCTATACTGCACCCTGGCTGAATCATCTCTTCCGTTTGACCCTACTGGGCAGGGATGTCCAACTGTTTACAGATGGGTTTGTGGTCTCCACTTTGACTCCTCTCCTTCATATCGATAGAATTGTTTGTTTTTGATTTTCTGATACCTGTCAACACCTCGTGATCACACAGGCTGGTGTGCTTCTTTCATATGGACTTTGTTGCTTCCCTGCTAATTGGTTGCTTGATTACATTCAATACTTTAAGACCCAAGACACTATATCTTGTAATAGCCGAGCACCATCAACTTTCTTCACCACATTTGCTTATGCACCCATTTTGTCTTCAGGGATCATGTCTGGAAGGTGAGTATCACAGAGTACCAGGTTATTAGAACAAAGTGTTCTTGTGTCAAGGGAAGACTCAAGTAGAGGCTCAAAGTCTGTCTGCTACCTTTCTAATGTAACATATAAATATATGTACATAGATCAATACCCCTATCCTTATACATTACTATATTTAGTTATGTACATGCCTACATTTATACCTTCACATATGGATTTTAATTCTAGTTCTTTCCTCTGTTTCCTTTTACCTTCCTCCTACCTCACTATCATGTTCACCTTTATTCCATTCTCAGTCATTCATCTAGACTCCATTACAATTGATCAAACCCCACCAGGCTTTCTACGCCCTCCTCACCATTGATTTTAGGTCACTTGTTGTTCCCTTGTCCCTGAGTTTGTTGGCTCCCCATTTCCTTTCCCTGTCTCCTCATCTCCCATGTCCTCCCAGAACCATCAGTCTCATGGCTGTCTCCATGGGATTGTTTATCCTGCCAATCATATATAGATACACATGTAAAATAAATAAATAAATAATTTAAACAAAACCCCCCCCAGAAAACTATAAATAGTTCTAGCTTATCTGCTGACTTTTATGAATGTCTTCCAACCACAACTGTTGAAGTGCCAAGTAATGCCCCTGAGTCAGAAGTCTATTTTCAGGATTCCTTGGAGATTTCCTGACTTTACTCCCCTTGCTGCTCATTGTGCTTCCATCTTGATTTGTCCCACAGAGTTGTGTGTGCGTGTGTGGGGGGTGCAGGTGGGGAACTGTACTCATTTCCAACACTGTGTCTACAGTGTTGTCCACTGTCGCACCCTGGGACCATGAGGTGATGCTGTGTCTCATGTAGGGCCTAGCCCTACAGTTCTCACTGTGTATTGGTTGCTTGGAGCAGGAATGTCGTCATCAAGGCTTGGTTGACCAGGGTGGGGTTCTCTCTCCCTCTATCTTTACCCCTCCCTATTCATTTGCTCCCGTGTGGTTTGGACATACTGGCAACTTTCTCCAGTCTAGATCTTCTAGGAAGGCGGTCAACAAAGCTTTTATTCGGCCAGCCCAGTAGTCCTCTCTGTTAATGCTTTGCTTCATGCCGGTATGTTGCCCTTAACATTTGGCACACTAGAATGAGGTCTGGTCTCACATTCCCTTTCCTGTGGAGACATACACTATACCCTCCCTGTGGGTGGAGTAGTGCTATGTTCTCCCACTACCATTGTCCTTTTTTTTTTTTTCATTTGTTCATTCATTCTGTTTTTTGGTGTTTTTTTTGCCCTTCTTTTATCGGATGTCATATGCATCCCTGTGTTGGGTCTGACCCCTGCCCAGGTGCCTGGGCCTCAACCCAGAAAATATGCATTAAGTAACTTATCTTCTAAGCCCATTGTGCTTTTTGTGTTTACCTCAGTGGACTCATGTTGTAGTTGTCCTTTTACACTTGACTAACTTCACTCAGCATAATTTCCACCAATTCTTCCCATGAGATGATGTGCTTCATGCACTCATCACTGCTTCTTAGGGATGCGTAATAGTCCATTGTGTGTATATACCATAGATTTTTAACCCAATTGTCAATTGATGGAAATTTAGACTCTTTCCAATTCTTTGTGATTGCAAACTGTGCCACGATGAACATTGAAGCACAGATGTCTGGCTATAGTCTGTTTCTTACTTCTTCTAGGAATATATCCAGTAAGGAGATTGCTGGGTCATATTGTAGCTCGATTTCCTTTTATTTTAGGTATCACCAAATTGATTTCCATAGTGGCTAATCATACCTACAGGACCACCAGCAGTGGATGTGAATTCCCATTTCATCACATCCCATCTAACATTTGTTGCTTTCTGATTTGTTCAATGGGGCTATATTTGAGGGTGTGAGATGGTATATCATATTGTTTTAATTTGCATTTCCCTTATGGCTAATGATCAGGAATATTTTCTCATTTTTAATGGCCATTCGAATTTCCACCCTGGTGAAACATCTGTTCAAGTCTTTTGCCCACCTCCTCAATGGGCTATTTGTTTTTTGCTTGTAGGCTAGTAGAGTAGTATAGATTTTAATTATAAGCCTTTTGTCTGATATGGCATAGCTAATGATTTTCTCCAGTCTGTGGGCTCTTTTATTACTATCTTGGTGAAAGCTTTTGATATATACTGGTGTTTATCTTTAGTGTTATCCCACTTGTCAATTTGTGCTTCTTGTATGTATGTGTCCTTCCCAATTTCCAGTAGCCTAGGTATTCCCTGCACCAAGGTTTTAGGTTTGTCCCAATAATCTTGTTGATGACTCCAATAGTTTGGGTTTTACCTCAAGGTCGGTGGTCCACTTTGAATTTATTCTGGTGTATGAAGTGAGGTAAAGAGCTTGCTTTATTTTTCTGTGTGTAAATATCTGTTGTTTTTTATATCCTCCTATTTGATATTTTGGGGGTCTTTATCAAAGATAAGTTATTTGTGTGCGTATGATCTTATTTTGGGTTTTCTGTTCTTTTCCCCTCGTCTGAGACTGTCATTATACCAGTAGCACACTGTTTTGACCACAGCGTCTGTATAATAGGTGTTAAAATCAGGTAAAGCAAGCCCTCCGACTTTGTCCTTCTTCAGGCATCTTCTGCTAATTCTGGGCTTCTTCCTTCTTTCTATGAAGTTGGCAGTCAGTTTTTCCAGTTCTTTGAAGAAAAATGTAGGTAGTTGTAACAGCATAGCGTTTAACTTATGTAGTGTCTTGAGTAGGACAGACATCTTTACTATATTAAGTCTTCTGATCCATGAACATGGGATTTTTTCCATTTGTGGAGGTCTCTTTGGGTTTCTTACAATAGTGTTCTGTAGTTTTTGTTGTAAAATCTATTTTTATTTTGGTTAGGTATCTCCTAAGATAATTCAATTTATGCTTGGCTTTTATGAAGGGTACTACCTTTTTGATCTCCTATTCCATGATATCATCCGATGAATATAGCAATCCAATTGTCTTCTGTTTGTTGATCTTGCATCCTGCCACTCTATCATATTTCCATATTGTTTCTAGCACTAGTTTTATGGAGCTTCAGGGGTTTTTATTATATAGACTTATGTCATCTGCAAATAATGATAGTTTCACCTTCCCCCCCAAGTAAATGCCTTTAATGTCTATCATTTTCCTTATGTTGTTAGCTAGAACCTCTAGTATGAAGTTGAATAAAAGTGGGGACAAGGGGCATACATGTCTGGTTTCCTTTTTAAGTGGGATTGTTTTAGTCTTTTCCCCCATTGATTATAATGCAGAATGTTGGTTTTTCATATATGGCATCCATTATATTGAGGAGTATTCCTTCCATTTCAATCTTCTTGAGTATATGAAACAGAAATGGGTTTGGGATGTTGTCGGATGATTTTTCTGACTCTATGGATATTATCATGTTGTTTTCACCCTTTTTTTTACCAACGTGGTGAATGATTTTGATGGACTTTTGAATGTTGAAACATCCCTACATCCCTGGAATGAATCCCACTTGGTCATGAGGATTTATACCTTTTATATACTTTTGTATTCTATTGGCTAATAAAAGAATTTTCACATTGATGTTCATTAGAGATATTGGTCTATAGTTGTCAATTCTTGTGAGATCCTTGCCTGTTTTAGGTATTAATGTTATACTAGATTCCTAGAAAAAGTTTGGGAATTTGTTGTCCTCTTCTATGCTCTGGAAGAGCTACTATAGGATTGGTGTCAGTTCTTCCCTGAATAATTGGTAGAATTCTACAGTACAGCCATCGGACCCAGGGTTTTTTTAGTTGGTAGTCAATCCCTTGATAACTTTATCTATTTCTTCTATTGCTATGCGTGTGTTGAAGTTTCTGACATCAATCTGGGATAATCTAGGGAGAGATTGTTTTTCCAAATGTTTTCCATGTCTTTCAAGTTGTTGAATTCATTGGTTTATAGACCTTCATAGTATTGTGTAATTACTCTTTTAGTTTCATTAGGGTCTGTGGTAATTTCCCCTGTTTTAAGCTTTAGCTTGTCTGTAGATCTTTGCTCCTTCCTTTCTTTGGTTAGGTTTGTCAACGGTCTGTCGTTTCTGTTGATCCTTTCAAAGAACCAGCTTTTTACTGGCCTGATTTTTATGTATTGTTTTCTTATTTTTCCACTCTTAACTCTTCCCTGATTTTTTTTCTCTTGCTATTCTCTTGACTCTGTTCTAATTGCTGGAGGTTTGGGGCAGCCTATCAATCATAAGTCTCTCATCCTTTTTCATGTGTGCATTTATTGCTATTAAGCTTCCTCTGCAACCACTTTTGCTGTGTTCCAAAGGTTTTGGTACATTATATTCTCATTCTCATTGGTTTCTAAAAATGTCCCAATTGTGCCCCCAATCTGGGTCAGTACCCACTCATTTTTCAGACAAGCGTTATTCATCCTCCAATTGTTTGCCCTTGTTTTCTAGAAGATTGTCCTTTCAATGATTTCCAGGCTTATAATGTAGTGGTCCAAGAGAGAGGTCTGAGTGCCCTCTATGTGTTTGAATTTACTCAACCTCAACATGTTTCTCAGCTTGTGGTCTATTTTCTAATATGTGCCATGTGGGTTTGAATAGAATGTGTTTTTGTTTGTTTGCTTTTGCGAAGAGAGTTCTAACACTGTCTATCAGGTTGAGTCACCTAATTATAGAGTGTTCTGTTCTGTACTCTTCTTGTTAAGCTTCCTTCCCAGTGATATGTCTTTCTTGGAGAGCCATGTATTAAAGTGACCTTCTATGACTATTGAACCTGTGATTTCTGTTCCCATATTTTAGAGGATTTGATTGACGAATGTGGTGGGTATCTCATTGGGCATGTTCTCATTGGGCGTGTATATATTTCTTATGTTCACTAGTTAGTCTATTGATCCCTTGAGCATTAGATAGTGCCCATCCTTATCTCTTGTTATGACTTGCACCTTGATGTCAATTTTGTCAGATATTAGGATTGCAACCCCTTCTTTTGTGAATTGCTGTTTGCTTGGTATATTTCTCTCCAGGCTTTAATTCTCAGTCTATTTTTGTTTTTGAGTTTGAGGTGTGTCTTTTGTAGACAACAGATCGATGGATTATGTTTTCAAAGCTGTCTCCTAATCTTTGTCTTTTAATGGATGAGTTCAGACCATTGATTTTCAGAATTATTACATTGATCTGTGAAGTCTTTGATGCCATCTTGTAACTTTTGTGTTGGGTGTTTTCCTACCCCACTCCTTATCAGTGTGTTGTGTGTAGGAGGGGTTCATTTTTGCTTTCTTTTCACCATTGAGCCATTGTTATCTCAGGGGCTGTTTTGGGTGTGTTGACTTCTGAGTAGAGTTTCTCTATGTGGTGATATCCTATTAGTGCTTCACGAATGCTGTTCTGATCACAGTGGGTCAGCAAGAGTTTTTTGTAGTGCTGAGTTTCTTTTAGTAAATTCTTTGAGTTTTTCATTGTCTGATAATACTCTTACCCATCTATGTTGATATATAGGTTGGCAGGGTAGAGGAGTCTAGGGTTGGCATTGTACTCTTTCAACTTTCAGAAGATGTTATTTCACTCTTTCCTCTTCTTCATGGTATCTTCTGATAGGTCTCAGCATCTTCTTATCTGATTACTTTTATAGGTGATTGCCTTTTTTTTTTCTTTAGCTGCTCCTATGATTTTCTCCTTTTCCTCAAAGTTGAATAGTTTAACTATAATATTCTTTGGAAAATTCTTTCTGGGGTTCATTTTAGTTGGTGTCTTCTCTGTTTCCTGAATGGTTGCCTATTTTGATTGATTAAGTTGGGGAAGGTTTTTTCCAGGTATTCCCTTGCTATTTTTGCAATTGATATCTTCCAGATTTCCAATTATTCTAATGATGGTCCTCTTCAAAGCATTGGACATTTTTTTCTCAAGTTTTCTTCAGCTTCTCTGATTGTTTTGATTGATTCTCTTTTTCCTTTGTTGAAGTCTACCTAGTTATCCTTGAGTCGCTGATGTGTTTCTCAACTTCTTCTAATCTGTTAGTGAAGTCTGTTATCTTGTTATTTTCATTTGTTACCACGTCCCTTATTCCTAGTATTTCCATTTAGTGTGTAGACTTTAATTTCATCTTTTTTTCCCCCTGTATTGCTTCCCTCATATCCTGTATAATTCCGAGTAGCATTATAAAGATTTCTTTCTGTAGTATCAATGTCTGGTTCTTCTATGCATGTTGTTAGGACTTCTTTCAGCATTACATTCTGTTTCTTCTGGGGTTTTCTGTTGTGGTGGTGGTTGTTTCTGTTTTCGTTGTTGTTGTCAAGGTTCTTGAGGCAGGTTGTTGCCTGTGTGTCATTTAGGAAGAACTCGGGGCCATTTTCCTGGTTGTCAAAAAGGTCTGGGTTTTCGCTTTGGGTGGCTTGGAGGAATGCTTCTGTGGACTTCCTGTAGCCAAGTGTGCTAGGGAGTTTTCTACTTCTTTATTTAAATGAGATTTCACTCTCTTCCTGACCACCTTGTTATGAGTGCAAGTTGGATATCCCTGGGATTCCCTGTTTTGAGTGCAAGTTGGTAGAAGCTACTGGGGTATCAGGAGGCCATCAGAGGCAGCAGGGGGAGCCATATGTGGATGGCAGGAAGGTGCTGGGCTTGGGGGCAGAATCCGTGTGTGGACAGCTGAAGGGAGGTAAGCTCAGCAGGGGATGTGTCCAATGCCAATCTATAAATTCCTCTTCAGACTCATGAAACACATGCAGAGTGTCCCTTACAGCAATGATAGCAAAACTTTGTGTCACTTAATTTGGAAACTGTCAGGAGAGACTAGTCCAGAAGAAGGAAATCATGCTTGGCAAAGTGGACAGGAAGCAGAAAAGACGTCCTTCAACATGATGGATTGACACATTGACTATAAAAACGGGGTCAAATATGTGAACAATTGTGAGGACGATGCAGGACCAGGCAGTGTTTTCTTCTGTTGTTTGAGTACAGAAAGTCCCTTTGAGGTGGAACTGACTCAAAGCTACCTAAGAACATCAATTAACTCATTAACGTGTTAAATTTCTTCGTTTATTTATTTTCTCTTTACTTCCCCTTTCTGATGCTTTAGTTTGTTAGTTTATCACTGTGTCATTCATGGTGTCTTATTTCTAGTGCTGACTTTTTGGTGCTACTATAAATCTGAGTTGATTTTAACTTACAATGAGCCCCCACCCTTACACACACACACACACACACACACACACATACACACACTTGTACTTCAACCTTTACAAACAGGCAAATCTATCTCAGTATCATTTTGTCTTCTAATGAATTCCAAAGCATTTGGATATCTTCTTCAGTCAAGAACATTAGTGTGCATATCTTTGGTCCTACGCAATTTTCTTGGTAAATCTACATGAAATAGATGATTTCACTGTGTCACTGTAAATCTTGTGCTTGGGGCTTTACTGTGGCGGAGGCTTTCCATCTATGGGAAGCTTTCTTGGTTGTACCACACAATCCAGAATTCTGACCAGTATTTTGTATGGGAACTGTTAAAATCTCCAATGATTATAAAACCCTTTAGCAGGTTTTGGGGAAATATTTTAGCTTGTTGTTTTTTTTTGTCTATCTAAAGCTTGTTTCTACTAAAGTCGGGTCTTAAAAATTGGAGGTGTTTGTGTGCATTTAGAATAAATATTTTCATCCATTCAGTGGACACATACTATTTCAATTATTTTCCTCTGAATTCCATGTTTCCTGATATTTAATCAGCATTATTTTCTTATCAATATCCTTGCATAGTTATTTCATTTTAATAAATAAAGGCACTTTCTAGAATGGAATTAAAAGAAGTGCCAATGAAATTAAAGCAAACACCCATTTTCTTCAAATATAAAATATGCATATTTAATGTGACCAGATATTACTATTATAAGTCAATTAGTCACCAGTGATCTTTGCTACTCCCTGGGCTTCTTTTAGAAATATATGCCTTATAAAGATAGCCCAAAGGTGCTCTGGTAATGTAGTGATGTATGTGTTGGACTGATAAGCATGAGGTCAGCAGTTCAAAACTGCCAGCCATACCACAGGAGTACCATGAGGTACTCCTTTCCCGTGAAGAATTAAAAGTCTTTGAAACCCACGGGGTAGTTGTACTCTGTCCTGCAGGGTCTCCATAAGTTAGAATATATGTTATGGTAGTGAGAATAAGATAAACCAATTTGAACACTAAGATTTGAAGGCAGGATAAATTTTAAAAGACTGGTGAAATTAAGATTGCCTAGGAACAGTATTTACTGACCTAAAAAGGGAAGCATAATAAGGATTTGGATGCTATCTTAGACATATTGAGAATGAGTTGCCCAAGCAGAGAAGAGAAATCATGAACAGTTTCACAGATCTTCCCCACAGGGAATACCATGGACTCCTTATATTTAAAGATTGAGGGTGATTCTGATGATCACCCTGGTCTGAGAATTACAAACTCTTGGCTAAAGCGTCATCACTCTTCCCTTCTTGCCAATCTTGTAATGCATTCCTTTATTTATTTTATTCAAAGAAAAACAAAATTATATAAACAAACATATGTTAATGGAACATTATGTGAAAATATGCTCTCAGTTCTTTGAATTCTAAATGCAGAAGACCCATCATGAATATTCATAATGTAGTTAACTGGGTTGCATATTCTTGTTTGCTCTGAAAATTGATGGGGATAAATTAAACTGCCTTGCATACAAATTCTTCTGAGTGCTTGCTTTCAACATCTTATTGCTTTTAGCCCTATTTAGTTCCATTTGTTTAGCTTTTTGCATATGTGTGCCAATCAACCAAAGTGATGTACATACACATTAGAGGTGTAAGCCGCTATTCCTTTTCACAAATGAGGGAGAGGAAAACAACATGGACCAAAAAGTGAAAAACCATGAGTTCCATTGTTGTTGTTATGCCATCAAGTTTTTACAATTGGACAAAACACTGCTCAGTCCGGCACCATCCTCAAAATTGTTTTGGTTACGCTCAATGGTTACAGCCACTGTGCCAATCCAGATTTTCAATGCCTGCTACCTGAAGAGCTCATCTTCTGGCAGTATATTCAACAATGTTCCATTGTTGCTCATGAGATTTTCAGTATTTGATCCCTAAGAAGTGGACAGCCCATTCACTTACCCGTCTTTCCTTAGCCAGGATGCCCCACTGAAACTGCTCTGTGATAGGTGATCTCATTGGTGATACCTTAGTGATACTTTTGAAATACTGGTGGTGTCACTTTCAGCACCACAGAAACTCAGAAGCCACCACAAGATGACAAACTGACAGACAATTAGTAGGATGGGTTCAAGGGAATCTATTATGCCTTTGAAATGTCATTATCTGAGTCATTTTCCGTCCACAGGCAAAATGACTTCATCATGATGTGTAATAGAAAGGCCAAGATGAACAAAAACCAATCCAAAGATCATCTTTAAACTAACCAACTAAAAGATAAGACATATTCAAATCTAGTCTTTTAAAACGAATGCCCTTGGGATTAAAATAAAATTGCTTCTTTAATGATAAATTTTTTAGCAATCAAGGAATTTGATTTTACATTTTTTCCCTCTTAGAGTAACAAGGGAGGAAAAAGCATTTGAATATATGCATGTTTTTTTTTTACATTTTTCACTTTATAAATATCCTTTTTAAGGGGAAAGTAAAATGCCTCTTGCTATCCACTTATGGACTTGATCTGGACCAGACTGGCATATTTTCTCAGTATTCAATTGCTCTTGTATATAAAGCTCCTTCTTATACACATATGAGTGTCTATGAATTTGTTTCTCTAGTCTACCTGGACTAACAAGGATATCCCTTGTTCCATCCCTCCTTGGAAACCTGCCCAAACCTCTGGAAGTTCTCTATCAATGTACTATTGCAATCCTTGTCAGATGATTTTACTAGTATGTAGTATTCATGATATTGTTCTATAGTTTGAGCATTCTGTTGGGTCACCTTCCTTTGAAATGTGTATACATACCCACTCTTTTCTACTCAGTTGGTAAACTAGTTGTCTTCCAATTTTCTTGACATAGATGAGTGAGCATTTCCAGTGCTACATCACCCTGTTGAAACAGATATTCCATCAATTCCTGCAGCCTTGTTTTGGGGTAATGCTTTCAGTGGAGCTTAGACTTTGATCATATACTACCTCTTAAAATGGTAGAATATTGACTATTTTTTGGTACACTATCTCTGTGTTTTCTGTTCCTATTCTTTAGATGTGTCCAGTATCATTCCATAACATTTTCATAGAATCGTTCAAGATTTCAGGTTGAGCCTTGAATTTTTAAAAATTATTTTAGTTTAAGATATGCAGAGCATGTTCTTTATTTTTGATTTTATAACTCTAGGCTTTTGCACATTTCATTATAATATTTATCTTTATTCTTCTCTACTTTCCCTTTGATATTTTACATTCAGCTCTTTGCCTTCATCGTTTATAATTTTTGTCTTAGTTACTCTATGATTAAGTGTAAGTTTCAGAATTTCTCCTGATAGACATACACTATGATCTTTTCTATCTTTATTTCTTTCCTTCCTTTTTAATGACATCTTGCCTTTTCATATATGATGTTTTAATGTCATCCCACAGCTCAATTGGTCTTCTGTCATTAGTGTTTAATGCATGCATTCTTGAGATATTCTAGAAATTATGGTTAGATATGCTCTTGAGACTTGGTTTATCTTCTGTTCAGCTTCAACCTGAAGCAACTTCAACCTGATTATCCCACAGTTGGCCCTGGTTTTTGGGGTTGATATTGAGCTTTTGTATTGTCTCTTCTCGCAGATATTGTCAATTTGGCTTCTATGTATTCCATGATGAAAGCCATATTTTTAGTCACCATCATAGTGTGACAAACTGATAGAATAATGGTGGGTTTATGAGTTAAACGAATTGATATATTTTTCTGTCCAAAGTAGACTTCTAATCACAATAATACTCCAGGATTTTAAAAAAACCACATTAATACACTGAATCTAAAATGTACATAAAAGCATAAAAGACCTATAATTCTCAAAACAATCTTAGAAAACAAACTATTTTAAAGATAGGTTCATGTAAAGTGTACAGCTTCAGAAACCCAAATGGACAATTCTATTCTGTCCCATAAGTGTCTGACTGGTAATTGAATCCTTGGCAGTGGTTTTGCTATTTTTTAAAAAAAAACCTATAATATTCCAGACCATGCAAACTTGGCATAAGGATAGACATATAAATCAACTAATCTGAACACAGTATAAAGAGATAAAGTGATAATAAGATATCCAGTTATTTTCAGTACAGGTCAAAAGTTTGAATTTAATATTATAATCAATAAATGGTGTCAAAAAACCATGAGATAATAATCGGTCAAACCATGATCGTCTGTCAGTGTGTCCTGCTGTGGTGGTTTGTGTACTGCTCTGATGCTGGAAGCTCTGTAAGTGATATTTTCAAATACTAATAGAATGACCTGTAGCCAAAAGATTTCAGCAGAGCTTGCAAAGTAAGTAATTAGCCCACTTCTAAGGAACTGTCCAGTGCAAAGCCCATGGACAGCATCAAAACATTGCCAGGTACTGAAAACTTCATGAATAGGAGCCAGACGATGAGTGGCTCTGGTCAGAAGGCATCAAAATATGACTAAAGAAGAGCTGCCTTCTGAAAGTAGCCTTGACCATAATCACCTTGATGGGATAAAATCTGTGAGGATAAAGTATTCCTGATCTTCATTTGTTCATGGGGCATGAATCAAAATGAGAAGAAACAGCTCTGAATATATATTCATAATTGGAACTTGGGATGTATGAACTGTGACTCTAGGGAAATTTGGAATCATCAGAAATGAGATGGAATATATAAATATTGATAGTCTAGGCATCAATGAGCAGAAATAGACTGGTCTGGGCCATTTTGAATGAGAAAATTAGGGCTTCCTGTGTCAGGAATTATCGACTCAAGAAGAATGGCATTGCAGTCATTGTCATAAAGGACACTTCAAGATCTCTCTTGAGGCACAATGCTGTGTCTGTGAAGATAATATCTATCTGAAAAAAGGAAATCCAATCAATACAACTATCATTTAAATTTATGCACCAACCACTAGAGTTCATAATGAAGAAATTGAAGAATTTTATCAACATGTTCTATCTGAAATTGATCAAGCATGCGATCAAGATATATTGATAACTATTGTCAATTGTAATGTAAAAGTTGGGTACAAAGAGAAACAGTTGTTGGAAAATAATTGCATTGATGGAAATGAAACTGGAGATTACATTATGTAATTTTCTGAGACCAATGACTTCATAGGAAATACTTCTTTTCAACAACACATGAACATCTGCAGATGGAATACACACAAAACTAATTGACTACATCTTCAGGAATAAAAGATGGAGAAGCTCATGATCAGTAGCTAGGAATTGGACCTGATTCCAAGGAATCTTACAACAACAGCAATCTGTCAAAAAATGAACTATAATGGATCTGTGTTATTTGGGTTGACTAGAGAAATAAAGTCATAGATACTCATATGTGTATACAAAAGAGTTTTCTATACAAGGGCAATTGAATATTGAGAAAACATCCCAGCCCAGTCCAGATCAAGTTCATAAGTCTGATATTATATTAGCCCATATGGTGGATATCAATCTATAAAGTCCTCTTCAGACTCATGAAACACATGTAATGACACTAAGGACAGGAAGATCACAGGCCAGTGGGTTGGAAGTCTTGGGGATCTAGTGGCGTTGTGAGCATCTCAGTGCTGGCACGTGGTTCCATCATCTCCAAAGCTCTGAATGCCTCAGGGTAGTTTCATGTGGCTTCTCCTCAGAAATGTGTCACAGGGTGTGATCCTTTGTCAATAGAGAGTCTCCAAGGAAGGGAGCAGAGAGAGGGAAAGAGTGTCTCCCATCTTCAGGAAGGAATACCAGAATTCCAGAATCTGCAGGAGAAAGCCATGCCCACACAGAGGCCTCTTTGGCTATGACCTGATTGACAGACTAGGCTAGCTTCTGTGTTGCAACCCCTCTAGGGGCTGAACAATCCTTTCACAGGGGTCACTCGATTCATAATAGTAACATTATTACAGTTATGAAGTAGCAACAAAAATAATTGTACAGTAAGGGGCAGTCACCACAACCTGAGGAGCTGTATTAAAGTGTCACGGCATTAGAAAGGTTGAGAACCACTGGACTCGACTCTACCCCTTTACTCTCTATCCTCTCAAGTCCCAAACCAGATTATGTAACTACCACAGATCATAGATGTAAATGCACACATAAAACTTAAATGATAACCTTCCAGAAGAAAATATAAGATTTATTAATAGAATTTGGTTAGACAAAAATTTTTAGAACGAATCATGATACACTAAGTGTGTTAGTTTGAGTAGACCATAGAAACAATTACATAAAAATTTATATCTGTATAAGAGTGTTTTATACAAAGGGTAATTGTACATTAAGAAAGCATCCCAACCCAGTCCAGTCCAAGCCCATAAGTATGATATTAGCCCATACGTCTGATAACAATCTATAAAGTCCTCTTCAGACCCATGAACAAATGCAATGATGCCGAATGCAGGACAATCACAGGCCAGTGGATAGAATGTATTTGGATTCAGTGGCCGTGTAAGCATCTCAGCGCTGGCAGGGGTCTCCACATGACTCCTCAAGTTCTCAGGACTGCATCAGGGTAGGTCCATGCAGCTTTTCCTCAGGAGTGTCTCACAGGAACTCAGCAGAGAGAGACTCTGTCATACCCCCAAGGAGGAAATCAAGAGTTCCCAGAATTCTTAGAAGACCAAGCCCACATAGGAGTATGGATATAGAGAGAATACATAGAGTCACTGTACCAAAAAGAACTCGTCAAAATTCCGCCATTTCAGGAGGTAGCTTATGAACAAGAGCCAAGGGGACTGAAGGAAGAAGTTCTAAATGCATTCGCCCAACACGTGGCTGCATGATTTGACAGACTTCCCATTGAAAAGCTGAAAAGCACTGAAAAACACAGAAAGCTGGGTACTGCCTGAATACCCAGAAACCTCAGGAAGTATTGGAAATTCTCCTATCCCAGAAAATTTGGAAGACAGCTAGTTGGCCAACTGACTGGAAGAGATCCATTTTTGTGCCCATTAAAAGAAAGATGACCCAACAGAATGTTCGATGTAGAGAATGGAATCATTGATATTGCACATAAGTAAATTTTTACTGAAGATCATCCAACAAAGTTTGCAGCAGTACATTGACAGAGAACTGCCAAAATTTCAGGCTGAATTCAGAAGAGGGTGTGGAACAAAGAAAATCATTTCTGATGTCAGATGGGCCCTCTTTCAAAGCAGAGGACACCAGAAAATAATTTACTTGTGCTTCATTGAATATGCAAAGGCATTCAACTGTGCGGACCATAATAACCTGAGGATTACCTTTAGAGGAATGAGAGTCTCAGAACACTTCTTTGTTTTCACTCTGAACTTGTATTTGTGCAAACAGAACAAGGGATTATTGCGTGGTTTAAAATCAGGAAAGGTACACATCAGAGTTGTCTCCTTTCACCACACTTGTTCAATTTGCATGTTGAGAAAATAATCAGAGAAGCTGGATTACATGAAAAGAGTGTGATATCAGGATATGAGAAAAACTTATTAAGAACCTGTTATGCAGATAACACAACAATTCTGAAAGTGAGGAGATCTTGAAGCACTAGCTGCAAAATTCCAGGAATACAGTCTTTTGTATAGGTTAAGACTTGATGTAAAGAAGACCAAAATCCTCACAACTGGACCAATAGGTAACATCATGATAGAGAAAAGATTGAAGCTGTCAAGGATTTTGTCTTACTTGAATCTATAATCAATGCTCATGGGAGCAGCAGTCAAGAGATCAAACAACATATTACATGGGGTAAATCTGCTACATAAGACATCTTTAGAGTGTTGATGAGCAAGGACGCTACTTTGAGGACTGCCGTGCACTTGACCCAAGCCATAGTATTCTCCCTTGCATCATATGCATGTTTAAGTCTAACATTGAATAAGGAAGACCATAGAAAAATGGACACACAAGAATTGTGTTTCTGGAGAAGAATATAGAAGTGTACCATGGACTTCTCAAAGGGCAAACTCATCTGTATTGGAGGAAGTAAGGTCAGAGTGCTCCTTAGAGGCAAGGATGGCAAGATTTCATCATAAATACTTTGAACATATTGTCAAGAGAGACCAAACCCAAGGGAGGACATCATGTTTCGTAAGTAGGAGGGTGGTAGGAAAAAGAGGAAGGCCCTCACGGAGATGCACCGACAGAGGCTGCATCAATAAGCCAGGAATATGAACAACCATGAGGATGGTGCAGGACTGTACAGTGTTTGGTTCTGTGGCATGAATGGTTGCTGTGAATTGGAGTACACTTGATGGCGCCTAATAGCGACACTTATCTAACTACCTATCTAGCCAGCTAGAATATTACTGTGGAAAACGCTGTTGACTGACCATTGCACTGGTGATGCTGTGTTTTACCCATTGCATTCCCTTGGAGGCACATGGATATAATCTGAGCGCTGACAGCATTGCACTCCACGATGGATGTACCAATGTCCTTTCTGACAACGAATGCTATGCCATTCCTCTTGGCTGTGTTATTCCCGACATAGTAAATCATGATTTTCTGATTGAAAATGTTCAATGACTGTCGATTTCAGCTAACGAATCCTGAGGATTTAATTCTTCATGCGCTCCATTTCCTCTTTGACTACTTCTGTTTATCCTGTATTAAAATGTCGCACATTCCAAATGAGAAGCTTTATTAGCAGAGTTTTTGCAGCCCTTTCTCTTTCCCTTGAGTTGTTCCCTGATAGCAAAGACAGACTCCGAAGACGGCACTCCCACAGACTTTCCCAGACTCGGTCACCATGGTCAGCTCCCTTCCAAGAACTCATCTCTTCAGTCTCATGTTGAGTGCCCTAGCACCTGAGGACCAGCCTACTTACTTTGTTTATGTCAGTATTTGACAATGCTTTGAAACTGTGCATAAAGTTTTCCGCTGCTTCTTCCTCAGAAGTGGGGAGCTGAGTCCTTCTTTGTTGTCTGTTCTTAGCTGGAAGCTCTGCTGAGACCTGTACACTCTGGGTGACCCTGGTGGTATTGGAGATAGCAGTGACGCAGCTTCCAGCATCCCAGCAACACACAAGCCACTCAGTATGACAAACTGACAGACAAGTGGTGACTCTAAAATGGTACCTGGCTATAAAAAGTAGAGAATGCTGCTATAATACTGTGTTTGAATTGTGATGATAGCTAAGAATCTTGACTATACCAAGGGCTTCCAGAATATGGAACACATCTGTCTTAGAGTTAAACCCTTTATTTATGACAAATTTTAAATGTTAAAATTATAATAACTAAAAGTAGACCACTGGTTTCAAGGGGCTGGGAATTGAAAGGCAGAACTTACTAAAGTCAAGTTTTAGATGATAAAAAATGTGTATCTTGTTGATTTTGTGATTAGACAGACATATACTTTCATCAAAACTTATAAGAAAATAAACATGGAAGACAGGTAAATTTTGTAGAATTTTAATGTCTATAAATGCTGTCTCAAGAAGCCTAAAGAAAAAATTTACAAAGAAATAAAAATCTGTAAATCATTATGGAAATTTATTCACAGCAAACACATTTTAAATGTTTTGTACAATTACCCACTGTATCCAAAGAGACCATAAAATAAAGCTGAATTAAATTTGAGACTTGGAGGAGATTTTAACATGAAATTATAACACAAAATTTATTCTACCTTTGACCCACACTTCCTTTTGACGGACTGCAGTGAGAACAGAGCTGTTGGAGTAGATTCAAGAATGACTTATAGTTTGTAAAATGAACAACCTAACATAACATTTGTAGGACTCACACAATCAGTTCTACCATTCCACTGGTGTCTTGGGCATCCAATGTTAAAATAAAAAATCGTATAGCAATCGAGAGGATTTAATTTTACTGGGATCCATAATCAACATCCATAGGAACAACAATCAAGAGAGCAAATAATATATTCCTTTGGGCAAAGTTGTTTCACAAGATCTCTTTAAGGTATTAATCACAAAGGTGTTACTTTAATGACTAAGGTGTGTCCAATTTGAGCAGTGGTATTTTCAGTATCCTTATATGCCCGTGAAAGCTGGAAAACTAATAAGGAAGATCAGAGGAGAATTTATGCATTTAAATGACGGTGCTGGAGAACTTGTGGAAAGCACTTTGAACTCCTAGAAGTACAAAACAGTCGGTCTTGGAAGAACAGCCAGACGGCTCCTTAGAGGTGAAATTGTCAAGGCTGACTCACCTACTTTAAAAGTAGTATTTGGAGAGCCACCATGCTTAGTCACACAGAGGGCAAACAAAAAGGGGGTGACTTTCTATAAAGTGATGGTGGAGTAGTTATGCGTTGGACTGCGATTAACATATTTGGCAATTTGAAAGCATCAGAATCTCCAAGGGTGAAAATCTTGGCTTTCTACTCCCATAAACAGGGACAGTCTCAGAAACCCAAAGGGGGCGGGGTTCTCTATGAGTCAACACTGACTCGATGGTAGTGAGTTTGGTTGGCTGGGTTTTGATAAGATAAAGTGACACAGTAAATGCCACAACATAACATGCAACATAACATGACATGACAACTCTGCATAACAATTCTGAGGATGGTGCAGGACCAGGTACTGTGTTGTTCTGTCGTACATTATATTGTTATGAGTTGAAGCCAATTCACTGGCACCTAACAATTAATGAAAATACTGAATCTTGAGCAAACATTTTAGCCATGATATTTGTTATGTGGATTGGCATTATGTTCCATCTCTGAGCCAAGACTGTTCTTCTCCATAAAAGTGAGGTATGAAAGCCCCCCACAGGCTTATCTCAGCAGTAGAAGGACGCATGTGGGAGAATTCAACCCCCCAGAGAGCTCTCCAAATACAGTGATTTGTAGCCGTCTGAAGCTGCCCTGGCCGAGCGCTGGAGTCATTTCACTGTGCTCCACATTAGTCAAACAGATGACTGCGTCCGTGCTCAATAGTTTTAAGAATTTGGCAAATAATAAAAATGAGTCAAGGGACAGAGAGGAGGCACTGTGAAAAGAGGCCAAAGACGTGGGAGTAAATTAATATCAAAATGGAGGGGGAAAATAAAGACTTTGTTCCATCCTTGTTTTCATATGGAGAAGGGAGGTCAATTGTTAGTCATCAGCAAAGAACCATAAGCAAAATGGAATGGGCACAAATTTACAAATTACAGCCAACAATAAAGCACAAAGCACAAAAAGTTCTTGAATTTAATGGCAATCAAGTTCTAGAATTGCTACCGAGAGAAAGCTTACCTTCATTTAGGTAGCTGCAGATGTAATTAGGTTAAAATTTAATATTTTTCATTTGTTCTTCCTTTTGACCTATTTTAAGTTTTTTTCCAGCTTTTATTATGTTCTTCTTTCTTTCAAATAGAGGCTTTTAATTTGTTTGTTTAAATCTGAATTCCAGGATTGGTAAATCTGTAGAGCCAGTAACTTGATTAGCAGTGTTTTGATATTATAGCAGGGGGTTTTGGGGGAGTAATGGGGACCAAATAATAATGAACACAAGATATAAGAAAATGTTCTAAAATTGATTATGGTGATGAGGGGACAAGGGATCGCTGAGTGTCACATCACCCAAAAACAGATTCTCTAAGAGTTTGACAAAGAAATTTAAGTTTGACCAGAACCTAAGATTATATTGATGCATGATAAAGTTTGAGCAACATTACTTGAAGGAAATGAGCTCCTCAGTCTGAAATAATGCATATTACTATGAAATTAATGTCAGATTTTCATATTATTTCTAGATGAATGCCACCTAGATTCCCTAGCTGATGTCTAGTTCAGCTGACCTTGGTAATATTTTAATTGTAATAAAATATTATGAGCAACTCTTTAGTCTTGCTTATTTGTCCCTTTATGGTCTGTTCTAAGGAAACCACTCCATTATCCGAATCAGCCACATAGATATTTTCTGCACCTATCTGGTTGCTTTTCCTGATAAGCAATGGGGAGAAGGGAGGGGTTAAAAGTATGTATTAACCCTAGAAGATTAAGGAAGCCTAGATGCACAAAGCTTGAGCACCGGACATGAACCCCAAGGCTGGTGGCTCACACACAGAGGCTCCTTGAGCAAAAGACCAGGCAATTAGCACCTCTGACAACTAAAGCCTGGAAAACCTTACAGGGCAGCTCCACACTCTGTTATAGGAGATATCTATGAGTCAAAAATGATCTCCATCGCACCAAGCTACAACAATTTATATGGTATATATATATTGAAAAGTAAGGGGACCTTAACATATCAGACTTTCAATGACACAGTGATAACATTCATCATTAAATATCACTTATTTAATGTTTACTTGATTTCCTAATAAAACACATGACTTTAGATATTCTTCAGAATTCATACAGAATTTATAAATCTCCCAGGTTATTTTATTTATAGCATAATGATCTTGCAAATTCCAAATGCAATTTCTTCAGAAATAAATTTCTTGTGAACATATTAAAAATACTCTATGACAAGACAAAGGTAAAAAAAAGTTGCATAATTTTACTCACATAATTTCACAGATGTTCATTACAAAATAATTAAAATAGAAGTCAACCAGTCCTCTTAAGGCAAAGATACATGCCTTATTTTTAGTTTCAGTATCATTTCTTATTTTTCCCCAAACTTTACGCTTAATTTATTTCTTATACAATAGCTAAAAGTTAAAGTAAAATTTGATTGGAATAAGTTACAGAGGATTGAATCCATTTGTTTTCCTATAAGGCCACAAATTGATGAGTTAAAAAGGAATAAGACCACAGCTTGTCTGACTGGGTGCTTTGAAACAATAAAACATGGTCAGTCTCTATGTCTGATTTAATATCTTTGGGGAAAGCAGATCAACATATGGTGAGAGATGGAGGCACCCCAAGAACAGGACGGCTGTGGTTGCAGTCTCTCCGTGTGTGGAGCTCTGAAGTCCACATTCAGCTCAGCCTTTTGAAAGCCACCTCCCTGCTCTTTGCCTGTGTTTCTGTGCTTCTCTATAGTAATCTATTTTTGCCCCCCACCCCCACCCCAAACACTATGTGGCCATCTGCTTCGGTGCCAATGTTCTCCAAACCCTTGTTCTCATTGATTTTGGTTGGGGAAGACAGGCATACAATTCAGAGAGTTCAAAAGGTTTGCAAAAAACCTCCTTATCTTTTAATTTAATTTTTTAATGAACATTTTGATGTCCTCTGGAATGCAATGCTATTGAGTTGACTTCAACTCATAGGGTTTCTGAGCTGTAAATGGCCGAGAAAGGAGACTAAGTCACCTTTTCTTGTGGAGTAGCTGGTGAGTTTGAATGGACAATTCTGCTGTTAAGAGTCAGCACATTAACCACATCACCACCAAGGCCCCATGGATATCTATATCTAGATATTTATCTTCCTCTATAGAAATAAGGTTCCATAAAGGTAGATCAAACAAAATACAAGCAAGTTGCTGCAAACGATCTCTTTAGAGTGTTGAAATCCAGGGAGGTTACTTTGAGGCTTAAGATGCACTCTACCCAAGTCATGATATTTTTAATGCATGTGAAAGTTGGCCAATGATGAAGGGAGACTGAAGAAGAACCCATGCATTTAAACTGTGGTGCTGGTGAATAATATTTCAATGTTTACCTTGCCAAAAGGACAGATCTTTCTCAGGAGAAAGCCAGTGTGCTATAGCCAGTAGGACAAGAATGACAAGACATTGTCTTACGTACTTTGGACATGCTGTCAGGAGAGACCAGTCCCTGGAGAGGGACATCATGTTTGGTAAAGTAATGGGGCAGTGCAACAGGAGCACCCGCAGCAATGCAGATGGACACAGCAGCCACAACAGTGATCTCAAGCACGGGATGACTATGAGGGCGGAGCCGGACTGAGCCACGTGTCCTTCTGTTGCCCTGTGGGACGGAACCAACTCCAGGACACCTAGCAACAACAACAACAACAACAACAACAGATTACGACACCCACACAATCAAATGCCTTTCTATACTCGAGCAAACACAAGTAAACATCTTCCTAGTATTCTCTGCTTTTGACCAAGGTCCAAGTGAGAGGAATGGCATTCCTCTTGCCATGACCTTTTTGGAACACAGCTTGAGTTCCCGAAAGCTGCTGGGATATGCGCTGTTGCAACTGCTTTTTAGTTATCTTCAGACACATTTCACATGTGCATGATATTAATGATATTGTTCAGTAATCTCTTCATTATATTTTGTAATGGGCAAACATATAGGTCTTTTCCAGTTGATTGAGAAAGTAGCTGTGTCCAAAATGTCTTGCCATGAGATGTGTGCCTGTGTCCAGCGCTGCACCGTTAGTTGAAATATTTCAGAGGACTGCCTGTTCTTTCTATTGCGTTATTTTTCGGTGCCTTTAGTGAAGCTTACCTTTTGTCTTCAGTACCATGCAGTTAGCCTACAAATGTTATAGATATCCATTTTAGGTATTCCATTTCATTTTCGATAACTTCCATTTTTCCCTAGATTCTTACTTTGTACATTCCGTGTTCTAATTATTAATGGGTGTTTGCTGCTGTTTCTTATTTTTATTTGTACCTTATTGGCAAACAAAGGTCCTAAAAGAATTGCTCCATTCATATCAATGAAGTTTACTGTACTTTCAGGAGACAACTCTTCTCCTGCTCTGGAGAAGCCTGAGCAGATAATCTTCTGGCCTCCTATCCTACAATGTTGTGCTGATATTAAGAAGGTGGTCAGTGGATAGATGCTCAGAAGTGGTCCATCTGTTCCTTCTTCCCAGATGCCTGAGTCTGGAAGCTCTGCCCAAACCTGTCCACCATGCTCATATATCCTGCTGATGCAGGAAAATGTCTATGGCCTAGCTTCCAGCATTAAAGCAACATACAAGTCACCGTCGTACATAAACTGATAGATAAGTGGTGAGATCTGACCCAAGGTGTTAATTATTATTCCACTACAATTTACTAAAAACATAGTGGCTTAAAACAGTATACATTTACTCTCATAATTTATCTATCTGAAAAAAATGAAAGGTTTTACTTAATCAGATACTTCTGTCTGATTGTCTCTCAAGGTGTTGCAATTCAGGTATTTTCATGGAAAGAGTCATCTTAAGACCCCAGGAGGATCCTTATCCAATCTCACTCACAAAACTGTTGGTGGACCTCAGATGCTCATTAAATGGCGATATCCATCATATTTGTCTTGTGAGAAGGCTTGAGGCCCATTTCTGACCTCTTCTGACTTTACTAGGGGAAGAACAAACAAATCCATTCGCCAAAGGCATGTTTCTATAAGGTGAAGCTATACCTCTACCCACGAACCTACTTTAACAATTCTGACACCAACTCTCCTTCTCCTGGAATGATCTTTTCTGATGGGCTTGACAATGCATTGCAACAATCACACCGAATTTGTAGAGAGCACTCACCACTGTGGGCTGTATCAGAGAAGTCAACAGGTTACACTTTAGGCTCAGAAACACTCAGAATACGGTTCTTCCAGTCATGAAAATGTCTTTGCAGACATGCTCCTGTACTTTCTTCTCTCTGACCTCTTAGCCTCTTGACCTTTGCCCTGCTTGCTTGGATGTTACAAAGCACTTAATACTACTGATTAAAACTCCCAAAGAATTTCATTCCATCATAAACTTTGGCCCTAAATCTTTAGGTTATATTTACACAAGCCCCCAAGCCTAGGTCTCTTAACCAAGTGCCTGGAGGCACCCCACTCTGCAACTGAGCCTCTTGCTCAAAGTCATTCAACTTTACTTGTTCTGTGGGCGTGGAAGTCCGTTCTGGTTCCTGCAGTCACTCTTGGTTCAGCAGAGAGGCAGCTGACACTTGTCTACTAATTCAGCTTTCTGTCTCTTGGATCTAAGAGGTTCAGCAAGCAGGAAGTCCAAAGGATGCACTGTGCTTCTTACTTTTCCTCTTGATTGTAGTGAGATCACTTATTCCTACTTCTGAGCTGGCTCGTTTTATTCCCAATAGAAGACTAAGTTGACCAATAGGATGACTAAATTGACCAAACCCCACACCAAAATTTACAATCACAATGAACTCTATTAGTAAACACAATGGAATCATAATCCAACCAGCATTTTTCTCGGCTTTTTCTTACCCAGATCCATCGTGAAAAGGGAAAATATGCATGATCTCCATAGTCCCATACAGAAGTTTGGTTTGAATTACAAAGATCTACCATAAATAAATCACTGCACCATTCTTGCCAAGAGGGCAGCTCACAATATGGCAACTGGCATCTATGAAAGCTAGGGCATTGAGCAACGTTTAGCCAAGGTGGGCTTCCAAAAGGCAAGGTAGAATCTCTTTATAACTTGATATCAGAAGTGATCCATCTAGTTGTTAGAAGCAAGTCACTGGGGTCAATTCACACTCAATGAAGAGGGATCACAGGAGAATAAGGATACCAGAAGGTGGAAACCACTGAGGAGCATCTTAGACTTCGGGCCACAGTTTAGCTTCTCGTTTATTAAAAAAGAAATTAATGGAGACTCTCAATAAATATTTGCTCGATTGGTGCATCTTTAAATTTAATTGCATCTCAACGAAAAATGAAATGCTTTACCAAACTTTAATCTAACAACTCAATTTCACTGAATACCATAAATATTTTCAAAAAGTTATTGTACTATTTAGTATATTAATGACATTTAAATATGTTGACTGCCTCCAGTGTGCTAACTTTAATTTGGATGAAAAGTCAGCAAAATTAGGTGATGCTTTGTTTCAGTTAAAGATGCTCATCCTTAGCTGAGTACCTTGATTTCAAAAGCTTTAGTATATTTTTCCTTATCACAAGTTTATTTTCTCCTTAAATTTATAACACTTGTAACGTTTATGCAAATATCATTGGCATTTACTTTGAGATTCTCTCAAAATCCTGCAAAATAGACTTTCTGATTTGGGGCTTCTCTTTAGAAGTATTATCTGTACATAATGATGGCCCAGTGCTTATAAAATTAGACTGAACTTCAGTATGTCTACAAATCGTGCATTTACCTACTTGCTATAAGTCATGAGACACTTCAAAGAGGAGAATATTTCTATCTTTTTCTGACTTTTTTTTAATCTCAAAGCTTGGATGACTGTGAAGAGTGAACAAAGTTGTAGAGTGAGAAGTTGATAAATCATTATTTTAATGCTGATTGTGTGATATCATCAGTGACTCTGAATCCAAGTATGCAATAAAGAATAGATGCATGGTTGTGAAAACTGTATGAAATAAGGCATATTTAATATTTGATTACTTATTTTTTATAGAAACCTAGCTTATTGCTATTTAGGTTAAGAGAGAAAATATGGAAATTGTCAAAGATTTTATTTTACTTCGATGTATCCTTAATGTCCATGGAAGTGTCAGTCAAGATATTAATTAATCTATTGTACTGGGAAAATGTGTGGGAAACCCCTTCTTTTAAGGGCGTCAAAACAAAGATAATTCTTTGAAGGCTGAGGTGTGCCTGATCCAACCTCTTGTTTTTCAGTCATCTCATATGCCCATGAGTGCTGGACAACAATTAAGGAAGATAATAGAATAACTCATTTCTTTGAGTTATGGTGGTGGTGAACAATATTGAAATATCATGGGATTGCTAGAATAATGAATCAATATGGCTTGGAAAATTATAGCTGGACTAGTACTTAGAAGTATCGTTGTTGTGACTCCATCTTCCATATTTTGTGCATGATTGCAAAGGACCAATCCTGAGAGAAGGATACCATTCCAAGTAAAATGAAGGAGCAGCCAAGCAGTGGGAGACTCTGAATGAAACGGATGGACACAGTGGTTTCAGAAATGGGCTCTCATAAATAGCAATGGTTGTAAGAATGATGCAGAACCAGGCACTAGTTTGCTCTGCTGTGTATAAGTTGGCACATATCTATATATATATATTTGTCGTGATAAGTTAGCGATTAGATGACCCCTTACAACAGCGAACAAAAAGCACATAATTATATAGATGAATAATGAATGTGATTTTCCAGAGAAAGCATTTTTAAAGAGCCTACTCATTTTTCTCACCAACAATGGTTTGATAATATGAACTATAAAGACTGGTTTACTTGCTGTCAAATCGTTCCTTCATAAAACAGAATAAAAATACTGGTTTTCAGGCAAATCCGACATTCCTAGGCATAAACAAAGCTATAACTACAATGAAATTCAAAAAAAGTTAAAGAATGAGTAATATATTAAGATGGAGGAGCGCTATTATACTATTTATAGGAATCATTTTTACAAATGGATTTTCTGGTTCATGACTAATTTCTAAAGTGCTAAAGAAAGCAAGTAAAGAAGGACATAATGTCTAACTTTTTATTTTTTAAGTTGAACAGAACTAATTCACTCATATGATAATGACTCTTCCTTTATTTCTCTATACGTCCAACATCAAAATGTCATTATTTGCATAAACAATTAAAAAAGACAGGCTCTGGACAAGTTATTGTAGAAAAAAGAAAGGACAAAAATCTCTGCTTGGTTTCTTTCAGGACATTGATGATGAAATAAACTATTTAACAGCAAAAACTAAAACAAACAAATGAATAACAGATGGCAAGAAGTAAATTGCTAATTCTGCTGTTTCTGAAAAGCAACAAAAAGTTGATACTATAGTTAGGTTGCTCTAAAAAAATCTTTTCGGGTTACTTGCTTGAATCACTTCCTTTTTATACATTGTCAATACTTTCTCTTAACATTTAAGATCCCTTGAGGCAGTACAGTTAATCACTTGACTGGTGTGTTAGTCTGGGTAGATTAGAGAAACAAATTCATAATGCTCATATGTGTATAGGAAAGAGCTTTATATACAAGAGCAATTGAATATTGAAAAAACATCCCAGCCCAGTGCAGATCAAGTCCATAAGTCTGATATTAGCTCATATGTCTGCTACCAATCTATAAAGTCCTCTTCAGACTCCCAAGACACACATACAAGTCTGTCAAATGCAGGAAGATCACAGGTCAGTAGGTGGGAAGTCTGTGGATCCAGTGGCATTGTAAACATCTCATCACTGGCAGGGATCTCCATGTGGGCACTAGGGTAGCTTCATGTGTCTTAGCTGCAATGTCTGCCAAGGAGTGAGCTTGCTGCCTGCCTCCTGAGAGCTATTTATCTCCTTAGCGACTCCAAATGGGTTCATCAAGCTATTACATGATTGACAGCTGAACTCCACCTCTTCACTTTGAATCCTCTCAAATTGACAACAGATTATAGAGCTAACTAAAAGGTATGGCATTCAACTCTAACTAAAAGGTATGAAATTCAATTTCACCAGCAACTGGTAACTAAAAGGTATGACATTCAATTTCACCAGCAACTCTGTAAGAAAGACACCTGGCAATCTGCTCCAGTAAGATTAGAGCCAAGAAACCCCAATGTGCCGGGTCTAATCTGTCACATGAGATCACCATGAGTCTGATTTAGCAAGCAGCAACTAAAGCATAATATTAATAGGATTCAGCAGATGCTAGAGCCACCAGCTACTGAAATTAGGAATTCTAAAGCTATTTTATGAAGGGCCATCCTCAACTTTGTAAGTTCAGTGATAGGACAACTAGGGATATTTCACAAGCAATTATCCTCTAAGGGATTAAGAACCACGTTGGTTGGGTTAGATGATCCTTCTCCAGGTTCCTTAGAGCATAAGAATATTGTGAGTCTACCTCAGGTGCTCTGATGGCTTAGAGCAGCGGTTCTCAACCTGTGGATCGTGACCCCTTTGGGGGTCGAACGACCATTCCACTCGAGCTGCCCGATTCATAACAGTAGCAAAAGTATAGTTATGAATTAGCAAAGAAAATAATTTTATGGTCGGGGGGGTCAACAAAACACGAGAAACTGAATTAAAGGGTCATGACACGAGGAAGGTTGAGAACCACTGGCTTAGAGGGTTATGCATTGAGTTGCTAGCCATAAGATCACTTGTTCAAACTCACCAGCTTCTCCATGAAAAGAAAAAGAGGCTATCTACACTTGTAAAGATTTAATTTCCCAGAAAAACAAAGGGACAGTTCTCCCCTGTCCCACAGTGTCACTATCAGTCAGAAGCTACTTGATGGTAGTGAATTTGGTTATTTGTTTTTGAGCTTCTTTAATGGCATGACTTTTTAATGACAATATTGATATATAGTAGTACTTTGAATTTACAGAGGAACCATGGCAATTGAATTGTGTTGCCAAGTACACACTGAATTCATACTTTTGGATTACTTTTGGATCTATAATTAAGTTCCGTTCAAGCATATGTTATAGAGCATACTGGGAAAGAAGAGAAATAAAAAAACTCCAAAATCTATCTTTTTATTTGGTCTGAGAGGTAGGTCTATACCATCCCCTTTAGCTGAATGTAGACCATGAGCATGCTAAGGTAAGCATGAAATCGCATCTGTGTTCAGGTATAAAATGATACAATGCAGAAAATGCATCCCTCAACGTATGCAGCATATATTTAAACAAAATTGAGCATAAGGATTATGAGCATCCCTCTCAGGATATTTATCTAAGAAAATAAGAATGTTTTCCAGAAATAAAATTTACTTTTGGAGGAATGTCTTCCTAAAGCTCACCTAAACCCCATTTGTCATCTCCTATCATAAAACTATAACTAGTTACCTTAGCTTGGTAGACTATAGATCAAACTAATTTTCTTTCTGGGAGCCTGGTGGCTAGCCACAGGGACAGCAGTAGGAACCCACTAGCCACCGTGGGACAAAGGTATGGCTTTCTGTTCCCATAATTATTCACTGCCTGGGAAACACAGAAGGATGGCTCTGCCAAGTTGACAAGGTTCCTACGAGTCATAGCTGACTCGATTGAAGTTCTTAAGTAGTATTACAATATTACTTTACACAATTAATAAATCAATTGATTTCTAGATGAATAGTTGTCTATCTTAACTCCTAAAGTATATAATATTCCAAAATGGCACCTGTTTCCTCAAACTCCCAGCTTGACATTTAACTTCCTCTTTTAGGACTTGATTTGGCCTTTTACTTAAAATATTAAATGCCCACATTTATAGCTTATAGATAAATTTATATTCTTTAAAAATATAGCTTCAAATAAAGTGGTATTCCCCCTTTTTTTTTCAAAGCAAATAAATGCATTGCTTTTGAATCTCATTCTTCTGCTTTTGAAAATCCTCATTCTGCCTTATTTTGTCTTACCAAGGATTCCCTCATCCCATCTTCAAAGGGTCACTGTGAGTTGGAATCAACTTGAGAGCAGTGAGATTGTTAGTTCAACGGACAAGCTTATAAATTGGTCACTTTGAATGAATGTCATATTCTGTGTTTACCTCTGTACTTTTGCATTCCTCTTGTATTGTGATTATATTCTTATATCTTCATTGTGTAGCCCACTTCCCCAATCACAGTAGGCAGTGAGGGTGGCCTTGAAGAACATGAAAACTAAAATATCAATCTGCTGTTAGTCAGGCACAGTATGTGCCATCAGATATTTTCCTACTCATTTGTGTATCTCCGACAAATGCAGTAAACAGCAGCACAGCATATAGTTTGTGCTATTTGTCCCGAATTCAAGTTCCTAGGGTCAGTGGGGTATTACCTCTTCTCTGACCCTAACTCTACTGAAATGGTTATGCAAAGCTTTCAAAATATGCTAAAGTACCACTTCTAGCACCACACTAGAATAGCTGTAAGACCCAATAAATGACTCTTTTAATGAATTAACATTTATACAATCCAAACTCAATGCTAGTGAGTCAATTCTGGCTCTAAGTGATACTATAAGACAGAATAGAACTGTTCCTGTGGGTTTCTAAGACGGCAACTCTCTTTTTTTAAAAGTCATTTATTAATTTTTATTATTAAAAGAACATTTTATTGGGGAATCTTACAGCTTTTATAGTAATCTATATATCAATCGTATCGAGCATATATGTATATATGTTGCCATAATTAGGTATTTTGTAAACATTTACTTACTATTGATAGCCCTTGGTATCAGCTCCTTTTCCCCCCTCCTCTGCCACCCTAATGACAAATTATAAATTATTATTATTTTCATGTCTTACACCAACCCCTGTCTCTCTTCCCCCACAGTTTCCAGTGTTAGTCCCTCTGGGTGGAGGTGTGGTTATGTGTTGATGATTGTGATCGGTTCTCCCTTCCTCACCTCCTCTCACCACCTTCCCTCTACCCTCCGGGTATCGCTACTCCCATTTCTGTTTCTGGTTTCTGTGTGTTGTGAACTCTCTTATCTGGTCCTGTGCACATGCTCCCATCTATCCTTCAGTGAAAGGCAGGATTGGGGTGACGGTAGTGGGGTGGGTGTGATGAAGCCTCAAGGAACCAGAGGAATATTATGTGTTTCATAGGTGCTATACTAAGGCCTAGTTGACTCCACCCACCCTTGTAATCCTTCTGTGAGGGGATGTCCATTGACCATAGGTGGGTCTGGGGTCTTTGCTCTGATACCCCTCATTATCAACAATATAGGGTGCTTCTTTGTTTGTTTGAATCTCCAAATGCCTGTTACCTGTTCCCGTCGACACCTCATGATCGCACAGGTTGGTGTGCTTCTTCCACGTGGGCTTGTTGCTTCTCTGCTCGATGGCCTCCTGTAGGAGAGTGTAAAACCTAGTCTCTCTCCCACGGTGCAGCTGGTGGTTTCAAACTGTTGACCTTGATGTTAGCAGGTGTGCTCAAGGCAATCCATGGAGAAACTAGAAGAAAAGAGAGATGATTTTATATATGATCTGATGTATTATTTGAAAAGAGACAAACAAATAACTGAAGTTTTACATTTATATAAATCATTATGCGCATAAAGAATTTGTGGTTAAACATCGAAACATGGATTGGCGGCCTATAAGGAAAGATACTACCCTCCTTGACCCCTTTGTAGGGGTTGGAGAGAGGAAGCTCGCCCTCCAGAGAGCCACAGCTGCATTTCCAAATACACAGATTTCCCTCCCTGCTTACTTGAGAAAGAGACCTGGTGGTGCCTTGGTAAACACAGCTGCTGTTTGGTTTCCACTAGTCGTTTCCACTTTACACTGACCCGAACTACCTAGAACAAATGAAAATGCTACCTATCGGGTGCCAACCTCACAACCCTACCTGTGTTTGAATGTGTTCAGAGTTTAGAAGTCTATTCTCACTCCTTTAAGAGAAATTTTTTTTGTGTGCTGTACTTCTGTTTGAACCTATTCTTTCAGCCACGGTGTCAGTCTATCTTGTTCAGGGGTTTCCTCTTTGTTACTGAACCTTTATTTTAGCAAAGCATAATGTCCTTCTCCAAGGAATGGACCCTTTAGATACCATGCCCAACGTTTGTATGACCAAACCTCAAAATTCCCACTTCTACAAAGCCTTTTCACTCTACTTCTTCTAAGACAGACAGCCTTCTGGCAATCAATGGCATGTTCAATATTCATTATCAACACTAATTTTGAGTCTTCAAGTATTCATAAGTAACTTATAAGTATTTTGTTACACTGTGATGCTTGTGTCTTGTTGGATGCTGAAAACTCTGCCCCCAGAATTATAAGATCGAAGGGACATGCATGGTGGACTGGTGTCAGCAGTTTCCATAATGAAATATACTAGGAAGAAAACCTGGTAATTGTATTCTAGGAAAAAGAAAACAAAGCAAAGCAAAACCCTGGCCATGGAAACTTAATGCAGCAACAGAGAATTGCGTGCTATACCTCTGGCGGATGACAGGCACCCTGGTGGCATAGCAGTTCAGAGCTTGGTGATCAAATAAAAACCAGTGGCTTGATCTCAAAAGGTTCTCAGCAGGATAAGACACAGAGTCTGCTTCCATCAAAATTATGCCTATGGGGTTTTTATGAATCAGAATCTTAATGCCAACAGGTAAACTTTGAGGTATAGAGTTTTGGTGACAAATAATTTATGGAATGTCATTGAATTCTCCAAAATATTTTATTAATTGGTGAACAATTTGAATAAAGCTTGACAGAGATTAATGATTCTAAACTATAATTTATTCAGGTCTATTGTTGAAGTAGAGCATAAATCCAGGCAGAATGCACTCAAGGTTATAATTTGGATCTTCTGAACGTGTTCACATTTTCTTCAGCATCGTCTTTGATTTCTCTGTTTCACAGTGAGCCTCAGCTTTGTGGCTAATAACATTAAACTTTTCCTTTGCTTCTTTCTACAGATGGAGATGATCGATTCCTCTGGATACTCTCTGGCAGGTCCACATGTGTAATCATCATTTGTGTTATTGATAAAAGGTCTTTTCAGTGAATAAAATGTTACTTTTGCTAAAATCCATCATAAATTATCTAGCATCATTTTTATTACCAATGTCATATTTTCCAACTACCAATCTTTTCTTTTTTGTTTCCAACTTTCACTTTAAAATCACATTCCAATTATGATCAATGCATCTTGAGTGCATGTTTTATCAATTTCAGCCTGCAGGAGTTAGCAGAAATTTAGCTTCTTCAGCTTTAGCAGTAGTGGGCGTGTGTCAATTTACACAACAGTCACGCTGACTGTTCTCCTTGTGGGCATGTGGATGGTACCTTTCAATGACAGCATTTTATTTCAAGATGGAGTTTCACATGTTGTTTTATTCATGATTAATCCAATGTCATTTCTTAAAGACTACAGAGACTTCACTATGAATTACACTTGAACAAAAGGACAACAGAAATCTCACAGCTGCTGGACCAATAGGCAACATTCTGATAAATGGAGAAACAATTAAAGTTGTCAAGGATTTCATCTTACTGGGATTCATAATCAATACTCATCGAAGAAAAATGCTGTGTATTTGGAAAATCCCATGCAAAGTTTTATTTCAAGTATAGAAGATGCTTCCTTGAAAGACTAAAGTGAACCTACCCCACACTGTATTCACTTGTTTTGTTCAATTGCCGTGCATGCAGGCTAGAGGCCTGCTTGAGGAGCGGTTAGTTCTTGACTAATAAGCAAAACACCGGCAGTTCAGATTTTCCAACTGCTCAGGAAAGATTTACTGACTTGAAAACATGCTAGTGCAGTTACCCCGTCCCAAAGGGTCATTATGAGCAGGAAAAGAGGTTCATGTGAAAGCTGCCTGATAAACAAGGAATACCAGACAAGAATTGATATATTTGGATTATTGTACTTCCAAGGAACATGGAGCAGGCCATGGAGTGCGGCAAGAACAAACTAATCTGCCGTGGAAGCTGTGCAGCCAGAACCACTCTATGGAAGTGTGCGTGGCAGACTTCCAATCTTGAGCGCCGAACATCTTATTAGAACAACGAAGCGTCTGAAAAAGAGCAACATGCTTGATAAAGTATAAGTTCAGAGAAAAATGGGGAGGTCATCAGAGATATGAACTAGCATGGTGGACGCAGCATGAACTAAAACCTGGGAAAGATTATTGGCACAATGTACAATTGAACAGTGTGGGGTTCTGTTCTACATAGTATTGCTGTGAATTAGCACACAATGGCATCTAGCAATGCCAAATTTCCAATTTTATAAATTTAAACCAAAGTTATCAGACACTCTCATTATTTATAGATATACATAGCTTTATTAGAAAATAAATACATATAAATAGATTTAGTCCATTAAAAATAGGTCAGGTTTCAACCAAAAACAACCTATTGTTATTAACTTAATTTTAAAAATACAATTCACATCTCATAGATTGCTTTATAATGGGTGGGGTTAAGAAACATTTTCTTTTTCCAGATCTAATAAAATACATTTATTTATGCCCTGTCTATGCCCTTATAAAATCTTATACAAAAAATGTTCATGCGTACGTGTATGTCAGTTTGTGTGCTTGTGTTTATATATTTACAGTTCTGTGTGGGGTTATTTATATCCCTGGAGGGTATCTGTTTAATATTATTTATATCACTGCACTGGACATAAGAAATTTTGATGTTAGAAAATATGAAACTGATTTTATTTTCATATGAATGCCCTTTCCTTTAAATATTTTTTTCACTCACCTTGTCAGGTCCAGTGAAGTCTACGTGTTGATTTGTAAGTATACTTTGATATTGTTAAAATTAACAAACTCTGACACTGAGAAAAGTTGATATTGAATACAAAAGGGAGATGTTTTAAAATAGCAATTTATTTCATTTTCCTGTATAATTTCAGCTTCTGAATGAACGATTGGGGAAAGTCAGTGCTCATAAGGGAGACTAGCTTGTCTTTTCTATTTTTGTCATGCCTTTGCCTGGCTTTGGTCTCAGGCTTGCTTCATGGCATGAATTTGGGACTTTGTTGTCCTTTTCTATATTCTGGACAGATCTGAGTCAACTCTTCTCTGAATTCTTGATCAAATTCTCTTATGAAACCATCTGGTCCTAGACATTTTTTTGAGTCAGGATTTTTTTTAATGACTTGCTCTATTTTTTCTTTTGTTATGGATCTGTTGAGGTTTTCTACATAAATCTGCATGGGTAGATGGTATGTTTCTATATATTTGTCCATTTTCTCCAGGTTTTAAATTTTTTTGGAGTACAGTTTGTTAGTCTGAGTTGACTAGAGAAACAAATTCATAGACACTCATGTGTGTATAAAAAAGTGGTTCATATAAAGGAGCAATTGTATATTGGAAAATATCCCAGTCCAGATCAAGTCTATAGTCCAATATTAACCCATATGTCTGATACCAGTCTATAAAATCTTCAGACTTACACAACACATGCAATGAAGCCGAATGCAGAAAGATCACAGGCTAGTTGGTGCAAAGTCTTGTGGATCCAGTGTTGGTGGAAACATCTCAGCGCTGGCGTGGGTTTCCACATGGTTCCTCCAGCTCCTGGGCTCTGCTTCCATCAGCATGGCTCCATGTGGCTTGTCAATGGGAGTGTCTCCCAGGGAGAGTATGCATTTGGCCTCTAGGGAGACCTCCAAATGTGGTCATCAAACAGTGACCTGATTGACAGGCTAACCACCCCTTCATTCTTAATAGTCTCAAGTTGACACCAGATTATTTAAGTACCACACAGTTTTCATGGTGTCACACCATGATACAATGGTAATCATTATTCTTTTTATTTCAATTAGTTTTGCATTATAACCATATACACGTCTACTTCTTTGCACTTTCTTTTCCTTTGTTAAGTTTGCCAGTGGTTTGTCAATTTGTTAACCCTTTCAAAGAACCAACTTCATGTCTGTGGAAGGTAATTTTCTGTCAACTTGAATTTGTATGAAAGTGTAGGAGTGGGATCTAATGGTGAAGCAGGTCACAGACAGCATAATGATCCCTCCTTGGGAATGTGGTCATTTTATAAGGAGAAACGGGAAATTCTCTGTCTCTCTGACTCTCTATCTTCCTGCCTGCTGGGACTCTGCGCTCCAGGGGCATCCTCATGTGGGACACCTCACCCTGTGAGCTATTGGCTCACTGCCATGCTTCCACGCAAGTTGGATGCATGTGACTCTGCTCCCACTGGTTTGTGATCTACCTTTCTGCGTCATCAACCTGCATTGGGCTGAGTCTGAAGAGAGTCTCCGTTTGTATCAGACTCGTGGACTTGAGTCAGGCTGTGATGCCTTCTGGAAAGAAGATTAAAATTAGCCCCTAATAACTACTATTGCTATGTCCTAAAGGTTTTGGTTTGTTGTGTTTTCATTCTCATTTGTTTCAAGTAGTTTTTAAATATAACTCCCTATTTAATCTATTGGGAGAAAGATGAGGTGTTCTACACCTGTCAAGAGTTATGGTCTCAGAATCACACAGGGGCAGTTCTACCCTGTCCTATGGAGTCCCTCTGAGTCGGCAGTGACACAATGGTAGTGATTTTTTTCCTATTTAATCTATTAAACAGTCATTTTTTAGTTTCCATGCATTTGGGTTTTCGTTCTTATTCCTTCTATTGTTTAACTCCAGTATTGTTAGGGTTGTAGATTGAGAAATTATTGTGTATAATTTCAATGTTTTCAATGTGTTAAGGTTTGTTATGTGACCTAACGTGTGGTTTATTTTAGAGAATGTTCCTTGTGAACTGCAAAAGAATGTGCACTGTGTTGTAGTAGGATGGAGCATTTTGTCGATGTCCAGGAGGTTAAGTTGTTTGATTGTTGTCTAGTTTCTTCCCGCTCTCTGGGGCTCTACTGAGTGTCTTCCTGATGATTTGTCTTTCTTGTAGATTGGTGTATGGAAGTCTCCCACAACTATTGTTTACCTCACTTTTCAGCTCTAAGAATTTGATTAATTTTTTTGAGAGTCTCTCATTTGGTTTACATATATTTATAACTTTTGTTCTATTTTTCCTTTACTTATTGTGTTGTGTTTGTTTTGTCTTTCATGATGTCTTTTTGTCGTTAAGTCAATTTTAGCAGGAATCCATATTCTCACTCCTTTTTCCTTTTTTTGGTTGTCATTAACTTGGTAAAATTTCCTCTGACTTTTGAATTATGGTCCATTTTTGCTTTGTGTCTGAGATAAATCTTTTGTAGACAGTGTATTGATGTGTCTTATTTTCAAATCTAGTCTTGTACTCTCTGCCTTTTGATTGGTGCATTCAATCCATTCCCATTCAGTGTCATTATTGATACATATACGCTTGTTACTATCATTTTGCTGTGTGATTTTTGGTTTGTTTCTGAGGTTTTATTAGTTTCTTTGCTCTTTTTCTATTTCTTTATTGTTTTGGACACAATTGCTTTTAATTGTATTGATTTCTGTGGGCCGTTGTCTAGTATATTATGCTCATATTTATCTGCTATTATAGATCATCTGTCAAAAGTGTTCCTTTTGTATTTTTGAAATGGTGGTTGTATTTTTACAAATAATATTAATTTCACCATGTCTGGAAATACCCGTGTTTGTCCTTCATATTTGAAGGATAACTTTTCTTGATATAATTTTTTTGGTTGAAAGGGGTCCCCCTCCCCAATTTTATACATACTACTATATTGTCTTCTTAGTTTCTGCTGAAAAACTTGAGATTTTCCTTCACAGGAAATTATTCTCCCCACCCCCCACCCCACAGAGCTGCTCTCAGGATTCTCCCCGTTTCCTTGACACTTTAGATTTCAGTGTGATGTGTGCTGATGCTATTCTTTGGGGGATTATTCTATTTGGGATTATTTTAGCTTTTTGAATAGTTACTTTTACACTTTTGTGGTGTTTCTTCTATTTTATTTGTACTTTTTTGGTAGATTTTTATTTCTTTTGCTCTGGGATCTCAAATGAAATGGATTTCTTGAGATATTATTGGATTTTGTTGATAGTTTCATCAGTTCTTGAGAAAATTGTCTCATCAATTTTCCTAATTTGTTTTTCATTTGGTCAATTTTATTTCTCTGCTCTTTTACTGTGTCTTCTAATTATTTTGCCTGATTAGTTTTTCTGGAATTCTATTTGGTATAGGGTTTTTTTTTTTGTTTTTCTACAACTTGCATTTTATATCTATCATTTCCTCCATCCACTTATGGTACCTGAGCACCATTCTCCTGAATTCGATGTATGGTCATTCCCAGTCCTCTTCTCCATTGCATCTGGGTGTTGTTCAGTTGGTTATGTCTGTTTTTCTTTTTGTATGTGTGAACTGTGGTTGATGCTGTCTCTGTGGCATTGTTGTCAGCCGCTAGTTTTGGGTGGGGAGCTTGGTCACGTGAAGGTTGTTGATTGTTATTCTTTCACATGTAAGATGAACAGCAAACATGATACAGTATTTTATACTTTCTATAAAAAAATCACAAAGCTTCATAATGTGCATCTTTAACACCAATGTAATCAATGTTCTGTGGCATCCATTTAATACTCAATATCATAAAATGGATAGCCCTGTTAAAATGAAGGACAAGTCTGCAAGGTTTATGTAACTCACTTTTCCTGATAGTAAGATAGCACTTGTTTCTATTTGTTTGATTCTCTACCAAGACTAGCAATGCCCTTAGACAACTTCTGTCCAAGCATATGTTAGGCTCAGTATACTTTTATGAATCTGTAATATAATTCCTGATAAGAGAAGAGAAAATGATATTTTTTAGGAAACAGACTATAGTATAGGCTTTCAAATAATTAGAAATACTTCTTAGAAGAAAAGATGGCCAGACTTCATGGGGTTTCCATGAGTTAGAACAGACTTGATGTCACCTGACAGCATCAGAATTATGTTTGTTTACCAGAAGTGGATAAATGAATATTTAAGAGGTTATTAAACCAATCAAAATAGTAACACTCCGAAAGACATCTCTCTGAGAAGATAAATAGAATGGGATTCTTGTTAAATTATATTGATTTCTATGAATCCACTTAACATCAACTAAGTATAAATGCAATTTAATGATGTCTATAAGCAAAGGCAAACTATTATACATATTTTTATATTTTGTTTTTACAAGAAATATAGCACATAACATTGATATGTAAATATTGTTTACTCTCAGAATGTTTTCCATAATAAACAAATTCATTGAAACTTGCAACAAAAATTTTGTGTCCCTTGCTAGAGGCTCTCTGCTCAGCTGTAACACGCAGCGATGCCATGAACAAGAGAATGAAGCAGTCTTGTCCTACATTATCACCACAGTTGCTGTTCCGTCTGAACTGATTTGGCAGCCAGGCTGTCAACATATCATTTTGTTGTTGTTGTTGATCCTGCACTTTACCCAACAAGATGACTTTCTCTAGTGACTACTCATTTCCGATAAGGTGTCCAAAGTTTATGAGACAAAGTCTTATTATCCTTGGTTGTAAAGAGCATTCTGACGGTACTTTTTCTAACATAAATTTGTTCATTCTTCTTGAAACACCAGAGTGTATCTTCTTGTTAGCATTTAAGTATTTTAATTTATTATAAAATGGTTCTCGTCTTCCAATAAAACTGGCTATGCTTTTTAATACTTGAGATGGCTAATTAGAGCCCTTCCTTCTGATCCTTGCATCTTGTTCTATTACTGAAATATGTTAGTTTGACATGTATATCTAGACATTTGAATAAAGACATAAAGTGTTTCATTGTATTGTGTATAGCTAAAATATAAAGTAATCTTGATTATATAAATTTCATAAATGTGTTTGATAAATAGCACTACCACTTACATAATTTTGTCTATTATTTTAAAATGTGTGCATATTTGTAAATGTACCTCTGTTAAATTAAAACAAAAATTTTAATATATTTTCATTTAGTGGAACAACTGGATTGTGATTACCAAAGTTTATATTTTTCTAAAGTTATTTTTAAAATCCTCAATATATATATTAGCATCTGAAGACTATATAAATATGAAAGCATCAATTTCCCTCTAGAAAGTGTAATCTTTAAAAATTAGAGCTGGACTACATAGATAGAGGTTCTATGTAACTTTGTTGAAAGTTAGCATTTCCCTTACAATTTTTTCATTGATTTCAAATTAGTCATATTTTCACTAAAGCTTAAGCGTTAGGAAAATATAAAATAAAATAATGGTAATAATGGCTCCATTCTTAGTTACAGTTTACTAAAAACTCAAAGATTGTTGATTGTTCTCTCTTTGGGTAATCACTTCTACTTTTCAAATTCCTTTATTTCCATCACGAAGAGCATTTTCGGAGTCAGGAGAAGGGTGAAGTAATTTGTTAAAACTAGTCCAAGTTCAAGTGAATTTACAAGCACTGCTTGTCGGCATTGTTAGCAGTCATGGAGTCAGTTCCGACCTAGTGCTCATCTGGAGAGCCAAAGAAAACAATGGCAGTCCTTCGCTAGCCTCACAAGTGGTCTTGTGTTTCGCTCCCCTTGTTGCAAACACTGCATACATATATCCTGAAAGAACCTTGCTCTTTTTTGCTGCCTATTTTACCAAGCACGGTGTCCTTCTTCAGGGACTGTTCTCTCCTGACAACATGTCCTAAGTACGTGCGACAAGGTCTCCCCATCCTTGGCTCTAAGGAGCATTCTGGCTGTGCTTCTTCCAAACACATGTTTGTTCTTTTGGCAGTCCATGGTACTATCAATATTCTTCACCAGCACCATAATCCAAGCACATCAATTCTTTTTTTGTTTGTTTGTTTGTTTTAAACGTTTTATTAGGGGCTCATACAACTCTTATCACAGTCCTTACATATACATACATCAATTGTATAAAGCACATCTGTACATTCTTTGCCCTAATCATTTTCTTTTCTTTCTTTTTTTTTCCTTTTCTTTTTTTACATTTTATTAGGGACTCATACAACTCTTATCACAATCCATACATATACATACATCAATTGTATAAAGCACATCCATACATTCCCTGCCCCAATCATTCTCAAAGCATTTGCTCGCCACTTAAGCCCTTTGCATCAGGTCCTCTTTTTTCCCCCTCCCTCCCCGCTCCCCCCTCCCTCATGTGCCCTTTGTAATTTATAAATCGTTATTTTGTCATATCTTGCCCTATCCGGAGTCTCCCTTCCCCCCTTCTCTGCTGTCCCTCTCCCAAGGAAGAGGTCACATGTGGATCCTTGTAATCAGTTCCCCCTTTCCAACCCACTCACCCTACACTCTCCCAGCATCGCCCCTCACACCCTTGGTCCTGAAGGTATCATCCACCCTGGATTCCCTAGCACATCAATTCTTCTTTTGAATTTCTTATTCAATGTCCAAATTTCACATGGACATGAGGCAATTGCAAAAATCATGGCTAGGGTCAGGTGTAATCTGCAATGTAATCTCTGCTTTTCCATACTATAAAGAGGTCTTACATAGTATATTTATCCAAGGGAATACACCATTTGATATCTTGACTGCTACTTCAAGGATCATTGATTTTGGATCCAAGAAGGCAAAATTCTTTACTACTTCCATCTTTTTACCATTTATCATAATGTTACTTTTGATCCAGTTGTGAAGATTTTGGGTTTCTCGATATTCAGTTATAATCCATACAATCCTTCATCTTCATCAGAAATTGCTTCAAGTATTCCTCATTTTCATCACGCAAAGTTGTGTCATCAGAATATTGTAGGTTGACTACACTCCAACTTGTTTTATTATTTGCTTAGCACATATATTTAATAAATACGGTGAGAAGTTATAACCCGATGCACATTGTTCTTGATTTAAACCATGCAGTAACCTCTTGTTCTGTACAACATTCTCTTGATCCATGTACAGGTCTTACAGGAACACTACGAATCCTTCAGGAATTACTATTCTTCTCAACGATAGTCACAGTTGGTTATAAACCACACAGGGGAATGCCTTGTTAGAGTCAATCAGATGCCAGTAATCATTTCCCTGGTGCCCTCTGATTTCAGCCAGGACCCACATGGGGCCAGCAATGATATTCTTATCCTAAGCCCTGCCCTCTTGTCAACCCAGCCTGAACTCCTGCAACTCCTTGTCAATGTGCATCTCCAAACGTTGTTGGACGACCTTCAGCACAATTTCACTTTCATGTGATTTAATGATATTCTTCTATACTGTGACCATTATGTTGGGTTACTTTTCTTTGGAGTTGATACAGGTATGGATCTCTTCCAGTTAGTTGGCCAAGTAGCTGGTAGCTGTCTTCCAAATTTCCTGGCATCGATGAGTGAGTGTGTCCAGTGCTTCATCCACTTGTGGAAACATTTTATTTAGTATTTCTTCAGTTACGGAGGCCTTGTTTTTGACTAATGTCTATTAGTTTACCTGGTTGTGCTGGCTTGTGCACTGCTGTGCTGCTGGAAGCTAGATCCTGGTGTTTCAAATACCAGCAGGGTCACCAAAGTGAGCCGGTTTCAGTGGCACCTCCAGGTTCAGATAGGCCAGGAAGAAGGAATCAATGTCCACATTGGAGGAATTTGCTATTGAAAACCTTATACATAGCATTAAGTATATTCATAAGCGTATCAACTAATTCTAAAATTCAAATGGAAAAGCAAAGGTGCAATAATGTAATAAGTAAAATATTTTAAAGAAAATTAAATTGAGAGATTTAAGTGATTTTAAGGCTTACTATCGAACTACAGTAATCAAGATAGTGTGGTGTTGGTATAAGAAGAAGCAAATAGCTCAGTTGAGAAGACTATAGTTTGTAGAATCCATATGATTGAAAGATAAAGTCACAATGTATATAGTCAATTAATGTTTGACAATTATGGCATTATAATTCAATGAAAAGCATAGTTTGTCGACATGTGTGCTAGAGAAATTAATAATAAACAGTAAAATAAAAAGAACGTTGATGTCAGATCACAACACAACACATGAAATAGAACCAACCACAATAATTCTCAGATTTAAATACAGAAAATAAAACTTTTAAAAGAAATCAAAGAAAATGTATTTATTATCTTGAGTTAGACAGACTTTCAGTCTAATAATCTATGAGTAACTAATTCCTACTGAGAATTCTCTAATCTTTAAAACAGATCATGCCCCAACTAAGTCTCAGATTAGACAAAATCTGTGGGTGTCCCTATTTTAGAGTTCTGAGAGGTTCTCCAGCAGAGAAGCCTCAAAGTTACCCAAAGAGGAAGGGATTCTACAAGGATGTAAGTATGCACTATTTTAAGTTGCTACTTTTATAGCAATCAAGGTATATCAATGATTACTTGAATACAACATTTGGGGAAAATGATTTCATAGAATATATGGCCATGGTAATAGAAAGAAGGATGAAGATTGTATAATATAATTTTACAAAACTAATAATTTATTCATTTCAAATAACTTTTCCAGAAACACAGATGGTGACTTCACAAGTGGACTTCATGTGATGTAATGGGACAGAATCACATCAATGGCATTTGTGGGAAGGTACCATGGAGAAGCTCAATATCATCCATCAGAATAAGGTCAGTGGCCAACAGTGAAACAGAATAACAATTGTCCATATACAAATTCAAATTGAAGCTAAAGACATGAAAAACGGCCCTAAGAGCCAAAGTATGACTTTGAGCATGCCCCACCTAAACTTAAAGACCATCCCAAGATTCGATTTAATGTTGCAAACAGTAATGACTGGAATGGCAAGTGAGCTATGGAATTATATCAGGACATCTGATATGAAGAATAGAAATGGTCATAAAAAAGGCAGGAAAGCAAGAAAAAAACAAGATGGATCTCAGAAGGGACTCTGAAAATTGCTCTAGAATGCACAGAGGATAAAGCAAATGGAAGAAATCATGGAGTAAAAGAATTGGACAGAAGATTACAAAGGACAGCTCAAGGAGACAAAGAAAATATTGCAAGGAAATCTTCAGAGACATGCAATCGGGGGAAAAATAACACGCAGTATTTCTTAAATGGAATAAACAAAAAAAAAATCTCAGATTGCAAGGCTCATCTTCAGGAAATTTCTTTCAGAAAGTTCATATATATTATAAATGCTAATGTTATAATTTTCTGAAAATAATAATTTACCATAAAGAAAAGCAAATATTTTGAAAATGATGAGGGTAACGAATGCTTTTCAGCATTTTAAAGAAGACTTGTGCAGCAGATCCACCCCATGCCATTTAAGCAAAGCAAATTAAAAATGCATGCATATTTATTGTTGCTTGTTATTTTCCTCCTTCGAGAAAAGGTGTAATTTGTATGTTGATAATCCATTACGTTAGTGAATTGGCTGCGACAGTCCACCCTGAATCCTTATGGTCACATTTCATAGATTTTGCCTTGGCAAACTTTTGAAGTTCTAGCTCAACACGTTCAGTCCCCCATTTGTAGGATAGCTGCCTAACTGACACCCAATTTCCTTATTAGGCTTTTAGGACATAAAGGCACCCTCGATTTCTGAAAGCCTGTAAATGCTTAACAGCTCAGGAAATCCTCTTCCTTGGCCTCACATAGTTTTCCAAATACTCATTTTCCAGAAAACTCAGAAACGGTAGCTAGGCAAACCCCACTTGCCACCTATCAGTTGTTTTCTACAATTCCAGATCATTTCCCACCTGCCTCCATGACCCGTATGGGCCTATGTGCTGGTCTTCTCTGCGTTGGAGCTAGACTTTGTAAGCGTTTCTACCTTTCTCATGGGTGTGTTTATTTGTGTGCCACTAGTCAAAGATAGTATGATCTACAGGTTATCTTACAGAAGAGGGAGCAAAACGAGTTCACATCAATGTTGCTCAAATCTGAGGCACGTGGCTTGCGTTTGACAGATTCTTCGAATACTTCGTCCAAACAATGTAAAAGGAATCAGATAAGAGCAAGCAGAAAATCAACGAAAGGGGAACAATTTCATAGATGTAGCAAAGATAAATGAAAACAAGAAATTTTATTATAGAGACTTCAGTTTCTGTCTGAACAATTTGAAAAGCAAAAGGCTCGATTTGAAAACAAATCCCTGGCAACACTATTTGGGTAATAAACCATTCTTCTTAGAGCCATTGCTGCAGGTCTGAGAGAAGGCCCCACCGTGGCAGATTGACAGGACGTCACCTCCTGCGACTCTCTTGGGCTGCAGTGTCAGCCTCAGGGACCACGTCGTCCTCTTTACGTGATACTTTGGACATTGGCATGCACAAGAGAATACATATTTCAAGATTGGTTCTCATCGTTTTCCTCTTCTCGGCAATTTGCTTACTTAGGCAACACTTTCTGAGAATATAATGTGTTATTTTTGCCTCTTTCCAGACATATTGAAGTCTAGCACAGAGGTTTTTGAATTATGAATAAGAAATATAAAGAGAAAGTGCTAGTGTATACAGTGGGTGCATGGATTAGGGGAAGAAAAATATTATTTCTTCTGTCTCAAAAATGGAAATCAATAAAATTTGCAGAAGGCTGCTCAGATTTCTTGGTCATACAGTTCCTTGATCTCCATACCACGAGCAAGAGAATGAGTAACTAAATATTTCCGAGACATCTTTTCCAACAATGGATTGTGTTTTTTCTAAAATGCTAACTTTTTAGCTTTGAATTAGGAAGATAATTCTGAATTTCAACCTCCTAGAGCCTGTAATCATTGGAAATTCCTCTAAACAAAATTTCTGTCATTTTTAGTTTTAGGTGCTCTTATAGCATTTGATATAGTTTATAAGGTTTCATAATTATTTCACAAGGAATTTGAATCACGCTATCTTTATCATGAAGGATGGCTATAAGCAGATGCTCTGCAAAATGACAGATGTGGTCCACTTGATTCCCACTCATAGCAACCTAGTGTCTGCACAATAAGACGAAGTGCTGCCTGGTACGCTATGATCCACACACCTGCTGCCAGGTGCAGTCTATATTGTTGGTATGATGCCAGTCCTCTCAAAGTAGGGCCATTTAACCCTCACTGACATTCCACGTCACCAAACATGGTATCTTCCTTCAGGGATTCATCACTCTTAGCGACATGTCCTAAGCAAATGAGTGGAGCAATTCTATTTATTTACTTATTTATTTATTGTTTTGAGATCCATAAAGTTGGCATTGGTTAATCTTCAGAAGTAAATTACTAAGGTCTTTCTCCATATCCATTTTAGTCTAGAAGCCCCACTGAAGTCTGTGCACTAGACATGATCCTGATGGTATTTTATATATCAATGACATAGCTTCCACCATCATACTGATATCCGGACCACCACAGTACAACAAACAGACAAATAGGTTTGACAGTTACAAGGATGAACCATTAAAAATCAAACAAAAAGGCAAAAACTTTAAAATGAACATGGGAGTCAGATATTGCCAGCAATTATATTTTTAGAACGTTATTAAGATAGACTAGATAAGTTAGGTAGCCATGGTGCATTGTTGGCAATTCTTTGTGTTTTTCTCCAAGATCCATGGTTGGAACACAGTGTTTGCATGTCGGGGAAATATAGCAGTGATCCTTTCTTGTAGGCATGTGAGACTCAATTTTATTCACAAAATGGACATACTAGAAGTGATATTTTTTGCTGACTGCCGGTGAATTTTTTAAAGAAAAGTGAGAGGCAAGAAAATAACTATATATGTTACTTTCACATATGTACACTAGGGAAAAAGTGTTTTTCTTTTTAATTTTTTGGAAATAAAAGAAAATTTAGAAATTTTAGTGTGACTAATATTATCTATGAGAGTACTAAATATTAAATAGCACAAATAGTTATTTAATCATCAACAGCTGTATAATAAAAACATAAAAAGTGTGTCAGGATAAGCTTTCTTAATGTAAATGTCTACTTCCCCTTTAATGCTTTAAAAGACTCAAAAGCACAAAAACATATTATTTTGCATATCAAATATATTCTTCATTCCACACTAGAAAAACCCAAAGCCCTGTATATTCAGATAATTGTGAAGGTGCTAATCCAAGTTTGTAAGACCTCAGTTAATTTTGAGATACTTCAATAACAAAAAGAATACAAAATTACAAATTGAAAAGAAAGTATAAAAACAAAATTTCTTCAGAATAAATTCACAACAAAGATAAAATGTTTTAATAGTATACCTGTCACAATATCCAGAAAGAGATGTATAATTTACTGCCTGTGCTGTACTTATACCACTTTAATATTTTTTATTTTAAGATTGCAATTTTCTTTGATCATGTTTTTTATTTAAAATGTATTCTACATTATTGTTTGTACAAAGAATAAAGATAATTCTGAAGCCTATATATTTGATCAAAATATATTTTTAAAAATTATTATTGATAATTTAGAAATCTTTTAGCTTTGCAGTTCTGCTACATACTATCATGGAACCATGCTGGAAATAATGTAACTACACACGGGAATGCAGTAAACCCTGTAAGTGTACTGTAGGCTACTCCAATTTAGCCCTTCTCTCACTCAGTGAGATTCCCAAATTACTCTTCACTACCTCAATATTGCCCCATAATGCTGTTTCTCACATACCTTGCATATAATCTATTTAGAAATCAACTCATTATTTTCAACCACTTGTTAAATCACTCTACTTTTGAAAATTTTACAGAAACATATGACTCCAAATGAACAAATTTCTGAAGTCATTCCAAAGATTTTGAAAAACATCGCAAAGTGCAGTTCTGAAGTTTAAGTACTTTTAGCTTCACAGTACATGCTTGCCTCTGATGATACTAACAACCCATTCTGTACATCTGCAAAAATGTCTATGAACACACATATTCCCTAATAATAACAAGTATGCTGCTAGGAGAAACTCCACAGAAGGCCACGTTGCAAAGGTTTACACGTATCAAATGCGGAGCCAGAATTGGCCCAGATTAGAAGGAGGGACTAGAGTATGAGAAGGTGGCCCCATGGGGAAGAGTCGTGATTAAAGCAGTTTGGAAAGGCTCAGGGAAACACTCATTGGCAAATATATGGACCCATATATCCCATTATCTTAAGGAATAGATCAATGCCTATTGACATTGAATTGCTGTCTTAATTGCTAAATGCTTAAATCCCCATGCTTGCTAGAGTTCGCACTACTTATGGGAACTTACACTCAGTTCAGTATAGTGCTTTTCATATGGTGATGACTAAATATTAGCCCAAGGATGCTGCGCACCAAAAACCTTAGCAATTAATTTATGCCAACTATATTGTGATCCTGAAAAGAATAGCTTGAATGGAGTTTATTAGCTTATACAAGGAGAGGTAATCAGAATAAGATGTAAAAGGGCGAGAGGAGCTATGGTAAATATGATTTGATTGGATACTCCCACTACTGGGCAGGCAAAGGCTAATCTAGAATCAGTGTGTTTAACGGAAATCAAGGGAAGTGACATATTTCTATTTTAGGTGCTATAAAGAAGATTCATGCTTCTTAAGGATAAATTGCAGATCCAAAATGACTAGTATCATTTAAAAATAGATATGCTAATTATGATGAGCCTCTTCACCCCATAACTTATAAATATGAGAACACGAGATTAGGGAAGAGTGAGAACTCCTTAAGGGTTATGCAGTAATACTTCATATATCTAAGTGTTCCGTTGACTTCCCATTTACCATTCTGTAGTATACTGAGGAGTACATTTATAGATCTGAATATATACATGTATGTGTTGTTAGTTAATACTGAGAAAGCTCTAATACATGGCAAGCTTATGCATGAGTTGTGAACCTGTCCTGGTCCACCTTCATAACTAATGGTATGTTTGAGTCCCCTGTTGTGGCTATTTGTGGTTATTCATAGTCATCGGCTGACTTTCAGATCTAGGTCACCAAGTCTGCAAGCAAGGCTGAAACCAACCCAGTGTGAAAGACCCTGCTGATATTTGAAATATTGGTGGTCTCTTACAATCATAACAATGCAGATCATGCCAGTGTATGGTAAATATACATATAGTCTATTCCCTTAAGGACTAGATTGATGACTTTTGTAGCAAAAGTACTCTCTTGATTGCCAAATTATTCCAGGCCAATTATATAATAAGTGTAAGGTTAAAAATGTGGCTATTGAAAACATGTCATAGAATTCATGTCTGACCCATGCAGGGGTAAAGAGAACCCAATACAACCACTGCCCAAGGCTGGTAACATGTCTGCCCCCTCCAGCTTCCTGTATCTGTTTCTCACAACAAGCATCCTCCTGTGGCACTCTACTGAGCCACTGGGTTCCAGAATCCACTGTGGTTGCCGCAAGAACTCACAGACAATATTCCTGACTACAGGGGGTGGATGAGAGAAGTTAATAGGTCACAATAAATCAAAACCAGAAAAAATTAAGGCTATAAGTTTGTGTTTCATAGTGCTTCTTCTCAGTCCTCTGGTTCCGAGACTACCACCAGGTAGGCCCTTTTCTCAACTCGGTTTGGGCAAGTGTTCCAAAGCTCTTGTAGCATCAGTTAATGTTCCAAGGGCATCCATCTCTTCCAACTGGCTTCCTGCCCAAAGGCACACAGTGTTACTAGTTCAGTGTGCTAGGAAGCCCATGGCTTTTCACCTGGTCTCTGTGTCTCTGCTGCCACTGTCATGTCACACAGGGATCTAGTCCACATGCCACCAGTGGTTTTCTTTCTTTGTGGTCATGGTAATTGCAGGAGCACGGAATTACTTAACGTGGCTCTTCTAGCCAATGTCCCTAACTCCCATTAGAGGACCTTTCCTGCATGAGTGTGTAAGAAAGTAAGGGAAGATATTGGTAGGATTCACTCATCTTTGGCAAAACCGTATTCAAAGTCCATAGCTTCATAATAATCTGTAATAAAGGATTACTGGTAATATGGAGAAACATGCCAAAGGCACGTGTACAGTATTATGGAAATTGAAGTAAAGGATACAAAAAGTAATGTGTAGATTCAACAAAATAACAACCAAGGGAGATGGTCTTCTTCTTCTTCTTTTTTTTAAAAGTGTATTAAGGAAGTATATAACATCTATAAAAAATACATTTTATTTAAGTCATCAACAGTATATTGGCAGTTAAATATATTACCTTGCTTAACTTAACACCAAAGAGAAATCATGTGAAAAATAAAATATTTATTTCATTTATAGTGAAACTAGGGAAAGCTGTTTCATTTGTAATTCTTATTGTGAACTAAATTCATTATCAAATCTAACCCTCTTAAAGACCTTTTCATGGGTAATTCATGGGAAGAGTAACTAATGAGTTATAAGAAATGGTCTATCAGTGGGAATCAGAGTGTAATTTGTAGGAACAGTATATTAGCAACACTGAAAATTTAATGAATATGTAAAAGGCCTCTATTTTGTTTTAATTTCAATATATTTGCTCTCCTTTTGATAATGCTTTTAGGAGAATAAAATAACATTGCCCCTTTTCTTATCATTCACTGAATGTTAAATAATATAACGTTTTCTTCTTACTATATTTAAAACAAAATATTTGTCCTATGCAAACATTTCTTCCTAAGAGAATATATTCTATATTTGAGAGCTTTTTAAAGGATTAATTATACTGTAAAACTGAAAATGAATACATCATGATCATTTTTGGCTTTTATAAAATTTCAATTTGATAATTAACTGACATCAGCCAGCAAGCCAACAATTTGTTTGACATAGGAGAGGAAGGTTGATGGGTGAGTTGAGATCTAGTTCATTTCTAAAGCCTCTCAGGACAATTGAGAGCCACTTAGTCTATGGAGTAAAGGCTGCATGCTTACATAGGGTAGTGATTGCGAGGGTAACGGGGAGTGAAATCACATATAGGATCGAAGATATTAACTGTAAGAGGAGAGAGTGATCCCTGTTATATGACTTCTTTCTCCACCCAAATCTAAACATATTCACAGTATTCTCCTTGGATTTCAGGGAAGCCAACATGGAAGCGAAAATGCCCAGTGAACACCCGGGGCTTCCTAATATTCAGCATATTTGTTTCATTTTTCATTTGCTACAGAGAATCTGTGAGTCGAAGGGAAACTGAATGAAGCCTCTCGTGGAGGAAGCCGGTATAGAAGGCATGTCCCTCGTGGAAGCATCGATGCCGCCAGTATCATGAAGAGACAGAGAGTAAAGGATCAAGCTGGGCAGGGAGACCACATAAAACTGACAGCCAGGTTTGGAAGTGGAGGTAAGGATAAGGGGTGGGTGTGAGAGGTCAAGTGAATTTTAAGAAAAGAACATGTAGTTGATTCATATATAAAGATCTGAGATGCAACACCAGGCAATTGAACTATATCAAGCAGACAAATGGGAAGACAGTTTCAGAATACCTGAGAAAGAAGTACAGCCAATGTATAAAAACTCAATGTACCATGATGCCCATCTAAGGTATTGCCGCCTAATCATGAAACCATTACCAATTTAAAATGTCACAATGAAGCTATTGTTTCAGGACATATTCTCCCTCTACCTCTGTAGACTCTTACAAGCAGTATTTCCCTCTCTCTAAACTTGACGAGCTATTTGGTGGTACTGTTGAAGGCTGGGGGTTCAAACTCACCAGCTGCTCTGCAGGAGAAAGATGAGGCGGTCTGCTCCCCAAACAGTTACACTCTCAGAAGCCCTATTTCTGGGATTGTAGGGCTGCAATCCCAACCCTGAGTTGGAATTGACTCAACACAGAGGGTTCGGTTTTCATTTTTGGATCCCTTCTCGGAGGATGCCTGTGCTTTTCAGTTGGCGCCCTGTCAAAACAGCAGCGTGGGCATCCCCGGGGAACTCAATCATGTTCCTTTGAAATGTTCTTTCAGTTTCAGAGCTAAACAAAGTCTGAAAGGGCAAGATCAGGGCTGTAGACAGATTTAAAGTTTCCAGCTAAACTTTCATAGGGCCACCTTGGCTACCCTCAAAACATAAGCTGTTGTATTGTATTTCACATCACATTCCTGAATTTTTACCCATCCATGTAGTTTCCCTTACATTTTTTTCCTCTACCTAAAAAGCCCCTCTGGTCACCTTTTGTGCTTCAAGAAAAACTATCAAAACAATTCCTTCGGCAGCTCAAGCTGACATCTGTCTTGAAGTTAACTAGTCCAGTGTATTCCTTTGGGAGCCACTTCTTTGACTGGAACTTGCTTTCCTTTAAACTTTACATTGATAATGAGGTGAGAGACTACAGAGTAGGTTATAGTGTTACATTCAACAGTTAAAAAGAATATAACAAGTGTAGTACTGCAAGGACTTATCTGTAGCCATCCACTGACAGCAGATATGTGTCAAAGCATGTTCTGTTAGGAATAAACATGCACGTGCATGAACGGCAAACCTCGGAGGAGACAGACCCATAGTAGCCATGGTGACATTATCTTGTTTACTACTGAATGACCTGCCCCCTTACCCCTCCCATCTCGGACAGTCCTGTTAGCCATTGATTTTAGATTGTTCTCTCATGTTCTCTTGATCAGAACATTGTAATTAATAATGCTGTTTTGTTCGGTGTTGTAATCAGGATATGACTATTTTTATTTTATTAACCAGTTTGTTATAAGCTATGCTGAACTCTGTAATGCTCACTAACTCTAAAGAATAGTAATATTAATTTTGCTTTCTGCTCGGTCCACACTTGCGTAAGTCCTATACAAACGATAAATGAGTTTTTTGTCTTTAAAGATGGACTCAAATATCCACTCAGGACTGCAGTCAGAGAATTGCCTTTAGATTCTAGCAGTCCGGTTATAACTGAATCAAGACTCTCCTAATTTATCAAGACATTATAGTTGCTGTCATTTATTTGAACTTTCTACATCAGTAATACTTTTACTTATCATCATATATTTTAAAAACCAGATGAGATGCTGGTAACACCAATATTTTTTATAGCTTCTAGCCTCAAGATTTATGTATACCGGTATATTGTGAAGTAGGAGCTCCCTTGGCGCTGTTGGTCAGACTTGTGCTGACTCAGCAGGAGGAAGATGAGGATGTCTGTCCCCATAAAGATTTATGGTCTTAGAATCTCAAGCATGGCGCAGTGACAGGGGTGGGTTTTGGAGGGACTTTCTTCATGCCTAGGCCTTTTCCTAGTGATCAAAGTCTCAGAAGGGGATGGAGAGACGGTGCAAATCCTTCCTCTCTTTGTTAATATTCTGTCTCTTTGATATTATTGTGTTCATTGTCATGCTTTTGTTTATTTGATGGTGGGTGATGAGGTGAGGTGAGTGGGAATTGGCATGCTACATCTTCTTCATCTTCTCTTATGGGACTGATGGGGGAATGGGAAAAATCATGGAGAATTACTCAAATTACTGAGAAATTAACACATTCTGGGTTGTGTCCAATGCATTCTGTTGCATTTTTGTTTGCTTAGACTTAAATTTAGCCTTAATATATTAAATTGACTGTACAAAATTAACTGTAGAAGTGTGAAAAATGAATATGCCAAAATATATTATTTTGTATGGTATGTAAAAATATGATGAAAAGTTCTTAGTTAACTCTGATAACTCACGTTCCTTCTGGCCATTGACCTTGTGTAGCTAGCAGTAGATTTAGAGGCAAAGGGCTCTCAATACTGTGTTCCAAATCAAATACCCAATGAAAACAATCATTTTAAATGCATGGGTCAGCAGAAAAGGAGCATTCTTGAATGAATAAGGATACCTTTCCAGGAACAAAGTAGAAGTTCACAGGGAGAATAATTATATCCATTTGGCCAAGACATCCATTTCCACAGAAACACTATAGAGCTATGAAGAAGGGGGCAGCTTTGCATGAAATACACCCTGCGTCCCAGAACATTCAGTAGTCATAAGCAAATGTGATAGTATTCTAGTGCACCAAGATATTTGCCTTGAAAATCTATATTACATATATTACATATATTTGCATATAATTAGCTAGTAAATATCATTGAGAACTTAAACTGAGCCAGATAGTGTCCTAGGAACTGTGTATGCAGCATTTAATAAGACCCAGACCTCTTTTAGGGTTGCTGATAACTGCCCAAGGGCATACCACTATAACCTCAAGCCCCAGCCACTCAGCTCCAGCTCAGTGAGTCAGCAAACCTACCATATATACTCGTGTATAAGCCAAGTTTTTCAGCACAAAAAAATGTGCTGAAAAACGGGTTTGGCTTATACACGGGTCAGTGGTACCCCAGCGAGGTGTAACATCTCACGGTGATTGTCGTTCCTCCGCTGTTCATTCAAAGCCCCCCTGACGCTGCAGGGCTTTGAATGTTTGTTTACTCACATCTAACCAATCAGAGCCGTCCTATGACTTGGATAGCTCTAATTCGCAGAAGCGCCCATAGTGATTCACTTACACCGGCAGCTGAACTGGTAAGGATGTGTCTGTGGCTGCGCTCCGTCTCTCCTCTCTGGTCTCTGTGTTAATTCACATCCTGCATTTCCCACCCTAGGCTTAGACTCGAGTCAATCAGTTTTTCTGGTTTCCCAGGTAATAATTAGGTACCTCGGCTTATACTTGGGTCAATTTATATTTGACGATATATGGTAGTTTCCCAATGAAGTGCTCAGTAGTGACTCACTGCATAAGCTAGTCTCCAGTCCCCAAACACTTGGCTTTAATTTCTCTGAAGGGGGGAAATCAGTTGTTCTGCTTCACGTGCTGAATCCTGGTGCTGATGCTATTCCTCTTCCACCCTTATGTTAAAAGCCATCACCTGTGCCAAGAGGAATCAATGTGGAGTCTCAGGTGACACATTCCACGCCTGGCTCTTCATTTTTGCTATTAGTAAAACATCCCTCCTTCCTGCTTCTGAGATGCTTGATTTTCTTTTACTCAAATAAATGGCAATAAACAGTGAACCCTGTTAACCATTGCTGACATGAACTAAATGAGAAACGGGAACGAAAATTGCAACCGTGGAGTTGTGAGAAAAATACTGAATGATGCAAGAAGCATCCAAGGAAGATCTAAGAAATACACAGTCATTGGACCAAATCCCCGACTAGTTGACATCCCACCATGTCAAGAAGCAGCATGTGAGAAAGGACCAACAACGCTGACGGGAGCAGTGCAAGCTGACATGACACGATTGACCCAAACCAAGGCTCCCCCAATTGAAGGAACACGAACTGAAATGTTTCAACAGTCAATGAAGCATTAAAAATGCTCACTTGTTTTAGTGAAAAATCTGAAAGAGAGTTATTCGGCCCACTGATTAGAAGACATAGATATTTCTTCCCATTTCAATGAAAGATGACCCAACAGAAAGCTCCAACTATAGAAAAATATCATCGATATCACAAACAAGTAATGTGATCATCCAACAAGATCATCCAACAATGGTGGCAGCAGTTGAGAGAGAGCTGTCAAAGTTTCAGGCCAGCTACAGAAGAGGATGTGGAAGAAGGGATATTATTGCTAATATCTGATGGATCTTGATGGAAAGAAAGAGATAACCAGGAAGATGTTTACTTGTATTTTATTGACTATGCAAAGGCTTTAAACTGTGTAGATTGCTATGAACTATGGGCAGTATAGGGACAAATGGGAGTTCCAGAACACTTCTTTGTGCTTATGTGGAACTTGTGCGTGGATCAAGAGATGTAGTTGGGCAGAACAAGGGAATGCTGCATGGTTTAAAATCAAGAAAAGTGTGTGTCAGGGTTGTGTCCTCTCACCATATTTATTTAATCTGTATATTGCATAAAAATCCAATAAAATTGATTTTCTGAAGAAGAAAGAGGCAGCAGGATTGGAGTTGCATATGCAGATGACACAACTTCATTTACTGAAAGGGAGAGGGCTTGAAGCACTTGCTGATGAAGACTAAGGATTCCCGCCTTAAGTGTAGAGGACAACTCAATGTAAAGAAGACCAAAATATTTGCAGCTAGGCCTATAGGTTACAGCAAAATAAATGGAGAAAAAGTTAAAACAACCAAGAATTTTATGTAGCTCATGGAAGCAGTAGTCAAGAAATCAAAGGATGCATTGCATTGGGTAAGTCTGCTGCACATGACGTCTTTAAAGTTTTAAAAATCAAGAAAGGGTTATGATGTGCCTGACCCAACCATTGGTGTTTTCCATTGCCTCAACTGCATTTAGTGAGGATTGAACAAGGACGACTACAGAAGAACTGATGCACTGGAATTGTGTTATGGGTGAAGAATATTGAAATGACCATGGTCTGCCAAAAAAACAAAATCTGTTTTGGAAGAATGACAGCCAGAATGCCCCTTAGAGGCGAGTATGAGAAGATGTCATGTCATTTACTTTGGACATAGCGCCTGGAGCGGCCATGCCCTGTAGAAGCACATTGTCGTGGGTAAAGTAGAGGGCTGTGAAAAAGAGGAAGGCCTTTGACAAGATCGATTGATTGACAGGGTAACTGAAACAATGATATCAGGTACAAGAACAGTTGTGAGACTGAAGTAAGCAGAGGCGATGTTCTTTTCTATTAGACATAGATAGTGTCATCCTTAGTGAGCATAGAGTCAGGGCCACCTAACAAGATCAGCAACAGCAATCACTCACAACTGAATCAGGCAACAACGCAATCAGCACCCCCTTTCCCCACCCCCGCCACCTTCTTAAGTGGACTCATTGGGAAAAAGGCCATTCTGTGGTAGTAACCAAACCAATGGCCAGATGAGCCATATTAAATAATTCACTGCATTGAAGCTAAGCTATACCAAATATTTCTGAAATGAAGTATCAAAGCACGCGCTATAGAATACATATACAATTAAAAAAAAGAATACATATACAATAGTGATGGAGTTCTAATGAGAAACAGAGTGCCTATTATTTATATAGCTTAGTTATCTTTAATCTTTTAAAAATATTTTAGAATTAGGAAAAATGAACAGATATGTTTACATCTAATTTTAAATCTATAATTAATACTTTTTAATTAGCATTGGAATTATAATCTGACATGTTTTAATTTTATAGTTGAAGAAGAAATGTGGATGATGTTTTTGAGCAGTTGTGTTGTAAGCAGCATTTAAAATTTCTCCGTTACTGAAATGCTTTTAAACAATTAAAAAAAAACCAACCAAAGTCAAAGTCAACAAGTCCATACTTACACATAAAAATCCTTTAAAATGGAGTAGAATTGGCTCATCTTTCTCCTATTACATCATCAGGCTTCCTCCTTTGAACCACTAAGTTTATCTCCATTAACAAATATGTCTGCCTGCTCTTGCCCAGTAATGAGCTATTTCAAAGCAAAGCAAACATGCTCACTGCCATCAAGTGACAGCTGACTCACAGTGACCCTACAGGCAGAGCAGAACTGCTCCTGTAGGCTTCCGAGACTGTAAATCATTAGGGGAGTAGAAAGCCGCATTTTTCTCCCAAATTAGCTATTTCAGAGAAGTATATAGGAGCATCTAGGAGCCCTGGTGGTAAAGGGGTTACTGTGATCTGCAGATTCAGCAATTCAAAACCACCAGTCACTCAGAGGGAGAAAGACTGGTAACAGAGTCTCGGAAACTCACAGGGACAGTTCTGGACTGTCCAATAAGGTCCCCAGGACTCAAAATTGACTCAATGGTAATGCGTGAGAGAGAAAGACACAGGACACCTTTAGAATCAACAAGTCATCATGTAGACACGGAAATACCCTAAAATCTTAACTCTTTGATACATTAGCAAAAACCTGAAACATCCCGATTAGCTTTATTGAGTAGGTGCTTTATTGAGTAGGTGCTTAAACATGTCAAAAATGAGTCAGCTAAACATTTTGGTGTCCGATTTGGTGAGACTTCACATAGGATATAACTCATTCAAACTGTAGGCAAAATATTTAGATAAAATTAAACATATTATACACTCTTAAACTTGAAGAGGCAAATCTAGAAAATTATGCAATTCATATTAGGGATGCCTTCAGATGCTCTGTAAGTGATCCCGATAGAAATAAGGAAGACAGAGTTTCATTTTTCAAGTCCAATGGTGATGAAAGGCATAAAGCCCACCTTTGAGATGTCCATCATTGAAGAGGATATAGTTGAATGTATACACAACATGGGTCTCATGAAATGTACCGAAAGGGAAGCCATAACAGAATCATAGGTGAGCTGTATAATGCGATGCCCAAGCTTTGGACATGTAGTTTGAGCGATAACCACAGCAAGCAAGGCATGAGGCAGCGCATTTTGAGCCTTGCTGTCTTATGTAAGTTCTAACAAATCTCTTTCCACCCCTACACACCAGCATGCTCCTTGCCTCCACGTAATGAAAGCATCGCTTTATGATTTTTCTGGTTGGAATACTGTTTATATTCATGTGATATCACTTCCCAGCAGGCTAGGGTGATTCGGTCAAGAGGTGGCTTGTGTAACTAACTAAATTAAAACTGTACTTTAACAGAGCTAGTTTTGTGTGGATTTGGTTTCATTTAAATGACAGATTGATCCAAATGGCATGACTCATAATGAAAACCAAAATAAAAGTAAAAGCTTTTTTTAGACAATCAAATTAAGTATAAAATTTGATGTTAGCAAAAGTTAATATTTTAAAGACACTAACAGCAACCATCATAATTAAAGTTACAAATTAGAACTTTAAAGTATGGAAATATAACTTACCAACTTCAAACTGTTTTTGTTTATTTTTAATGATAAAATATTGCTCATAATTCCCATTGCCAAACAGCTGAAATACATAAGAATAATTTAATTTATAGATTTAATATGTGAAAAATTATCACTCTCTTTACATATATATGTGGATAGAGAGATAATGAAAAAAAGAAAAGTCACAATTTTAACAATGAAAATCACTATTAAAACATTGGCCTAAATCCTTACCTTCACACAGGTTCATTCACTGATTATTTTTAATACTTGATTATTCTGCTCTATTGAATGAATCATTGTTTGATTCCTACTTTTATTCAATTAAAAGAGTTCATATTTTTATTTGTTTCCTATGAGTCATAGTATTCAGATCAACTTATTTAAACACAGCCAAATTCTTCAAAAGGCTATAGTCAAAGATTTTACAGCCAGTCTCAACTCCAAATCCTGAACTGACTTTTGTCTTCAGTTTAGCACTGGGTTGGGTGGTGGTTACAATTTGCTTGTCTATAGTTATGTGAAGGAGACAGATATAGACCTTAAAATTTTACATTTAAATTACAAATTTGATTTGATACCCTAGTCAATGATTTTGTCTTAGCGTTCCTTATGTTTCACTGTTTTTTTATTTTTTAAATCTCCATGAACATAGCTATAAAAGCTGCTTAAACGTCCTTATTGGCTAATTTTAACATCTATGTCATCTTGGGACTATCTCTAACAATTGTCTCATATCTTAAGTTGGGTTAAATATTTCTGGTTGACCACACACTAGGCAATTTGTCATTGTATTTGAGACATTTTGAATGTTGTCTTGTAGAATTTCTTGACCCTGTTATATTCCTCTGAAGAATGCTGGTATTTTTGTCTCAGTGGATATTTAACTTGACTCAAGCTACAAACTTTGATTCTTGGGTTATGACGTGAATCTTAGCTCAGTTCTCTCCTACCTCCTTCTCATACTAGCTATTTTCTGTCATCCTACTGTCTGTGTAGTCGAGTTCCACCAAAGTCTTGTAAACGATGTAAGAGTTATGTATTTAATTTTTTTTTACAAAACAACCTTATCACCTTCATAATACTCTCTATTATAGTTAATACATTTGTCGAATCAATGATTCCAGTATTAGAAACATTGTTCAAACTCATCTGTTTGGATGGCTGACAGCACCTCTCTTGTGTCTTCCTTCACCTCTTCAGTGTCATAAAATCGCTGTCCTTTCATGTCCCTCTTCATTTTCAGAAACAAAAAGAAGTAGCATTGAGCATGGCCAGGTGAGTAAGGTGCGTGGAACAAGAGACCTACTTTTTTTTTGCCAAAAAAGCCGCTGAGTGAGCAGGAGCATTGTCATCGTGGCAAAACCAGTGCCCATTCCGCCACAAATCTGGCCTTTTTTGTTGTACATTTTATGCACTTTTTTTTCCAGAAAGACAGCTTGATTGACAGTCAGGCCTGGTGGAACGAACTCCAGATGCACTACAAGCCAACGTTTTCCTCCGTTCAGGAAAGTGACAGACATCCAGGACCAGCTGGGTCATCCACAGACACTTCACCCTGTTTGTAATGAGATAACCACTCGTTCACTTGAGTTTTCCCATAGCGGTTCCCTTGTCAGCTGTGCTCAGCCTCACAACAGTTGCTGAGGCATTTTCCCAAGCAGGAAACAAAATTTCACAGCCACATTGCTGTTCTCTTAAATTGGCCATTACAAAAAAGGAGGTTGGAGCAAAACTGCTTTTATGAAAAATTCACTGTGACCAGAGGGAACCTTCCTGGCAACACCACTGGGTGCACTGAGTCAGAGCGAGCTGCTCTGTGCTCACTTAGCAGGACAAGTGCATACGAGGAAAACACTGCGCGCCTAGCACATTTCAGGTTATTTGGGGGACCCCTCAAATACCAGAAACAAGAGCCCCTTCTCTGTCTCTGTCTCTCTCACTTTTCAACAGACATGACGATTCTCAGTGATGTATTTTGGCTTTTCAAGTCAGGAAGACTGTGAGCTATCAGTGTTTAATCCATCCCTGAGGCACCATAAGAATAAAATTAAAAAAAAAACATGACTAACACTTTTTATTTTTTTCTAAAGCCCAGAAAAACATCACTCCTCTTCTTTGAAACTTCAACTCTCCTCTAGAAATAGCTTGGTTTTGCTATCTTTCTAGAGCTTTGTGGTTTGTCCTGGTGTTTATTTCCCCAAGAATATAAGTATGTAGAGATTACCTGCAGGAGATTCAATTAAGTAGGAGCTTCTTTGGCCGTATAAGAAGACCATCAATTTAAAATATTATCTTTGAGTACAGTGCTCCATTAAAAATGAAACATATATGTGAAATAAATATAATTACAATTGCTCTAATGCCAACAAGAGAAAATAAGGGGGCAGTGAAACTATAATAATGGAAATGGAACAACTAGAATGCAATTAAGGAGAATGTTGAAATGGCAACAAATTGAACTAACAGCAGTGAAAATTTTTGTAAGAATTGGAACTATGAATGCATTTTGCATATAAACTTTCAATGAAAACACAATAAAACATAATTTAAAAAGAAATGCATCGTGGTGTTTAACTTTTCAAGATTTTGCTCATTCTTTTAGTCACTAAATACTGTTATTTTTATAATACAAGGACGAATGTAGGTGGTAAAGGTGCAAAAGAAAATAAATTAAATTTCCTTTCTTTATTGGCCTTACAGAACAGAAAGATGTAGGCATATATAATGCGCATTCAGTATAATGTCAACATTTTTTGAAACAGAAATTCACAATGACAGGAAAACACAAAGAATAGTTTTTCAGAAGAAGAGAAGCCCAGAATAAGACCTAGTGAACGGCAGGACTAACCAGACAAAGGGTGTTGAAAGCAGATATTTGAAAGTATGAGGAACCAATATGTTCAAAGCCAAGAGAATGTGGTACATTTACTTAATCCAAAAGCATTCAGTACACTTGAAGAACAGAATAGGGCAGAGTGACACTAGAAAATACAGTGAGAAAATGGTCTGGGCATATTATGAAATTTCTTACAGGCCATGTTTAGACCTTTGCACTTGACTCTGTTGTTATTTAGCAAGCCGTTGAGAATCACTAAAATGATTCTAAGAGAGGACAGACAATGATTAGATTGGTTTAGAAAAGTATGCTATAGTTTGGAAAATGAAGTGAATGGGATAGAAACAGACATCATGGGATGATCGCTGTCATCTAAGAAAGTGCAGGGCGATTCAAGGTAAAAATTGGAATTCAGGCTATGAAACCTATGGCTTGAAGAGTTCTCATATATTGGACGAAAAGCAAAGCGAGAGGAAACTTGAAGTTGATTTTGGCAGGAGGCAGCGAACAGAAGAGTGGGCTTGACTAACTAAGAATACGCCTATAGCTGGCCACAGTTGAATCTTTGGATGTGGTTCATTGGACTCTAGGCGAACTATTCTAGGAGTTTCACAGATACCTTGCCCACCGTGGGTCATGCTGTGTACTTCACTTAAGTGCCAAGATAGATACCTGAGTGATCAAGTATTTTCTCAACTGAGTTCAGTGTTCATGATAAATCAGCAAGTTCCAGATATATCCATCATTCTTTGCTCACCTGGTAGACCTGGGTGGTATGCCCTCAGCCTGCAGCCTGCTTTATTTTCCATGAAAGAATTCCATGCTGGAAGGATCCAGTAGCTCCAGCTGCCACTTTCCCCAAATGCCATGGCATCAATCTCTCCAGCATTCTAGTGAAGCTCGATTCTCCCACTTTGAATCTTTGAGTGTTTTAGAAACAATCCTCTCTCACTTCACTTCTCTTTTACCTGTTCTTCTAGGATGATCTCATCCATTCTAAGAACTCTAATTACCATCTCTATGCTAATGACTACCAAAATTATATCTGCTACCCACTTCTCTCCTTTGAGATCCAAATTGCAACATCCAACTGCCTAATTTACATCTCTTTTGAATGTCTCAAATACATCAAAAAAATTAACATGTCAAAAATCAAACTTAATTTCTAGCTCCCTTCTGCCTAAACTTTTACCATTTCCAAACTGTATCTAATTGATGAAGGCACAAGACCTGGGAGTAAGTCTTGTGGCTTTATTTCTAACTGTATCACATTCTCGACTTTTGTTTAATTTCTAGATTTATATCCATCTAGAAGCATTTATAGTCCAAGTTACTTCAATAGCCCAATTTGTTTGCTGAATTCTATCCTTTTTCTCCCCCAAACAGTCTCTAAGTACTTTATATAAATGAGAAGCAAGGTCATTCTATTTTTCCCTTTCTCTTCTCTTATTATCTTTCTCTATAAACGTGTGTGTGCATACACATAAACCTGCATGCATGTTCACACACCTAGAAAAATTGTTTTGCATGTATGTACATACAACTTTTAGATATCACCCCTTTCAGTCAATATACATTTTAAAACTCTTTCCCATGAACCTCAAGTTACAATTTGACATTTAAATAAATTCTTTCTCTTGCTAATTACCTGTAAGAGAAACTGATCTTTCTTTTTCAGTTCTTCAATATATCACCCTGTCTGGGGGTCATGGACTTGCTTCTGCCTGGAACACATTTTCCCTGAGCCATCATCATTCAGGCTTCAGGTTAATAGCACCTCAGAAATAATTCATCTGTTCACCTTGTTTAAATGTTCATCTGTTCACCTATCCACACTTAATCCCTGTGTGTTTATTTAATAGTGCTCCCCCAAATTTATTTTTGCTGTTTATGTTCTTTAAAAACTGTTCATTATTCTTCAAAGAGAACAGTGGCCATACCATTACCATTGGGTAATATTTTACATGTTCTGTAGCATAAAACTTGGAATATAAGTACACTTAGGAAATACATGTTTCATGAAGGAGTGAGTGAGTGAGTGAGTGAGTGAATAAATGAATGAGTGAACCTCCAGAAAATGAGAAACAATTTGGGACAAGTGTAAAACATTTTAAATATACACTGTCGAGGGTAAGGGAGGACGTTAATAAGCAAAACAGAAGAATTGAGTGCAGTGTCTCAAGTACAATTGATGTAGAATTCCAAGAGTTATTAATACAACTATTTACTATAGTTATGGGATTTTTCTCCACCATATTTTAACAGCCTGAGTAGAAGTGTAGAAAAGGAAAAATAATTCGAGAAAAATCTTAAAATTATCAATGAATCCTATCATATAGACATAAGTACACCTTACTTTTAAGTATTCTTAATTCTGTGTGCATTCACATGTACTTTAATTTATGAATATTTTCCAATTATTTAAGTATGACTTAGAAAAAGTGGTACATAGGACTACATTTCACCACTCCTCCATCAGTTTCTGGTACTAGGGTGGCTTGCATCTTGTTGTGATGTTGGAAGTTATATCGCTGCTACTTCCAATACCACCAGAGCGCTCAAAGTGAACAGGTTTCAGGAGAGCTTCTGACTAAGAACTGACTTCAAAGAATGAATAGGCTGCCCACTTCTAAGGAATTATCCACTGAAAATTATATTAATACCAATGGAACATTGCCTGATACTAAAAACCTCATGCAGAATAACACAACACTTCCAGATATAATGTCAGAAGATGAATTGCTGAAGACACTCCAAATATGCCTGAGGATGATTGTTCGTCCCCAAAGAAGAGTCAAGCGTAGTGGCACGAATGGAGCAAAGCTTTGAGATGTACATTTGATGATGAGGCACAATTCAAAATGAGGAAAATATCTATAAATACCTATTAATATTTAGAAGTTGGAATGTAGGAAGTGTGAGTCTAAGAAAATTCCTCAAAAGTGAAGTGGATTATATATTACCAAAACTGATGGAAAAGAAATAGATGCATTATATTAATATCTTCAGTTTGAAATTGATCAAACATGCAACCAAGATACATTAATAATTACTCAAAAAAGTAAAATAAAAGTTGGAAACAAAGAGGAAGGAACAGAAGTTTGAAAACATAGCCTTGGTTGTGGAAATTAAGTTGGAAATTTCATGCTAGAAATTTTTTTAAAAGTGAATTGTTAATAGCAAATACTTTCAAAAATCACACGAGTGGTAATTTTTCCAGGTGGAATACACTAAAGTCAAGTTGACTACATCTTTGGGAAGAGCCAGTGGAGAAGTTCAACCAGGCCATGTGCTGACTGTGAAACAGAATATCAATTGTTCATATGTAATTTAAGTTAAAATTGAAGAAAATTAAAACAAGTCATGAAAGTCAAGATACTTCCTTGAGTATATTCCATCTGGATTTTGAGAGCATTACAAAACTAGATTTGATGCATTGAACATTAATGACAGAAGATCTGAGGAGCTGTGGGATGACATTAAGAACGTTGTACACGAAGAAAAGCAACAGGTATTAAGAAGACCGGAAAGAAAGAAAAAATCAAAGTGGGTGTCAGAAGAGATTCTATGGCTTGCTCCTGATTGTTCAGGAGTTAAAGAAAATAAAAGAAAGGATGATGTAAAAGATCTGACTAGAAAATTTCAAAGGGAATCTGTTGAAGACAAAGTAAAGGCATTATAATGAAATGTTCAAAGACCTGGAGTTAAAGACCAAAAAAAAGAAAAGAAAAGAAAGAAAACTATCAGCATATATCAAGCTGAAAGAACTGAAGGAGACATTCAAGCCTTTAGTGGCACCAATAAATGATTCCATAGACAAAAATATTTAATGATACAGGACACATAAAAAAGGTGGAAGGCTTACACAGTCACTCTATCAAAGAGAACTAGTCAATATTAAGTCATTTCAAGATAATAACTGAAGGTTATTTGTTGTAAGTGAGAAGGATTTGAAGCACTTTCTGATGAAGATCAAAGGCTGCAGCCTTTGTATGGATTACAACGGAATGTAAAGAAGCACAAATCCTCACAACTGAACCAACAGGTAACATCATGATAAACAGAAAAAAGTTTAAAGCGGTAGAGGATTTTACCTTGCTCAATCCATACTCACTGTGCTCATTGGGTTAGACCATCGAGTAAGTCTGTTCCACAAGTTCTCTTTAAAGTATTGAAGAGCAAAGATGTTACTTTGAGGATTAAGGTGCATGTGACTCAAGCCATGGCATTTTCAAGCACTTCATTTGCTCATGAAAGCTTGGAACTGAATAAGGAAAACCAAGGAGAACCAAAGCATATGAATTATGGTACTGGGAACAATATTGATCATGCAGTGGGCTGTCAGAAGAGCAAACAAATTTGTCTTGGAAGAAGTATAGTCAGAATGCTCCTTAGAAGCATAGATACTGAGGCTTGGGCTCCCATAGTTGGACATGATTTCAGGTGACACCAATTCCTGAAAAATGACCTTGGTCTTGGTAAAGTAGAAGGGCAGTGAAAAAAAAAGAGGAAGATCCTTGATGAGATGGATTGATACAGTGGCTGTAACAATACACCCAAATATAACAACGATTGTGAGGTTGATTCAACCTGGTGATGTTTATTTCTGTTGTACATAGGGTCACTATGATTCATAACTAACTCAACAGGACCTAATGGTAGTTATTATTTGAATAAATGAAAACAATACAAATAAAATGAGTAATTATAGGAATCAAAACAGTACTCCCTTAACACAAGAACACTTTGTTCTAACAATCCTGAATTCTCTAATGCTCATTTTCTTGACATGATCGCTGAAGACAAAATGGGTGCATAAGCAAATGTGATGAAGAAAGCTGATGGTTCCCAGCTATCAAAAGATAGAGCTTCTGGGGTCTTAAAGACTTGAAGATAAGCAAGCAGCCATCTAGCTCAGAAGCAATAAAGCCCACATGGAAGAAGCACACCAGCCTGTGTGATCATGAGGTGTCAATGGGATCAGATGTCAAGCATCTAAGACCCAGAATAAAACCATACCCAAGGTGAATGGGGGTGGGCATGGAGTGGAGACACAATGCCAATCTGTAGACAGTTGGGCATCCCCTCACAGAGGGGTTACAGGGAACAGATGAGTCAGTCAGTATAGCACTGCTGAAACACACAACTTTCCTCTAGTTCTTTGGTACTTCCTTCTCCCCACTAACATGACCTCAGTTCTAATTTACAAATTGGATTAGACCAGAACATGCACACTGCTACAGATAAGAGCCCACAACACAGGGAATCCAGGACAGAGAAGCCCCTTAGGGACAACAAGGAAAGTAGATATACCAGGAGGATTAGGAGATGGTGGGGGGGAGACAGGGGAAACCGATCACAAGGAATATTTTGAACTCCCTCCCATGGGGAAAAATAATGGAAAAGTGGGTGAGGGGTTATGGAGGCTTATATAAAATATGAAGGAAAATCTATAACTTATAAAGAGTTCGTGAGGGAGGGTAGGTGAGGGAGGGAGGGTTTAGAAATGGGGAGCAGATATCAGGCTCTAGTGGGAAGAGAATGCTTTGAAAATGATGATGGTGGCATATGTGCAAATGTGTTTGACACACTGGAGGAATAAGAGATGTAAGAAATTCGAATGAAAGTATTTTTTTAATATGTTTAAAATGAATTGGAACAATCAGGAACACAAGCACCAAATACCCCAAACATCAGTATGGCCTTAAAAAAGGTTGTGTGAATAAAAGAGGGATTATCTCAACAAAAAAAAGTATAGATTATCTAATCAAGGAAATGCCATCCCTGATTTTTTTCACTGCAAAAATAAAATTAGTACCATAAGTTTTCTCCAGGGTATATAAGTAACTCCTGGTTTTAAAATAAGATCTAATCTGAATGCTTAATAATTCGCCAGGATTTTGAACTAGTTCTGCCTGACTCAATCAAGGCCCAGGAAGCATCCCAAGGACATATTGGAAATTTTAATGTTATGGTGAACCATAGAGAAACAGGTAGGTAGGAAATATAGTGGTGGAAGTCTCTAAAAAATTCATCATAATCTTACAGAAAAAGGATCCCTGGAAGTGTAGCAGTTGGCTGTCCATTGGGCTGTTATCCCATGGTTGGCAGTTTGAACCACCAGCAGCAGTTCCATGGGAGAAGGACTGGCTGTTTACTCCCATGAATAGTTATGGTCTCAGAAGCCTACATTGGGTCACAATGATTCAGCATTGACTCAATGGCAGTGCGATTTGGTTCTTATGGAAGATGTCATTATATATGTTACATAGCAACTAAATATTTTAGCCTCAGATGTTGAGCACAGTCGAATGTACCTGTAGTCCAAATGTCACTCAAAGTTTATGACACCCACTCAGTGATTGTGCCCACAACACTTTAAATGAGTGTCACTCTCCTACACTCAGGTCAATAATCGAGTCTCCTACATCACGCTTTTGAAAGGACTCACTGCATCGAAATCTTTTTCAAGCCTCTTATTCCAAGACTGACCCACAATGCTTCCTGTTCCAGGTAATGTGCTCAACCTGACACATTGTAAAAGTTGCAAAAAAAACCTTTTTCCTATTTTGCTTCATGAGCCAGATCAGAACAGGCTTAAAGAGGTTTTGTGTAAATTAGACATTTTACAACTGGGGACTGTGGTAGTTATATAATATGTTGTTGATTTGAGAGGATTAAAAGTGAAAGGGTGTAGTTTAGCCTGTCAATCAGGTTGCTGTTTGATGACCTCCTTTGGAGGTGCTAAAGAGATAAATAGCTTGCTGGAGGTGGGACACATGCTCACACCTGAGAGGCATTTCTGCAGAGAAGACACATGGAGTTATGCTAAAGCCCTGGAGCTGGAGGAACCACGTGGAGCCCCTGTCAATGCTGAGATGGCTCTACCGCCAGTGGATCCACAAGACTTTCCACCCACTGGCCTGTGATTTTCCTGTATTTAGTGTCATTGTATGTGTTTCATGAGTCTGAAGAGGAATTTACAGATTGGTATCAGAAATATGGGCTAATGGGATTATGGACTTGATCTGGACAGGGCTGGGATGTATCTCAATATTTAATTGATCTTTCTTATACACATGCAAATTATATAACAATCACATTTATTTAAAATATTTAAAGTAACAGGCAATATCATGATAATTAATCCAATAGTGCACTAACAAAAATAAATCATATTCAAGTATTTATTAATTAACTTATTTAAAACTAATCTGGTGGAAATTAAGACAAGTTTTGACTGTTGAAATGATATTTATCTAAATATAACCAATAAAATTAAAATTAATAAGTACTTATTGAACATTAAAATATTTATTTTGAATCAAGACACTAGCTACTTGAAACAAAAACAAGTTTTTACATGAAGTAAAAAAACTCTATTACCCAAACCATATCAATTGAAAATACTAGGGCTTGGGTGAGAACCCATTAGTTCTCAAAGTGATATCCTTGCACTTCAACATATTGAAATAAAATTTCTCCTTTGTTTGTGGACTATAGTAGATACAGGACAAACAAAGTTGCCCAGCCCATCTCACTGGATCAGTGAGTGATAGGATCCCATGACACTTCCCGTGTATACTGCTTGCTTTGTTGTCCCCTTTTGACCCCCTCCTCCCTGCCCCAGCCCCCACCCATGCTATGGCCTTCACAGTTTAGTTCTTTTGGAATGAATGCCATTTCTTCTTTTTTATAACAATGCTGTCATTTGTATTTATGGGATTGACTAATTTTGCTGAGCATATCTTCCCAATTTTTCCAGGTACTGAAATGTTTGACAGTTTCATTATTGTTTTATAGAGAAACATAATATTCCATTGTATATCTGTACCAGTTATTTATCCATTCTTCTTTTTGCTGGTACAGAAAGCACTGTGGGAAACATACAGGCATATATATCTCTTAGCCTTTTGTTCTATATTACTTTTTAGTATATATCAAGATGAGAAATTGTAGGATCATGTGGTATTTCTACTCTCATTTCTTTAGAGGTGTCATGTTGTTTTCTATAATGGTTGTACAATCCTATCAGCAATGTATGGGGATTCCACATTCTCTCCAGTATTTATTATGTGTTTTTAATTTTGCTATCAGTGTCATGTGAGGTGGTATCTTATCATTGTTTTAATATGTATTTCTCTTATAGCTAATTATTTCTTCATATGATTTTGGCCCCCTTGATATAATTATTGGTGAATTCATTCACTTTTCATATAATCTGTTCACTTTTATTACTTGTTTTTCTTATTAAGGTGTTATAGCTTTCTTCATATTTTTGAGATTAATCAACTATCCAATAAATTACTGCAACAATATTTTTCCTAATTTGTAGGATCCCTTTATACTCTTTTGATGACAAAATTTTAATGGACAAAAATGTCATATTTTTAGGAATTGCCAGTCCTCTACTTTGTCTTCAGTAGAGTGGGTTTTTTTCATTATGTTTTGCAGTGGATTCATGCCTTGCATTATGGCCCTTAAGTTTGTCCTTTAAAAAAAAAAATCCATATAGAACTACAGAGCTTAGAGTTAGGTCTTCAATCTATTTTAAGTTTGTATTTCATTTTTTATACACGAAATTAAAAAATAATACAAATTCAGTCTAATTGCAATTCTGACTCATAGAAATCCTATAGCCAATGATTATAAAGGAAACTTTTTGTTTGTTTGTTTATTATGATTTGGGATTTAATATGTTTGATCAATATCCAACAGATGTCATTGGTAGAATTCTTCAATTTCTCCCTCACTAGTGTTTGTGATTGTTGCATATATTTGAATAATAATTGTATCTATTGTATTTATTTAAAAACAGAGATATAATCCTATCACAGGTAGCATTGTACTTCTTGATTGATTTTGCAATGTCTGTTTTGACAATGAATGCCACACCATTCCTCTTGATTGTGTTATTCTTGGCATTGTAGTCATATTATTTTCTGATCCAAATGCCCAATACTGCTCAATTTTAGCTTACCAATGCATGGGATATCAATTTGTATGCATTCTTTCTCATTTTTGACCACTTCCACTTTTCCTAGATTCATGCTTCACACATTCAAAGTTCCAATCACTAGCAGAGTTTTACAGCTGTGTCTCTGTACCTTTAGTAATGCCCCATCAGCAAATGAAGACCCCAAATGTTCTACTCTAACAAGGTTCACCTGATTCATATCACTACCTGCTCCTCTGTGGAAAACTGAGCACTTGGAAGAGAGTGTATGCGGACAAATAAATTTTCTATGCTCATATTTAAGAAGCCTGGGAGGCTAGGATTCTCATGGAGATAGGCCTACACATTTGTGGGTAGCAGATGCAGCCCAGCCATGTTCTCCTAACTAAAAGTTATTCCCCATGATGTCCCTTCATAATAATGTCCATTGTAAGGTGCTGTTTGCAGGCATATGGTTGCTTAGTACACTATTGAAGCTTAATTCCTCGAAGGTAATCTGCCCGAAGGTTGTCTTCCATCAAAAGCAATCAGACCCTATTGCCTGTCTCACCCTACGTAGGCCCTATGCCCTTCTGCTAGGATCATAGATTGTTCCCCTGGAGAATTGCTGAGGGACACTTAATGTCAAGTCAGCTCAGTCACGACCAAGGTTAAGCCACCAACTTAACTCTAGAACCTGCCCATCTTATTACATAAGTACCTTCCTGTCACATGTGTGACTTTAGTACCTTTCTTATTGAATGTACACCCGTAGCTCATTCTCCTCCTGTTAAGTATATGCATCTAATACAACCCTTTCCTGTTCCATATGTTTGTGGGGAGAGTAGCATGCCTGAGATTATATAAGCTTGTAAGAGAATACATTTGCTCCTCTCTGGTTCTGGTCTCCTTTAGAAGAGCTGAGCCCTTCCCTGTCTTATGTTTCCTTAATTTACCCTTCAGTTACACAACTGCCCCTTGGACCCTTTCAGTTATGGTTGGCTGGTCTCCCACCCTGCTCAGTCAAATATGGAGTGTCTTCAGACCTGAGACACCCATCCTTCTGCACAACCTCCTTCAATATTCAGCTTCCATTCATTAGGCCTTCAGGATGTGGCAATGTTTCAAAGCCAGGCATCAGATTTTCAGCAGCTGCTTCCTTCAGGATGGGGAACACAATCCTTCCTCCTTGTCTGTTCTTACTCTGGCAGCTCCAGTGAAACCGATTTACTTTGGGTCATCCTGCTGGCATTTGGTTTACCAATGACATAGCTTCCAGCATCAGAGCAACACAAAAAATAACCAAAATATGACACAATGACAGACATGTGACTCACAGATTTGTTACTTGGCTGTATTTCTAGATTTTCTGTTTGGATCTATTGGTCTAGAAAACTGTTTGTTTTACTAATATCGAGCTGTTTTCATTATTCTGACCATATGGAAGGTTTTGAAATAAAGAAGTAAAGGCCCCCTATTTTATTTTGTTTATTCTGTTACTTTTTTCTATATAAAGCTGGGAATTTATGTTTTCATTTATTTGAAGAATTGTGCTGGGATTTGGATCAGAATCACATTGAATTAATGGGAGAATTTCTGTAATATTGACATTTTCACTTAATTATGTCTTCCTATCTACTAAATTGGACATTGTTCCATTTAGAAAGCTCTTTAATACTTGACAAGTGCTTGTGCAGCAGGTTTACCCGATTCAATGTTTCATTTGTATTGGACTGTTGGTTCCACATCATTGACTGTAGAGCCAAGAGAAATGAAATCCTTGACAACTTGAATCTGTTCTCTGTTTATCATGATGGTACCTATTAGGCCAGTTGTAGGGATTTGAGTTTTCTTTTTATTTACTTGAAAAACAAATTGAAGGTTGCAATCCTTGCTCTTCATCAGCCAATGATTCAAGTGCTCCTCACCTTCAACAAACAAGGTTGTGTCATCTGCATACGGCGGGCTGTTAATAAGCCTTCTGCAATTGTGATGCTTTCTTCCTCACTTAGTCCAGGCCTTTGGGTTCTTTGCTTAGCATGCAGTTGAATTAGTAAGATGAGAGCATGCCAGTTTGACTTTTACACCTTTCTTTGTTTTAAACCCTGAAGTATTCCCTTAGTCTATTCAAATGAATGCCTTTTGATTTAAAAAAAAGGGAGGGGGCATCCACATGATCACAACGAAATGTTCTAAAATCCCCATTCTTATTGATGCTTTCCATAGTTTATAATGATCCAAACAGTTGGCTATCTTTGCATTTTCAGTAAAACACTAGTAAATATTTTTTTTGGTATTCTCTATTTTCAGCGAAGATATGTTCAGAATGTCCCTGCAGAAGTAGTACTGAAATATGGTTGAATGATCTTCAGCAAAATTTATTTGCCTGTGATGTTAATAATATTCCTAGATAATTTCTGCATGCTGTTGGGTAACTTTTCTTTGAAATTGGTAATATTATGGATTTCTTCCTGTCAGTTCTCCAGGTAGCTGTCTTTTTACCACTTGACTGTTTATAGTATATCACTGTTGCTTTAAATACTAACAGGTCCAGCCAAAGGAAATAGGCTTTAGCAGAGCTTCTAGACTAAGAAGAGTGTCTGAAGAATGAATAAGCTCTCCACTGCTGAGGAATTAGCTGCTGAAAACCTTGTGAATGGCAGTAGAACATGGTCACATGATATATATAGTGGAATAAAAACTAATAAAAAATTTTAAAGCATATGAAGATTTCAAAATGGACTCCTGCATATAACAATGCCTTATACTCTTGGATAGGGGCCTCAATAATATAAATATATTGATTTTACCAAACTAATATATTTAATGTTATATATATATATATATATATATATATATATATATATATATATATGTATTTGAGAGCTCCTTTCATACAGGGAAGCCTTTTCATTATTTGTCTATTAATCTCAGGGGTGCAGTAGTATTTAAACTTCTAGATATTTTCATTGATTTTATGAGTAACATTATTTCAGAACAATGAATGTCGAGCTCTCTCATTTACTGTTATCTCAGTAAAAACACCAATCTTCCCACAATTTGGAGCCAGATATATTAATTTAAAATAAATATAGAAAAGCAAAAATTCAAGACAATATGGAAAAATGAGTTTTAAAAAGCAGTGCAATGAAATGAACAGGCATTAAAGCTCTAGCAATTTGCATAACTAAAAACAATATATGTAAATTCAAAAGAGTAATTACACCATGGGGAAAAGTTATATGACAACAAAAATCTAATAAATTGGACTGTTCTCTTATTTAAAAACCTTGTAGAATTTGACTGGACATAAAAAAACTATACAAAATTATAAATCACTCATTGAAAAACTCTATAAGTTATATCCAATCTTACACATATTAAGATTATTTATTCTGAGTGTGTCTTAGAAATCTAATGAACAAATAGTTAAAAGGTTAAGTAGTAGCCTGTCTTGATATCGCAAACTAACAATGGAGCATTTCCTTTATTTTAAGGGGAGGAGCTACTAAATACATATTGACACATTATTAATGCATTTTAAATTTCTGTGCAATTTCCCATGCTATATAATATAAAAATAATTTTATATATAGTTGTCTATTTTTCATCCTTAGAAATAACCAATTATTAGAAAAATTTAAATGTTAATATTAAATCTACTTTTCATCCAGCAAATATATAAACAGTTCCAAAAAATATCTAAATATGGGTATGGAAAGGAAAGAAAACAGGCACATAACTTTTCCACCTTACATTATCTTTTGTTAGATAAACATGGACATATTTGCTTTCATTTACAGAAAAATTTGATGAATAAACAAGAAATTAATAAATATTGTCTATGAGCTAGATGGTTATAAGATTTTTCAGTACATATATATTTAAAATAGTTTTACCTTTGAATGCCAAAATAATACTATGTATATTTTCATAAAGATCTACAGTCTCAAAATTAAACAAGGGTTATTCATTTATGCTGTCCTGAAAGCTCGCCATGAGTCAGAATCAACTCAATGACTGATTGGGTTTTGGATCACATGACAGTGATGTTGGTTATCAAAGTGAGATATTTCCAGTCTCCCTGAAATAAACCATGAACCTAAGATAAAACCCTGAAGGGAAAAATAGGCTGGGAGTTGGGGGTAGGGTAAAGACATAAAGAGAAATAATATATATTATTAAATATAGAGAATTATACTGATTGGTTAATCAAATATATAATAAATTTCATGATCTGTATATTGAAATAGTAATAAAAGTGTTTGGAATTTTCCAAATTTACCATACCTTAAAAAATCTTGGTCTCTATGCATCACATACTTTTATATTTCTTAGACCCCCACTATCTGCCAAAATTGTGAAAGATATTGTAGGAAACATGAATATATTTTGGATTTATAATGGAGAAACTGGGAATCCACTGAAATTTCAAATAGGAGAGGGGCATGATAATATTTGTATTTTATTTGGGTCACTCTGTAAAGAAGACAAGTTTAAGTGAAAGCATAAACAGGATTTAGATATTGAAAATGACACATCTATATGTGATTGTTCTATGCTTGAATTGATTGATCTATCATTGAACTGATTTTGACAAACATATCAAGGTAATTTAGGAAGGAAAAAGTCAGCCTTTTCATTATAGAGTGCTAGAACATTTACATATTTGCATGAAAGTATAAAATTTAATGAAATGATTACTTTGTGCCACTCAGAAAAGCAACTAGAATTAAATATAAGAGCTAAAAATATTTAGTTTCTTAAAAAAGCAAACAATGGAGGGCGGACTTAACAGCTAGATGGTAAACTAGGCATATCCATGATACAAACCCTCTACCACAAAGACACAAGGCATCACATGAATTAGATATAGATGCCACTCCTGGAATTCTAAACTTCAGAGAAAAGGCCAGAGAAGCGAACTGAATACCAGTAAGAAGAAACTGAAAGGAATTGTGAAGAGAAGAGATAGACTGTCAAATTATTGGCTCGCCTGACCTGGTGTGACCATCTTGATATTTTGCGAGCAATGTTCCATTGAGACAGCAGTTTGGTATACTGGTGACTGGTGACAAGACAGGTGAAATCCTTTCCTACTCCCTACACGCTTCTGGAGACCAAAATCATGACCAGACCCATTCTGCCCTCCCCAGAAGCCAGTGTCACTCCCTTGCACAAGTATGTTTTGCCTGAGGTACTTGCCTTACCCTTCTGGATTGGCCTCAGGCTGCCACACACCCACATCTAGAGGCGTGTCAACTCCCCCTCTTCAGACCCACGGAGCACACAGCACTGGGTTCTTGGCCACACCTGGAAAACTAGGAATTCCTTCCATTCCAAGCCACTCTACAATGAACTGACTTCTGGGCCCAATGGAGTTCCGTGTGGGAGCAAACACTCAGAAGAGGTTGAGGAAAAAGAGGCTGCTGATATCAGATGAGCCTTGGCTGAAAGCTGAGAATATCAGGGGGAGAGTTCAGTTGTGTTTTATTGACTATGCAAAGGAATTTGACGTGTGGATCATAACAAACTATGGGTAGAACTGAGAAGACTGGGAATTTCAGGACACTCCTCTGTGCTCATTTGGAACCTGTACACAGACCGAGAGGCAATCATGCAACCAGAACAAGGGAATCCTTCACAGTTTAAAATTAGAAGAGGGATTATATGCGGGAAAATGGGACACCAGGATCAGAATAAGTCTTGCTTCCTTATTAGCCACAGGAATTACGCAGCTCACCCAGCCGGGGTGGCTGAAAGTGAGGATCACTTGAAGCATTTGCTGATAAAGATAAAGATCGCACCCTGCAATATGGATCATAATTCATTGTAAAGAAAACAAAAATCTTCACAACTGAACCAGTATGTAATATTATGATAAATGGAGAAAATCATGACGTTGTCAAGGACTTCATTTTGCTTGAATGCACAGTCAGTACCCATTGAAGTAGCAGTCAAGAGATCAAATGACCACTGCCCTGGGTAGAGCTGCTGCCTGAGACCTTTTCAAACCAAGAGGTCACCTTGAGGACTAAAGTGCACCTAACGCAAGCCAGGGTATTTTCAATTGTTTCCTATGCGTGTGAGAGCTGGATATTAAATAAGGAAGATTTGAGGAAGTATCTATACATTTGCACCATCATGCTGGCAAAGAATAGTGAAAACAACACGGACTTCAACAAAACAAACAGATCTGTCCTGGAAAATGTTCAACCAGTATGCTCCTTAGAAAAGAAAATGGCAAGACCATCTCATGTGCTTTCTTATGACTTGCTATCCGGAGAGACTAGTCCCTGGCAAAGGACATGACTGGGAAAGCAGAAGGGAAGCAAAAATGAGGAAGACTTTCAAGATTCCTTGACAAGGTGGCTACAAAGAGTTCAACAACAACTGTGAGAATGGGGCAAGGCTGGGCAGTGTTTCCCGTCTGGTGTTTGTTATTGTTCCATTTCAGTTGTCATTATCAGTCACTGTAGATGATTCAGTCATCAGTTTTCTAAATGTCTTTAATTTTTTTCCTTTAATATATGATTTTGAATATATGTAATTTGAAATTTTAGGAAATCAAGTCCTACTAATATTATGAGGCTTCAAAAAATATCTGGACCAAATCAAAACCTGTATCTCCAGGGAGGGAGTGGGGGAAATGAGGAGCTGATGCCAGGGACTTACATGGAGAGCAAATGTTTTGAGAATGATGAGGGTAACGAATGACCAAATGTGCTTTATACAATTGATGTATGAGTGGATTGTGATGAGATGTATGAGCCCCTAATAAAATGATTTAAAAAAACACTGTCTCTCCCAATCTTCAAGTTTTACCAAACCTCTCTATACAGCAAATTCAATAAATTTCAATCTCCATCAAAAAAAAAATATATATATATATATATGTTAAACCAGAGGTAAAGCTTTTAAACTTCCTTTGGAGGAGGGGCTTCTGTAACTGCATCACTTCCAGGGTGTCATTAGAAACAAATATGAGCAAGGCATGGCTTCATGTGCACTAAGATATGATGAAAATTAATTGTGTCTACAGTAAAGCCAAAGGTTTAGATGCAGTTTCTGAATATATTCTCCCCGCTATTACAAAAATGTCTAAAATTTATACTTTGTAACTTCATTTAGATTTACAAATTGATTCCTAGCTACAGTGTATACTTTTGTTCTTATTCCTTACCTACTTCAAATTCATAATAAACAGTTCACCTTATGTCACTGAATACATTGATTTCCCCTTTCCCTTACATGATAGAAAACTATAATTTCACTTTATGTTTTGCTATGAATGAGGTCAGAAGATATGGATCCTGGTATGAGTTTATATCATTTCAGGTAAGTCTCTTGTTCTGAAACAAATGTCCTTATCTGTAACATAAGACAAATGATATCAGCTTTCTGTGCTTCACAGCCAGGTTATGAATTTTAAGTGTTTTGTTACTTTAAACACTGGAAAGCCATACTTAAACAGAACATGTTGTTAGCTCAGAAATGGAATAATAACAATAAACATATTGAACGAGGTCATTTTCACTCACTCTTGTAGTCAATCATTAATTTTTCATTGCACAACTCTGAAATACCGTCTGTGGCCCAGGGACTTTGCTAGGTTCCTGGGGTAAAGAGATGTAAAGGGCACTACGCTTATCCCTTAGGCGCTCAAAGGCTAGGTTAGGAGACAGAAAATGAAGCAGCTAATTAAAATGCAGTGCCATACTAATCATATTAAATCTATTACAACTGTCAAAAACCACCAAAAGAATCTATTAACTCTGCCCGACAGCCTGCCTCCAGAAGATCATTAAAGGTGAATTTGGGGAGAGTATATGATCAGAATTTTGGTTTTCAGTAAGAAGATAAGGGTAAAGTTCAAGATTAAGTTGGAATATGGTTTTGGAAGTCCTTGTAAATCATTCTTTGCACTGGTATTTTGCAAAATTCACACACATCTTATTAAATGTTGCTAAACCAAGTATAGTCATAAATAGAGATCTTTAAAAGGTTGGAGATAATAGATGAAAGACAGAACACTGTGCGGTCAGAGGACAGAGGACTCTCACTGTCGTCCTTGGCAATCCCTACGTACAAAAGGAGCAAGTATTGCGCACAGTCCTGGGCCATCCTCACCGTTGTTCCCACGCTGGACCCCACTGACGCAGCCTCAGGGTCAGTTCATCTTCTAGAAAGCTTTCTACTGCTTTGCCCAACATGATGTGCTTGTCCAGAGACTGGTCAGTCCTGCCAACATGTCCAATCCCACTATCCTTGCCTCTGAGGAGAGGTCTGGCCATACTTCGTCAACCACAGGTCCCCTTGTCCTTTCAGTCTTCCACACTACTTCCAACAGTCCTCAGTAGCACCACAATTCGCATGCATCAGTTCTTCTTCTCTCTTCTTTATTCAATACCTTACTTTTACACGCGTATGAGGACATTTAAAACACCAAAGCTTGGATCAGGTGAACATTAGGTGACACGCTTGTTTTTTAACACTCTAAAGAGGTCTGGTGAAGCGGATTTACCCGATGCAACATATCTTTTCATTTCTTGACTGCTGTCTCCATGAACATTAGTTGTGGATCCAAACCAGAGAGGGTCCTTGACAATTTGAACTTTTGTTCTATTTATCAAGATGCTATCTGTTGATCCAGTTGTGAGGGTCCTGGTCTTCCTTACGTTGAGTTGTGATCCATATTGAAGGCTGCACTCCTTGATCTTCATCAGCAAGTGCTTCAAGACCTCCTCACTTTCAGCAAGCAAGGCTGTGTTATCCGTGTATCACAGGTTGTTAATCAGCCTTCCTCTCATCCTGATGCCACATTTTTCTTCATATAAGCCAGGTTTTCTGATTATTTGCTCAACATACAGGTTGAATAAGTTTGTTCAGAGAATATAACTCTGAGGCAAAACTTTCCACATTTTAAACCATGCACTGTTATTAAACCTTGACTTATTTACACAATTGTCTCTTGATCCATGTTCAAGTTCCATAGGAGCACAATGAAGAATTCTAGAATCCCATTCTTCTCAAGGTTATATATAGTTTGTCATGATCTACATAGTCAAGTGTCTTTGTATAGTTAATAAAACACAAGTAAACTTCCTTCTATTATCCTCTGCTTTCAGTCGAGAGCCATCTGCCACCAGCAGTGATAATATCAGCAATGTGTGAATCTAGGGCTACTATAATATACTAAATATATGTGTTTTCCATAAAGAGATTTTTTTTGCTACTCAAAGAATGTTTTTTTAAAACAGAAAAGCACGGGAGAAATTCCTGTGAGGAGTAAAGAAAAGGCATGAAATAACGCTTCCTGAATACTGCAGGTAAGGAGTGTGGTCTAGAGACTTCTACAATGATTAGATTAGATTTACATCAACATGAAGCACCTTTGGGAAGGTGTGGGTGGAGTCTAGTTTCTCCATCAGGACACACCTACTGACTTCCCCTTTGGAGTGTTGCCTTTCTGTCAGAGATGCTGTGGAAAACATCTCTCTCTCTTGTCTCTGTCACCTTCCTGCTTGTCTAGATTCTGGGGCTGGCTGTCCTATGTCGGTGCCACACCTGTTGGCCCCAGACCATGTTTCGGCAGACCTTGGACTCATGAAACCCTGCACCCACTGGCTGGTGGTCTCCAAGTTTTGCCTTACGTTGACAGCTACATGAGTTTGAAGGGGCTCCAGCTGGTGTCTAACCCGTGGACTTGAGTCACACTGGGTTGCACCACTTCCTTGATATACATTCCTTTCTTAATATAAGGTTCATGTCACCTATAGAAGTAGACTTGGAACTACAGTGTGTTAACAGTTGAATTGCTAACTGCAAGACTGTTTGTTCAAATCCATCAGTCCTATGGGAGAAAGATTGGATTGTATACTCCCACGAAGATGTGCAGTCCTGGAACCTTATGTTTCACTCTGTCCAGGGCCACTGTGAGTAGAAATTGACTCGATGGCAGAGGGTTATAGAAGTGCTTTGTAGCTAAGCCATATGCTTTCCTCTCAAGATTAATAGTATGTGGAAAATAAGTTCTTTGTGAGAGTCTACAATTCCTGGACTCAAATGCTAACTTTCTCATTGAATTATGAGAAACCTTAACTACCAAAAGATGTTTCCATGCCTTAAAATATGATAAAGAACATGAACTTCATCATGTAGGCAATGAGAATACTGGCAGAAAAGGAAAAAAATATTTGCAAGTGATAATTACAGAAGAAACAAGGATAAAGGATAGTAAGCAGAAATGGGGCTTGGGCTGCAAGTTAACATGAACGGCAGAGCAACTAAAACTGACTGAAACCAGACCAGACCAACAGCTGTGGGTCGATTCTGACTCATGGGGACCGTGTGTGCATTAGAGTAGAATTGTTCCCCAGAAGGCTTTCAAGGGCTGGTTTCTTGAGGCCATAGACTGCTAAGATGTGTCCCCCCAGGTGCCATGGGCAACAACGTTCCCGTTAGCGACATACCTCATTAGCCATTTGCATGAACATTTCGTGATTTAGACCTAAGATTATATTATGCAGTGGAGGCATCAAGTGCTAGTGAGAAAGAACGTGCTCAGGGATATTTCTAAAGTAATAGTGACAGGACTTGATGAGACCAGTGTGGAGAGGACAGAGGTGGAGGAGTTAAGCGTTAATTGCCTGCACAGTTTATGTAGATGGTAGTGGTAGTATCATTTACTAAAATGTGGTATATTAGTGGAATGGGCATGGCAGGGAGCATAATGAGTGCAATTTGAACATCTGTTGTCAAGTTATTGGAGGGATATCCAGGTAAGATTTTGAGTATACAGTTATAACTATGATTTTAATGCTGCCGAGAAAGAATTATTCTGGAAATAATAGCTTTTGGTCCTATAACTGGATTGATGCTATTAAAGAAGACAGAGTCATTTAACAAGCCTATCTGAATTACAAATGAGGTTCTTAAGGCAATAAGCCTAATAATGAGAAACCATTTAAAATATTTTGGTAAAAGTTTTGGGGTTTTGAACATGTAGCATTAAAATTAAGGAAAGAGAATATTTAAAAATGGAGAATATAACATCCAGACTACACAAACAACTCCTAAAACTTAACTAGAAGAGAAACCACACAAGATAAATGGGTCTTTGGCTCAACTCTGCATTTATCCAACATGGATATATACAAATGGCTGATAAACATAGAAGATACTGAACACCTTTAGTCATCACCTTTGTCGTTGTTGTTAGGTGATACGTTGAGTAGCCTCTGATTCGGTGACCCCATACACCACAGGATGAACCTCACGCCCAGTCCTACACTATCCCCTCAATCTTTTCTTCTTTTGAATTCATTGTAGCTTCAACTCATAATTTGAGTGTAGTCTTCTCTCACTGACCTGCGTTTCACAAAGTCCTTCTCCAGGGTTGTTAACCACCTGGTTACACATCTGAAGTGCATGAGATGAATTCTTCCTTCCCTGACTTTTAGATAGCATTCCGCTGTACTTCTTCCAAGACCCATCTGTTCTCTTGGCAGCCTGTAATGTATTCAGTATTCTTTGTCAACACAAGACTTTTTATCATCAGTCACAATTGTTCCAACTCACAGCGACACTTTGTACAACAGAAGGAAACACTGCTGTGTGTTGTGCCACCCTCTCCATTGTGATATTTGAACTCTTGGTTGCAGTCACTGAGTCAATCCATCGGAATCAAAGTCCTCTTTTTCAGGGACGCTCTACTATACTAAAGATGGTGTCCTTTTACGCACACTGATTTTTCTTGATCAAATATACACATGGATGAAAAGATGTCTCACCGTTCTTATTTGTAACAAATATTCTCAATGTACTTTCTCCTAGACAGTTCTTCTGGTAGTCTGGTACTTTCGCTATTCTTCCCAACCACCATCCCTCAGATGCCTCAATGCTTTACTGGATTTCTTTACCCGTGTCCTTTCCTATGCGTGTCAGGTGATTAACATAGCATGACTTGGGTCAGAAATACCTTAATCTTCGAAGTGAAATCTCTCTCTTTAACATTTGAAGTAGTTCTAGTGGAACACATTTGCCCAGTGCTGGCTTACAAGTTAGGGAGAAGTTGGCAAAGGGGGGCGAGGTGATGACAGTGGGAACCCAGCAGCACTCATCACATAAAGGAGAGTAGAGACCTGTTTCCCAGGATACCTCTCCAGCACAAAGGAAGGTGGAGGACAAAGACACATTTCCTCATCATCTGTAGAGACTGGGAACGTGAAAAGGCTGGGTGGAGAAGAACAGTAGATGTACACTATGCCCACAATGACTGAACAGACTCTTAGATTTGGGATCTAAAGATAAAGGCACAGTATAATGGGTGGAGTGGAAGGACTCACATCTAGAAAGAGGAGGCAACCAAGGGAACTAAACAAAGGCAGCAAGAAGGCCATCCAGAAAGCCAGCCAATGGCAGGAGGTCTGCCATTGTCCAAATAAAAGTTGCCACTCTACATTGTACTAGGCCTTAGAGACTAGCTAAGGGTATTTTGACTTCTTTTCCAAAGTATCCCCTTCCTTAATATTATCTATTTCTTTTAATTCTTTTATTTGACTTTAGTCTGAATCTTATCCCTCCCGCAAAATCTTTCTTTCGAGCTGCACAAGTCCCGAGGCATGGAGACCCTCAAAACCTTGAGCAAGTCCTGGTCACAGATGGCAATGCGAGAGGCCCAGGGAGCAAAGGGGGAGATTTGAAGGAACACGCTTGAAGCCCCTGATGCTGTTTTAGGACGACATTTTCCCACCACTTTCCTGTCACATTACCCTACTGTGGTGATGTAACAGCAAAATTGTGACTCGCTCCTGACCAGGTGACCCTCTTGGAGAGCTTGAAAGAGGAGAAATATAGTAGCCGGTGACCTAGAGGAACCAGTGTTCTAGAAGACCTTGGTCAAGAATGTCGGGCCAGCATCGCATTGTTCTTGGTCTGCATGAGCAAGACCACTAAAACGGAATAGGCCTGTATTTCTAATACAGAAGTGGTCCTTAGTATAGGATAAAGAGGGGTTGGGGGGCGGGGAGTGTTCTAGAAATGAAGAAGTACATAGGGTGAGACAGTGTGTTGGGGTTTCTTTTCCAATGATTAAAATTTCCTATTAGGATTTTGCTTATAATGACTTCTGTGTTGCCATAATGGAATACTATGTCACTGGCATTTGAAATGCAAGTAGGGTCACCCACAGAGAACAGATTTGAGCAGAGCTTCCAGACTAATAATGGCACACTGTGAAGCTGCCTGCTGAGGAGGAAGTAGCCACTGAAAGTCTTATGTGTAGCATGGAAACATGGTCAGTGACTGAAGGCCTAATAAATGGAAGCAGGATATTGTCAGGGAAGGTGCCAGAGTTTGGGCCCTTTGAAGCAGAGCCATTAGAAATACGACTGAGGAGGAACTGCTTTCTCAAAGTGGAGTCCACTAGAGTAATGTGAATAAAGTCAAGCCTGTGGGAATAAAAAGTCTTTGGGATTTTTATTTGATGATGCAGCAAAACTCAAAATGCAAAGAAATAGATGAAAGAGATCTAATAATTAGAACTTGGAAGATCAAAAGTAAAAATCTAAGAATATTTGAAGTCATCAAAATAAATTTGAACACAAAAAGATCAATATTCTAGATGTTAGTGAGCTGAAATGGACTGGTATTACCCATTTGGAATTAGAAAATAATTAGGTTAACTATGCTGGGATGATACAATCAAATGGGTGGCTTTACATTCATTTTCCAAGAAGTATAGTAGTGCCTGGGATAGGGTTATATCTCTTCTCATTCAAGGAGATCTAATCATTACAACTATTGTTCAAATTTATGCACTAATCACAAAACTGGTGATGTAGAAGTTGAAGAATTCCATGTCCTCAGTCTACATTTGATTAAACATTCAATCAAGATACATCGACAATAATTGGTGGTTGGAATGCAAAAGTTGTAAATAAGGAGGAAGTAATAGTTGGAAAATATTGTCTTGGTGAAAAAAATGAAGCTGTAAATCACACTATAAAATTCTTAAGATGAATGATTTGCTCATAGAAAATACCTTTTTCAAAAACACAAAAGACAACTCTACACACGAACTTCTCCAGATTGAATATACCTGTGGGAAGAGACTATGGAGAAACTCACTATCAGCAACCAAACCCAGAGCCTCAAGGAAATGATTGACACAGTGACTGCCAATGTGCTGAGGCACAGGAACGATTGTGAGGATGGTGAAGAAGAGGACAGTACATTGTTCTGTTGTGCAGAAGGTCGCTGTGGGTTGAAACCGGGCACATAACAAATCCATTTCAGGGCCAAATGTGAAATGGATCATTAAAAGTCCCTATGTAAGTTCAAGTTGACGCTGAAGAGAGTTAAAACAAGTCCAAGAGAGCCAAAATATGCCCTTGCATCTGTTGTTAGCTGCAGTCGAGTCAGTTCCTACTCATAGTGACCTTAAGCCCCAAAGAAACACTGAGCAGTCCTGTGCTACCTTCACAAGTGTCCCTGTGCTTGAGCACATTGTTTCAGCCATGGTGTCCGTCCCTCTCCTTGAGGATCTTCCTCTTATTCAGTGCCTCTCGACCAAGATTGGCGTCCTTCACCAAGGACTGTTCGCTCCTGACAACATGTCCATAGTATGTAAGGTGAAGTTTTATCATCCTAGCCTCTTAGGAGAACTCTGCCCAAACTTCTCTCAAAACAGATCTGTGTCTTTGTTTAGCAGTCCATGGCACTTTTAATATTCTTCCTCCACAGCACCACAATCCAAAGGCAGCAACCCTTCTTCCATCTTTTTATTCAATGTCTTGGTTTTCACATGCATATGAGGAGGTTGAAAACACTAAGACTTGGGTAAGGTGAACCTTAGTCCTCAAAATAATATCCTTACTTTTCAGTAATATAAAGAGGTCTTGTGCAGGAGATTTATCCAAAGCAATGCCTCTTTGATCTCTGGAATTCTGTTCCCATGGGCTTTGTTTGTGGATCCTAGCAAGATAAAATTCAACCTTTGTATTTTTCATCCAGATGTTACCTAGTGGTCCACTTGTGAGGATTTGGGTCTTCTTGACATTGAGTTGTGACCCACAATGAAGCTGCAATCCTTCTTCACCAGCAAGTGCTTCAAGTCCTCCTCACTTTCAGCAAGAAGGATTTCTTATCACTGGTTGTTAATAAGCCTTTCTCTAATCTTGATTCCACATATACCATCATATAAGGTAGATTCTCTGATTATTTGCTTAGCATAAAGATGAACAAGTATGGATGAAAGGCTACAACCCGGTGGCACTCTATTGCATCTGAATTATAAGAACAGATTTACTACACTGGACACTAATGACAGAAGACCTGATAAGCTATTGGAGAAATTCTAGAATATTATTAATAAAGAAATCAAGTAGTCAAAAAGACAAGAAAGGAAATATCAAAATAGATGTCAGAGAGATTCTGAAACATGCGATTAATCATAGCATAGCTAAGGCAATGGGAAGAAAACATCACAGGATGAATCACGAAGAGAAAGTCAGCTACTATAAGGAAATGTGTGAAGTCCTAGAGGCAGTAAACCATAATGGAAGAACATCCTCAGCGGATCTTAAACTGAAAGAGCTCAAGAGAAAATTCAAGCCTCAATTAAAAATATTAAAAGATTTTATGGTCCAATTATAGCAGTGGTTCTCAACCTGTGGGTCTCAACCCCTTTGGGAGTCAAATAACCCTTTCACAGGACTCGCCTCATTCATAACAGTAGCAAAATTAGAGTTATGAAGTAGCAAATAAAATAATGTTATGGTTTGGGGGGGTCACCACCACATGAGGGACTGTGGCATTAGGAAGATTGTGAACCACTGCATTATAGCGAATGAACGAGGTGGGGGGAGAGGAGACCCAAAGACCATCTGTAGACAACTTGATATCCCATCACAGAAGGGCCACAAGGAAGGATGATGCAACCAGAATACAGTATAGCACCGACGGAACATACAACATTCCTCTAGTTCCTGAATGCTTCTTTCCCCTCTGTCATGACTCAGTTCTACCGTACAAATCGGGCTAGAATGGATACATACATTGGAACAGGTCAGACCTCTCAAATCATGGAATCCAGGCCAGATAAAACCCTCAGGAACAATAGTGAGAGTAGTGATGCCAGGAGTGGGGGAGGGTGAGAAAAATAGGACTAGATCACACAGCTGAATATATAAACCCCTCCATGCTGGAGGGGTAAGAATGTGAGCGAAGGGAGACAATGGACATAACAACAATAATAATATATAATTGATCAAGGACTCAGGAGGGTGAGAGGACAGAGGAGGGAAGGTGGAAAAATAGGAACTGATACCAAGGGCTCAAGTATAAAGAAAATGTTTTTGAAATGAAGTTAACACATATGTACAAACATGCTTAAAACCATTGAATTATGGATTGTTATAAACTCTATATGAGCTTCTCCCTATAAAATGATTAATAATTTACAAAAAAGATTCTATGGTCAAATAATTGAGTGATGCAGGAAGCATCCAAAAGATGGAAGGGATAGACAATCACTGAACAAAAAGAACTAGTTGAAATTTTACCTCTCAAGAGGTAGCATATGATCAAGAGTCAATGGGCCTGAAAGAAGTGCAAGCTGTGCTGAAAACATAAGCTCCAAAACAAGGCTCCATGGAAGGATGGAACACTATTGAAATGTTACCACGAGTTGATGAAGCACCAGGAGCACTTATTCATGTATGCCAGGAAATGTGTACGCCAGCTACTTGGTCAATGACTGGAGGAGAGCCTTGTGTTTACCACTTACAAAGAAAGGTGACTCATAAGAATGCTCAAGTTACAGAACAGGAACATGCTTATCACACACAAGTAAAACATTGCTGCAGATCATCCAACAAGGGCTGTAGCCATACATTAATAGGACACTGTCTGAAGTTCAGGCTGAATTCAGAAGAGGAGGTTGAACATGGAATATTTTTGCTGACGTCAGATGGATCTTGGTTCAAAGCAGAGAATATGAGCAAAATGTTTACTTGTGTTTTAATCTATGCCATAGCATTTGACTGTGTGGATCCTAACAAACTATGAATAACTGTGAGAAGAATGGAAATTCAAGAATACTTCATTGTGCTCCTGTGGTCTAGTGCATAGATTAAGAGGCAGTTTGGGGAACAGAACAAAGGACTACTGTGTGGTTTAAAATTAAGAAATGTATATGTCAGGGTTGTGTCCTCTCACCATATCATTCATTCGGAATACTGATTATATGAAGAAGAATGCAGCATCAAGATTGGAGGAAGGCTTATTAACCTTCCCTATGCAGACGACATAGCTTTGCTTTCTGAAACTGAGGACTTGAGGTATTTGCTGTTGAAGATCGAGTATTGCAGCCATCAGTATGGATAACAACTCAATGTATAGACGACCCCAATCCACACAACTGGTCGAATAGGTAAGGTCACGATAAATGGAGAAAAGATTGAAGTCCATAATTTCATTTTTATATCCACAATCAATGCTCATGAAAACAGCAGTCAAGAGATCAAAGTAAGCATTGCATAGTGTATATCTGCAGCACAAGACCTCTTTAGAGTGCCCTAACTCAAGGAGATTACATTGAGGATTAGGTGGTGTCCCTCCCACACCATGGTATTTTTAATCACCCCATCTGAAAACTGAAACTTGACTGTGGATGACATTTTGCTTTCTTTATGAAGGATGTTTTTGCATGTCATCCCACAACTCAATAGGTTTTTGATCACTAGTGTTCAATCTTTCAGTTCTACTCTTGAGATGTTTTCTAAGTTTAGATGGAATATACTGATGTTTTTTTTTTATTAACTTGTTTTTATTTTCTTCAACTTCAAGCTCAACTCACATATGAGCAAATGATGGTTTGTTGCTTGGTTACACCCAGCTCTTGTTAGGATGATGATACTGAACTTCTATGTTCTCTCTTCTCATAGAACTAGTTGGATTCTCTGGTGATGTCCACAGGTAGAATCACTGTTTATATCATTGAATAAAGGTATGGATATTGAAGAAGTCATTGGTTTTGCACATCTCTATCACAAGACCTCCATCTTTCCTTCTGTTACCAAGACTGTATTTTTAAACTAATTTTCTTCCTCTTTGTGTCTAGCTTTCATATTCCAATTATCAATAGTTACTAAAACTGATGGATTGCCTGTTTGATCAATTTCATTGAAGACATGCATAGAATTCTTCAATTTTGCTATCAGTAGCTTTAGTGGTTAGTGAGTAAACTCGAATAATAGTTGTCTCACAGATTTCCTTGCAGAAATATAGATGATATCCAATCACAGACAGTACTGTACTTCCAGTAGTATGGACATTCAGTGAATTACTTAGTATTCCTCTTTTAGCCATAACTTTTTTTACTCCCAAAAAATGATCTTTGTTTTCCTAATAAGTCTGGGTAAGCAGGTAGAGAGAAAATACTGCTTGGATTATATAATTCAGTTTCAAGTGATGGGTACATTGTTATTGCCATGAACTGAGTATACAATGAACTTGATCTGAGTCCCTTTAGGCTGAGATTTAAAGGAGTGCTGTGCCCTATTGGAATTTATTGGTAGCCCTGAAAGAGCTGAAAGGGCAGCTAAAGGCCTCCCTGTGGACCTGGCAGAGAAGAAATCATCCTTGACTGAAAAACTGTGCCCAGAGCATTTTTCACCTGAATTGTAACCTGTTAGTTTCCTTCATGTGTTAGGTTGAGTTTTCTAGAGAATCAAAACCAATGATACCTAAATACGTATAAGTAAGACATTTATGTCCAAAAAGAAAGTGATCTATTTAGTCACAGGGTGGGCAAACCAGTTCAGCTCAAGTTTGTGGTCAGGTGCTAAGCTGGGGACCTTTCCACACTCATACAGCTGCCGGTCTGATGAGCCAGGAAGCAAAAGGAGGAAGTAGAAAGAGAGGTCCAGCCAACATGGCATGCTGCTGACAACTCCCAGGGTTGGCAAGCCACATGATGGGTCACCAACCTGAATCCCATAAGCTAAATGCAGGATCGAGGATGTAGGACAAAGAGGCAGAGCAAGTTTTACACAGGATTTAGTTATAGATATGAAGTACTCTATCAGACTGAGTAAGGGGTTGTCTGTAGTTGTTTACATTATGTGAAGTCACATTGCACAAAAGGATTTACCAACAAAAGATTGCGGATCCTGGCCCAGTCAGGTTGACACAAAAGCTAACTCTCACACCTAGTAAATGTGATAATTGTGGGCAATTTATGTGAGTTCTAAGCAACAGAAAGTGCCATGGGAGGGATGAGTTGAGTGTGGGGAGCATGTCTGATCTCTACCTTACAGGAATGGGCTATGGGTAATGGGAGCTGAAGAAAGTCAGACTTGGAATCCCCATGTTTGTTTGTTTTTTAACACATCCCTAGGATAACCCTTATAAGTTCTATTACATTTTGATGACTTACACTTTTTCTAGTATCTAACTTCATACATTCCATGTTCCAATGATGTTTACTGGATATTTGTAGCAGTATAGTCTCATGCTGAGCTGCTCCCCGTCAGCAAATGAGAGCCTAGAAGTTTTACTCCACTCACATCATTGAAGTCAATTCTGCTTTGAGGAGGCAGCTCTTCCTCAGTCGTATTTTGAATGCCTTCCAACCCGATAGGCTCATCTGTCAGCACTCTGCCAGCATGTCAGTGCTCTTCACATGTTTTTTTTTAATTTTTACCATTTTATGGGGGCTCATACAACTCTTATCACAATCCATACATATCTCTATTGTGTCAAGCATATTTGTACATTTGTTTCCCTCAACATTCTCAAAGCATTTGCTTTCTACTTGAGCCCTTGGTATCACCTCCTCATTTTTACCTCTCCCTACCCACTCCCTCATGAACCGTTGATAATTTATAAATTACTATTATTTTGTCACTGTCTATTCCTCCTCCTTTTTTTGAAGGGTTGGAAACAGCTCATTTATCTTGATCCACAGGTCAGCAGTTTGAAACCCCCAGTCACTCTGCGCAGGAAAGTTGTGGTTTCTACTCCTGTAAAGAGCTATAACTTCACAGACCCACAGGGGCAAGTCTCCCCGCACTGCAGGGTCAGTTGCTCTGAGTGGCCATTAACACAAGGGCAGTGAGTTTGGTTTTGATTTTTTATTAAACTCTCGGTTTCTGGACACAGAGCAACTAGTGCATTTTCTTAAGGTCTCGAAACTCACAAATAGTATGTTTCCCAGGTGGGATGCACTCACAAGTGAAACAAGTTCTCATCCGAGCTCATTCAGGTGGCTAGTAAGTAAAGTATGAAATAAATTATTCTGTGGTATAGATTATCTAGGAGACCGATGTGACTTTCTATTCCCAAAGGAGTTATAGTTTCAGAAACTCACAGGGCGACTCTACTCTGTCCTACAGGCTCACCTTGAGTTCTTCCTAATCTGTTCTTAGTCTCAAATTCTCCTGCAACTGTCTACCTTGGGTGACCCTGCTGGCAAATGAATGACCAAGCATAGTGTCCAGTATTACAGCAACACCGAAGCCACCACACTCTGAGAAACTGATATATGAGTGGAGGATCATTAGCCATTATGGAGACGCAAATCCAGATCACTGCGAGCTATCACTTTACTACTGCTGGGTAGATAAAATAAAGAAAAAGGAAAACCAAAAACCAAAAGTTAAACTAAACCAAAGGGGAATAGGTGTGGGAAAGAAGCCAATGTCAGAAGTTACATTGTCAGTTGGAAAAGTGGGAAGGGTCCCATATTAGAAAATTAAATACATAGTATAAAAGCAAATTTCAAGTTTTAATGGTTCAGTAGTAAATGATTCTGGAGAAAGGGCATATGGAAAGCACAGCAGTTTCCTTGCAGCTGTTTTTAAAATTCATTATTTACTTTTTGTGGAGAGTGTGTATACAAGCTCCAGTGACATTTAAGAATGTGCCTGTTAACTGAAAAGTTAGCAGTTCAAATCCTCCCAGTGGCTGCAGGGGAAAGCCCGGCTGTCTTCCATAATATTGTAGCACAGTAAACTCAATGGAGCAGTTGCACCATGACAAAGGGGGTATCTTTGAATCCAAAATGGACCGAACTGGACCAAACAATAGCAGCAGATTGGATTAAGAGAAGAGGATGTCACGGTGACAGAATCAACATAACTTGGATGAATTTCCCACCTGTTCAGATAGGCAGGGTGATGTAATATTTAAAGGTAGAAATTTCTTGGGGGTGGGGTGGGGAGAGGGTTAGTTATGTTTTTTTCAATACCCACATTGCACTTGATACCTCAATATATTTTCATGTAAAAATAGATGATAGTTTCTATCTTATAGTATTTTTGTTCCTGGCACATGTGAAGTTCTAATTATATGTTATTTATTTTAATGTTACATTACTGTTGTGCATTTCTTTTATATAAGCATAGAGCACTTTATAAACTTATATATTAAAAATCACACATGTATTTATTAGCCAGGAATTTGACTCCAAGTAATTCCTGGTTAAGAGTTCATGCCATTGAAAAACCTCTCCTCTATTTTATAAGAATTAGGGGAAGTCTGATAAGGTAAAAAGTTGTCAATCTAGCCTTCTTGAAAATGTAGGGTTATGTGAAAAGGTAGATTTATAAGGTCTTGAAAAATGGCTAAGATTATGAAAGTTGTAAGGCATGGCACATCACCCTTACTAGATCTTCATCTCCTCAGAGGTAGGTACTAGGTCCCATTATGTGTGCAAACTCATTGCTTATGAGTTTGTACATATCATTGCACATGATGCCTTGTAGTAATAAAACTACAATGCACATGAAATTGCTTTGTAAATGATTGAATGTTAAAAAGTTATCAGTTTACTTTCTCCTATTTTTGACTTTCTACTCTATTTCCATAGATGTGAACTTTCTCTAATGTGTAACATTTATATTAAGGGAAAACCTAAGGTTCTCTGAAAATACAGAACCATTGGTAGATAAATAGGTAGGTAGGCAGGCAGGTAGGCAAACATACAGAGAGGTAGGTAGAAGATAAATAGGTAGATTATAGATAGATAGATAGACAGAAAGAAAAGAGGGATTTTGTTCAAGAAATTGGTTAATGTGATTTTGGGGAGCTGACAAACCCCAAGTCTGTAAGTCTGACAAAAAGAAGAGTAAGAGTAAGAGTATTCTAACAAAACATCTGTTTATATTCTGGAAGAAAAACAAACTCTAGGAAACACCCCTTTTTTGTCTTGTGGTTTTTAGCTAATTTAAATGAGGCCTACTCTGTTTATTTGTATTGATTTTTCAAAACTTGTTATTATGATTTAGATGAAGGTTTACAGAAGAAATCATCAGTTTTACATTCAACAATTTAGACACACTTTGTTTCAATGTATCCATTTCTATCCCTCAAAGTAGCATCACTTATCCCACTTCCTCTTAATGTGCCTGTTTCCTCTCCTCCTCTGCTCAGTTCATTGAAGGCAGTCTGCTTTCCTTCCAACTGTTCTCGACAGGTATTTTACCAAACAACTGGTCGTCTTGACACATAAAATTAACCATAACAAGGGGCAATGGAAATATTTAAGAAAGCAAATTTCTGGAAGTAATAAGCTGTCTTCATTATTCAATTAGAGACATTTTTGGCGATATATAGCCTCTATTAATTTTCAATTATAAAATATATTAACTTGAAGTTAAGATATGCAGTACATGAAATATCATAATGCATATATATATGTTAATACAAACTTGTAAAAATATTTGATACACCCCCACATGTAACAAATCAGCAACATTTTATCTGAGCAAAGGAAATAGATATATTATTTTGGACCATCCTCCAGAGTGTCAGGCAGCACTAGCAAACATGCACTTGTAGAACAAGTAACTATGAATCCAGTCTTCATGAAGCTTTCTCTAAGCAATCACATTTAGAAATGCATATTTCATTTGACAGATTTTGCACATCACTTCCTCCAACTCTCCAGGATAACATGGGCGGAAAAACGCTTCCATATGCTGCAAGTTAGCATCTGAAATTTTCTCAGGATTATTGGGGGTGGATCTGGGAACAGAGGAGAATATCTGTGGTGCTGAATAACAGAAAGCAAAGAAAATATATTGCTTATCCCCTAGGACTAACGTGTGATACGTGTTCATTGTTCTCACTTTCATCCTGTCATCTGTAAAGGGAGCTCTGCGGGCTGCTAACCACAAGGTTAGCATTTCAAACCGAGAAGCTGTAGAAGACGAATGAGGCTGTCTACTGCTCCCATGACTGACAGCCCCGGAAATGCTCAGGAACACTTCTGCTCTGTCCTGGAGGCTCACATTCAGTGGGATCCCACTCAATGGCAGTGGATTTAAGTTTATTCTCTAGAAAGTCATTTCTTCCCCCTCTGACATTTAAAATCAAAGAATGTATACCTACTCTGCTTTTTCTTTAAAAGTGAGACCATACAACATTTGTCTTTTTGTGATTGACTTAATTAACCTAATATGTATACATATATTCCTACATATTCATTTATTATATTATGTTTTGAGAACCCATTACTTTTTTACAGATGTGTATTACTCCATTGTATGCACATACCACACTTTATGTCACCATTCATCCACTGATGACACTTAGGGTTATGTCTTTTTCTGGCTATTGTTAATATTGAATCCATGACCATAGGTATGCCTGTTTATTCATGTCACTACTATTGATCTTCAGGGTGCATATGTAAGGGTAGTAAACGATACCATAAAATATTTCTAATTAAAATTTTTTCTCACGTCTCTCTCTTTGAGGGTGTGCACTTTGTCCTTGTAGTGAATAATGTGGCCATGCGGGTTCATAATTAATAACATTGTCATGCAAGTTAACAATGCTGCCATGACCACCAGTATGCCTGTTGCTTTGTGCCACTACTATTGTCCTTTAGGGTGCATACTGAAGGGTGGGATTACTGTATCAGAAATTATTTCTGCTTTTCACTTTTTGAGGATGTACACTTTGCCCTTGAATTTCTGAAGTTTGCTTTATGTAGAACTGTATTATGACATAATTCTGAGAAAAACATTTTTTCATAGTGACAGTATTTTAAATAATTCATTTATAAAATATTATGATTTCCGTTCATATTTGTGTTGTTTTAGGTGATGAAAAGTAAATACTGTTAAGTTACTTGGACTTAAAAGAAGAATTCCTGAGAATTTCAGGTGCTGCTTGGCTATCATAGGAAACAGCACAGTTGGATGAATCCAGGGAGGAGGAAATATGGAGAATTCCCACTGAGATTATCAGAGTGATGATTCAGCTGTGCAATTTAGATACTTTTATGTACATATATTGAAGATTAAAATCTTGGAATAAAGTGTGTGTGTGTTTCAGTCTCTATTGAGTCATTGGCTTACTGTTTGGATCAAGAAAGCAGCATAATTGGTACAATAATGAATGAAAGGCAGGAGAAGATGATCCAGAAAGAACTTAAAATGCTCCAATAAGGGATATAGATTGACAAGTTAGATAAGCAGTTACAAGTCCTATGTTACTGATCTAGTGAACTCCTAAATTAACTCCTAAATGGCAGCTCCCCACCATTTCTCAGTTTTAAGTTGTTTTTTTCCATTCTTCTTTTTAACCAGACATTATTTTGAGGTTATTTTCTTTTTAACCAGACATTATTTTGAGGTTATTTTCTTTCAAAAAAAACCAATCAGAAATATATTACATCTAGTCTTGTCAAATCACAATAAATATATATCTTTTTCTGGCTGAACTATCAAATTTTTCAGTTGAAATTTATATCTGAAATGGAAGACCAAAAGGCACAATAATGATAGATTGTATTTCATGTAAATAATGGAAGGAAGAAAGCGAGCATTTCTGATTTAGTCTAGCTGCAGAGAACTGTCAAACAGGATTCATCAGGCCACTGAGAAATGAAGCAGAATAGCCACCTGTGCTCCACACTCTGACAGAAAGGTTGCAAACACATGTCCTTTGTGTTTGGTAGACAGGAGACAAAGGAAAACCTTTTGACACTTATAAAGGTCCAATCTCTCTGCTGGAAGTGTTGCCTAAAGAGAAATCAAGGAATGCCGTTTCATTCTCTATAATCCTGTGACGCCACCAGGCAACATTTATGGATCTAAAATATTAGAATTATTATGTAAGTATACTAGAAAAGTATATTGGTTTCCTGTTTTGTGCTCCTGGAATGTACATTTTGAAGTGAGTTTATGTTAAATTACATTTATTTGCTCTAGCACTTAGACAGATGTGCCTTCAAACAAGAGAATTCGGCTCTTCCTGTAGAAGAAGTAATATGGAAGAGTTTAAAAGGGCCCCTTCTTTGGTTTGGGTTTCCCTGGCATCCAGACTCAACTTTGCTCTGTGACTTTGAGTGATCTACTAAAACTCATTTAATTCCTCTTTTTTCTTGCCTCCCTTGGTGATGGATAACATGTTCCTGAAAGATCTTAACATCGACCCTGCATGAAAACAATACATGAGATAATTCGTAGGTTATTATTGCTAAAGACTGGACAGATCTCCAAGTCTTTCTCCCACAACACAAGGATGAGTTTCAACTACCGACCCAACAGCTGAGCATTGAGCCATTGTACCGCTACAGTTTCTAAGACACTTTATGTTTATGGAAAATATTCAGGTGATTATTTTGAAGACAACATGGCAAATAAAGCCATTTGAGGTTTTAAAGCAGTGGCAACAATTCTGACGACTATACCTGAAATGAACCATAAGCAGTAAGTAAAAATTAGTCACTTTGCAAATCACTTTGTGAATCTACACTCTCATTCCTAAGGACACGAGTACAAAGGCATTCATAAGCCATATACAATCATTGTTACTATCTTTGTTGAAAGGATTTCTGCTCTGTGAAATAAGCTTCAGAAATAAATCTGCCATGTGTAGTAGGATATAGAAAAAAGAATAATCCTGAAAACAATGTTTAAATTAATGGTTGTACCCAGTGTAGTTTCATTACGGAGAGATTAATGAAGAAAGCAAGTTATTTTTAGATATGTACATAGTACAACAAATTGAAAAAAGGAATAAACTATTGGCAATAGCTATTGTGTGATGGCATTTTTAGATTTGGATTTTTTAATATTTTTCAATATATTAAAGATTTCCGGTACACTTTTATAAGTAGAAAACTAAACCAGTAAATGCTATATTTGGAGTAGCAGTTGGAACAGTATTCACATTCAAATTTAGTAAAGATATTTGCCAGCTTGTGACCTAACATACAGCAGGAAAAGTCTGAGTGTTCCTGATGGAATGTTTGATAAGTTACAACCGAAAGTTTGCTCCCAGGGTTTTATTCTTGTTTGTCTCTGATTTTGGAAAGATGAATTTTCACAAATTTAAGAATGCTAGGGGAATTACTGTGAGCATGTTGCAGACATAATTTCTGCAAAAAATACCCCTTAAAATAAAATAGATTGATTAGAAAATAATATGAGACAGTGAATTACTTTGAACATGCTTCAGACATAATTTCTGCCCACAAAAACCCTTACAAATAAAATTGATTGCTTAGGAAATAAATACGAGACAGTGGTGGTTCAGTGGCAGAATGCTCTTCTTCTGTGTGGGCTCTAGGTTAGATTCTGGCCAATGTACTTCATATGCAGCCACTACCAACTGACTGTCAGTAGCGCTTTGCCTGTTCCCGTGATGGGGAACACATTTTCGTAGATCTTGAGACTAAGAAGGCCTGGATATTGATTTCCAAAAATTAGCCAGCAAAAATCCTCTGAGTCACAGCTATCTAATTCCCGCTCAGTCATGGGAATGGTGCAAAACTGGGTAGCATTTTACTTTGTTGTGAATGGGGTTGCCTTGAGTCAGACAAAATGTATAGTAGTTAATAACAACTGAAGGAAAGAATGTTGTATCTGTTAATATGTTTAAAGTATATGTTGACCTGTAGGGTACCTAAAAGTAGTATCTTCTTCTGGCAATAATGAATGATTCATTTTTATGGTTTTCTTCAGTATAGTGCTTTATGATGGAATCTGCTTTGAAAATAGAACATTGCCTTAATATATTTCAAATTAATGTGAGTATAAAATCACTAATGATTAACTCTCCTATTAGCTGGAGTTTGAGACAATTTTAAAGTGAGGAAAAATAGCTTCATTTATGATCCATAGGCTCATTCTGAATGATTGCTCAACAATTCTTTCCAAAAAGAAAGACTAGCTCTCAAAGACTTCAGACTCCATGGCAGGGGTCATGTGTAAAAAGCTGGAAAAACTAGATTTTAGAAACAAAAATAATACTAATTTAAATTTCAACCTTTTTTCACAAAAGCATATTCCAGGCAATTGGTTCTTACCTGGAAAGTTTTTTTTTAAGAAACAGAGATTTTATGAAGTTCAATGTATAAAAATAGACATCATATGAATGACAAATCTAGGCTTAGTAAGGAGACACTCTTCAAAAAGTGGTTAATTTTCTATTGCAATAGAAAACACTTTGATGAAACATCTTAAGAGTCTCAAGATAGCACACGAGTAAGGTTTTTCTCTTATACAGAAAATAATTGACAAGGCTAGATAGACCGAGTATGGAGAAATGTGACCAAAAGGTAGCATGATCAGAAGATAGAAACGTGCTCTGGTGATGCCCTGGTTAAAGCACTCACCTACTAACCCAAAGAGCAAAACCTGTTTTATCTATTGCTTGATGACATCTCACAGCTGATTTGTCTTTTGTCCATTAGTGTGTCAAATCTGTTCTTGAGTTGGTCTCTAAATTCAAGTGGAATATACATTGAGTTGTACTTTGGTTCTCCTGGACATGCTTAAATTTTCATCAGCTTCAACTTGGACTTGCCTATGAGTAACTGATGGTTTGATTCTTATTTGACTCTCAGTCTTGTTCTGACTTTTGATTTTGAGTTTCTCCATTGTTGCTCTCCATAGGTGTAGTTGACTTGATTCCTGTGTATTGTATTCAGGGAGGTTTACATGTATAGTTGTCTACATGCATGTTGTTGAAAAACATATATTTGCAATGAACAACTGATCTAGTAAAATTGTATCATGTGAACTCTGGCATCATTTTAGTTCCCAAGGTCACATTTTTCAGGACCAATTCATTCTAATTCCAATTCACCAGTAATTATCAATTGCATGCTTGATCAATTTTGCAATATCAAAGTTATTTAAAATCATAAATGTATTCCTCTTTGGCATTAGCAAATGTTAAGTTAATTTGAAAGTAGTTGTCCATATATATTGATTTTCTTTATTAATGTATTTCCTATCACTGATAGCTTTGTACTTTAGGACAGACCTTGAGGTGTACTTTTGACAATAAAAATAAGGATGTCCTCTTCAATTAGTCATTCCCAGAACAATAAACTATAAGATTATCTGATTCAAAATGACCAATACCAGTCCATTTCAGTTCACTAATATCTAGTATATAGATCTTCAAGGGTTCCATTTTCATTTCTGGCAGCTTCCAGTTTCCTAGATTCATATTTTGCACTCTCATTGTTAATGGATATTGAAAGTTGTTTCTTCTCATTGTGAATACTGTCATATGCCCAAATGAAGGTCTCAAAAACCTGACTTCAGTCACTAGATTAAGGTCAATTCTACATTGAGGATGCCGTTCTTCCATACATATTTTGAGCGTCTTCCAACATAGCACTATATAGTATTTTAGCTCTATCTTAGCACTGTGTCAGAGAAACTTCCACTGCATACAATTTCATGTCAAAGTGGAATTTCTGGAGATTGCTCCCCTGTCCATGTCTCAAGCCGAGGAGTGTAGTGAATTTTGAGGTCGGCTGCTAATCACAAAGTCAGCCATTGGTAACCACTAGCCACTCTCTGGGAGAAAGATGAGGCTTGCCACTTCTATAAGATTACCATCTCAGGAACCAATGGGAGAAGTTCTATCCATCATATGGTTTCTATGAGTTGGGATGATTTGATGGAAATGTGTGTGTGTGTGTGTGTGTGTTAATCCATGGCTTTGTCTCTCCCAGGAGAAGATTAGGTGGGACTATGTAAATAGGTGTGTGAAACACTAGTAGAGGGGATTGATCAGTTTTGGTTGCCATTTCCCTATAACAGAGATAGCTCAGAATCAGGAGCCACCAGCAAGTATATTCAAAAAATCTGCCTGAAATAGTGGAGGCAGCAGGCACCATGCCATGGTGTGACCAGAGGGTGAGGCAAGGAGACCGAGCCAGGGAGCTATGCCAATTACGAGACTGTCAAGCAGAGTGGCTGAGCCTCCTGACCCATGAAGGGAAAGACTCAGTGGCTGACCACTTGGCTGAGAGGCCAAAGACTGGAGAGCGGCTGGGCTGCTAGTTGATGAAAGGTGCTGTAGACAAATAATTGGATCTTCAATGTTTTCAGATGTCGGTTGTAGTAACCTGTTAACATCCCTAAGGAACCCCCTTAATCCTGAGTGTTGTCTCAGAGTTCTCTGGGGCCATTGCAATGGATCATCGAGCGGCATAGAAGTAGAGGATCTACAAGAATGGCTGATAAAGGCATCTGGTAAGAGAAGGGTGGATAGCGAAGGCAAGTCTGACCTCTATCCTATGAGAGTGTGATGTGTAGGGTTGGATTCTCCTTTCTGGGTAGCCAAAGGAGGTCAGTTCTGATCTCCATGCCATCTTCTCAGGTCTGCTGAGAAATGGTGTGGAAGTGGATCACCGGTCCTTCTTTGCAGTCGATCTTATTCTGGAAGCTCTGCTGAAACCTAGTCACATGGGTGAGCCTTCTACTATTTGAAACACCAGCGACATAGTTATCAGCATCACAGTCACACCCAACCCACCAGAGTGTGACAAACTGACAGAGGGGCAGGGGTACATCCATCAGTGATACCTAAATTGCAACACTGACTTCAAACTAGGGTTTGAGGATCACTCATAGCTCCTCATAATTTGAAATCTGGTGCCAAAATGGAATCTTTTTAAGTTGCTTTATAAGTGGGTGCCAAGCAAAAGTGACAATAATTCAAGCTCTAATCACAGCGACTGCACTGTCCTTTTGTTAAAATGTCTAACCCCATGGCTCTGTATGGGTTCAGTTGTCCCCCTTCTAAACTGAAGATAAAGTCAACAGGATTGTTTAGTGCGTAGAATGATGATAAACTTCATTTAGGCATGTCTCTATCACACTACAAATTTAAGTATTTAGTTGGTATGTGCTGTGACTTTTGTTAGTTGTCATGTAGCTTACTCTGCCTTATTGGGAACCCATATACCACGGAACAAAATGTTGCCATTTTCACAATTATTAATGTGAGTCCATTGTAACATCCACTCTATATCTTGCTTGCCTTCCAAACAAGGGGGTGGGGGTGGGGGGCATCCTGCAGGACGACATAGGGCACTATTCTAGTTTGACCGGTTAATTTTTCCTAGTGCATCACTGGGCATTTCTTTCTCATTGGTTTCCCTCGGTGAGCCCTGCTATAACTGCACACCATGAGTGAACTTTCTGCTATTTGAAGTACCACTGGCAGAGCTTCCAGCATCAAAGTAACGTGTCAGCTGACACAATATGATCAATTGGCAGGCAGACACTGAGGATGACATCAAGAGTCTGCACATGGCCATATTCTTGGACTTCTGTGATTGTACCATTTTGTTGAAATGGCAGTATTTATTAATAACCACTGGCCTCATACCAGCCTAACAACCAGGTAGGCACAGCACAGCCTCATTCCATGAACCACCAATACGTGTAACTTTGTGTAGGTGTCCAAGTATGCTTTTGTTTCTGTGTATGTTTGGTGCTGAGGAGAAGCTACATCTCAAGCTAACATTCATTTCAGTAGTACTAGTTGGTTTTTTTTTAATGGACTACTTGGTGAAGGGGAGTTAAAAAATCCCTGCTTAAGTCTTACAAATGAGGGAGTAAATGACATTAAATGAAATTAGTAATATAAACTTTATTATTAAATCTCTAAAAGTCCAAATGCAAGCTTTGCCTTACAGTAAACAGTTGGTCTCTGCTTTTTGTAATCCAGGCAGCTCTGATACATTCCAAGAGAAAGATTGATGTATTTCCTTTACCCATTTTTATTAAATGTTCCCTTATCGTATTTCACATCCAGCCTTCAGCACATTCCTGGGAATATTTCAACAAATGACAAATGTCCATTTTACATTCGTAAGTATTTTTTATAATTCTAGTTTTGAACAATTACAGGGGCCTGATCATTTCTGATATTGATAATGAGTTATCAGAAACCTCAAACCTTCTTTTATTCAATTCACATGCAATTTTGTTTGCTTTACAAAACCAGCATCGTCCTCATTAAGAGAAACTGTCAGCATTTCTTTTAACCTTAACTGCTGAGTCCGCCTGCTTATCATTCAGAGACATAACCTCAGTAATTCCTCTTGAGATTTTATTTTCTGGAAAAATTTTTTTTTTTTCTTTTATAGGCTCTGGACTTTGAAGCAAAACAATTGGCATTGTCTATTATGCCCGGATAAATGTTTGTGCTTTACAGCAGTTTCCTAGCATTCTCTTTTGAAACAATGCCTGGGCCCAAAATCAACATTGAGCTCAATGATGCTTCTATTTTTATTTTCGTTGATCAGTATCAGGGGAGGGGAATATAATGGGCCTTCACAGAATCTTTTCAGGGTGACATGGAGCTCAAGGGAAAGCTAATCACATAATGATTTCAAGGCAGCTTAAATTCTTCCTGCCCAGTTCACTTCTGTAAACAATCGGTGGCTGATGAGTGCCTGAAGGGCTGAAACATTGACTGCACATTTCTACTACATTCACAAGAATAAAAGCAGTGCACATGTACTAAACATGTGAAACCAGAGCTAGCTCATCCCTTTGCCAGACTCGGCTAAAAAAGAACAAGGGAAATGAGTGTAAAACAAGTGATGCTGGACACACAACAGGCTCTAAACGTGAGTAGATGTGCTAGTTCTTTTTTCCCCCTTCTTCTTTAACTATAAGGATCTAGGAAAACTAAAAGTGAAACAGTGGGTAAATGTTTAGAAATCTTTAATATGTAATTTTAACAAAATACAATTTTGAAAGGTTATCAAAATTTAAAAAAAATTAGAATCAATCTTGTAACTTGAAATTCCAAGAAATTGATTAAAGAAGCAATGGGGGAAAAAAAGCAAATTTTATACAAAACTATGATAATTCAGAAGCTGAAAACATTTCCATTAAGAAGTTAATTTAAAAAACAGAAGTTAATTTATACTAGGTTGATGATTTTCAAAATTTTCAGTTTAAATAAAGTTTAAAACTTACATTTAAAAATTGCTAATTGATATTTAAAAAAACTGGTCTCACAGTTTACTTTTCCTTGAACTAAACTGAAACCTTTGAACAAAAGCACTTTTGATAGTGAATCCCCAGCACAGAATAGCTCAAGGCCTTGTTTCAAGACTCTCAATAATACCAAACGGCAGCGAAGAATTGAAAAGAATGAAAATCTGGAGTAATTGTGGTCTAAAAAATTAATTTAAGAAATTCTTTTTCCTCTTGGTTCTTCCAACAAAGCATTAACAGTTTGGAGTCTTTCACATGAAATGTACCTCAAGCAGTCCATGAAATAAAGAGAAAGTAGAGAGAGATAATTTAAGCTTAAATTGTTTCAAATACCTCTAAAATGTTGTCTTTAGGTGTGCACATAGAAGCCTTTAAAGACAGAATTGAGAACATCTGACTATTAGGGGGAAAAGGTAGTAAACTCTTAAGAGGTCAGAAATTCTTTATCTTAGTTCTTAAAGGACATTTTGAAAATACTGGCAAACAAACCAACCAAAAAACACCCAAATATAATAATGGAGTGTGTTAGACAGGGCTCTCTAGAGAGACAAAATCAGATTGCTAGTAATTATAGATATTGATAGAGAGACAGAGATAGAGATGGATAGATATAGATAGTAAGTATATATATATTTATATAGATAGATTGATAACATAAGCAATATACAGTTAAATTATAAAGTAGTGCAAATGGCTCAGTACAATTCAAATGTGCGAGAGAGTTGTGAGACACTGGCAGTCCTTCGAGTCTTGAGGGCTGTCAGGTAGTTCTCTGTAGAGATTCAGCCTATTGCAGCACAGGCAGCACAGAGCAAGGCAGGTCAACAAAAATCAGCCAGGTCATCAACAGTCGGTCCCCAGCTCAAGAGATGTAAATTCCAATTGTGTGACGAAGCAGGTCTTAAAGGAACCTCAAATTACAGTGACACAGTCCACAGGTTAGGTGTCCCACAGGTAGTGTAGCTTGCAAATTGAAGCACAGAACAAGCAAGGCAGCCGCACACTGGTCCAATGATCAAAGAGCGAAAGACAAGAAAGGTAAGGCTCACAGAGCCATTTATCTCTCCGCCCTTCAATTAATCCCACATGTGTTTATAGGCTAGGCTGACACAATAAACTATCTCATGGAGTCATCAGACAATAAATGATGCATTTGAATTATAATGTTATTGTGTGAATATTGTTGCTTATCTTACACAGAAGGAAGTTGGTATCTGTTGAATGTAGACATATATTCAGAAACAAACTAAAAACATTGCCAATGAGTTCATTTCCACCCATAGTGACACTTTATAGCAGCAGTTCTCAACCTGTGGGTCATGACCCCTTTAGGGGTCGAACAACCCTTTCACAAGGATTGCCTGATTCATCACAGTAGCAAAATTACTGTTATGAAGTAGCAATGAAAAAAAATTGTATGGTTGGGGATCACCATCACATGAGGAATTATATGAAAGGGTCGCAGCATTAGGAAAGTTGAGAACCACTACTTCATAGGATTTCTGAAATATAGAAGCTTCATTTTTCTCCTACTGAGGATCTGGTGGGTTTGAACCACCAATCTTGAGGTTAGTCATTCAACTCTTACTGACAGCACCGCTGAGGATTTACCTGTGCACACATTCATACATGCACACAGGGAGACTTCAGAGTTGGCACCAAAAATACTTGGTCAACTATTTCAAGAGGCCAACTGTGATCAAGAACTGGATGGTACTGAGAGAAGCTCAAGCTACCCTAAAGGAATTTGTAAACAAACCAACAACAACAAAAACAACAAAGACTCCAGGAAGTGACAGAATACTAAGCAAAATATTTCTGTGAAGTTTGGTTCCTGGTCTGTTGTCCCAGAGAGAACTAGACAGCTCTGAAGTCATGTGGCTTGTTCTGGTCCAGAGAGAAGTTGTAGTCACACATACACACACAGCTGCAAAGAGTTCATTACGCCAACAGTGGTAAGTCTTTCCAAATGTAAATGTCCTGAGCACTCAAGGCAGTGGATGGGACTTCTTCTAAGCCTTCTTTGCAGGCAATTCTTAGTACAAATTTAACAGATCTAGTACTGGCTCTAGGCAGTTTACACACTCTTTCTAATCATACTCCTCGATAATTATTTCTGTCACATATTATATCAATAAGAGTTGGTAGAAAAAAATCAATTTAGCCTTAGTGCATCCAGACTCTAAACACAATTCTTATAACAGTCAAATTCAATCCTGTTTTATATTAACTATCCCATTCATATGCAATATGGCCTGTTGTCTCAGAAAAGTTCATGAGGCATTTTTGTCCCCTGGTCTGCAATATAACATCTATTTCTGTGGTAGATATATAATCATTTGTCAACTTGAGGATTAAGAGTATAGGGGTGGAGTCTAGCTTGTCAATCAAATCAGAGCAAATGAGGCCTCTGTGTGGGAATGGCCTTTTCCTGAGAATTCTGGAAAATCCGGTACTTCCTCCTGGGAAGTACTTCCTTCATGGAGGCGGGAGACACTTCTCTCTCTGACACACCCTGGGAGACACAGCAGCTGACACAGCAGAGACCTCTGTCAACGCTGAGATGTTTCCAATGCCACTGGATCCAAAGACTTTCTACCCACTGGTCTGTGATCTTCTACATTCCACATCATTGCATGTGTTTCATGAGTCTGAAGAAGACTTTCTAGATTGGTATCGGACATATGACCTAATATCGGACTTATGGACTTGATCTGGACTGGGCTGGGATGTTTTCTCAATGTTCAATTGCTCTTGTATATAAATCTCTTTCTTTTACACATATGTGTGTCCATGGATTCGTTTCTCTTGTGTATGCAGACTAATACAATTACATTCATTTGCTTTATTTCAAGTAGAATAACCAAAGATAGCCTCTAAGAATCAAAAGTTTCACTCCCTGCTAAGAGAACTGAGAACACTATATGGTCATATCTGATGTCCAGCTATCCAAAGAAGAAAAATCCAATTCCATACAACAGCCATGAGTTAGCGGTAGGAAAAGCCTCCACACTACATCTTCATGAGTTGTTTCCCTCATACCCTGCTCTGGGTACCATAATGTGTTAGGTCAGGTTGATTAGAGAAACAAATCCAGTAATACTCATAGAGGTATAAGAAAGAGCTTTGTATGAAAAAGTAACTATATATATAAAGAAGGGCTGTGTCAGGCAGGGTTCACTAGAGAAACAAAACCAGGACACTTATGACTGTGTGCATATATATGTATGTGTGTGTATATAGATAGATAGATATGTTTGATATAGTGGGAAGGAATAACAGCTAATTAGTCCACACAGTAGTATGTGGAGCTCACTTCAACTCAGTTTCATGGGGCAGTTAATATACTGAAGGTCCTTCCAACTCATGCTGGCTGTTGCTCCAAGGTCAAGGAAGCAGGCAGTAAAGTGGCTGGCAGGAGGTGCAGAGTCTGCCCACTAAATCGACCTGCAGGCAGTGGACCCAGCAAGGTGGGGCTGCAACAGCAGGAAGATGAAATGTTGAGGAGTAGCAGAGGCCAGTAGTGTAGCAGCAGTGCACTCAACCAGGTCGCAATGGAGCTTCAAGACACAGCAATGCATGGCAGGTGTGATGGGTAGGTTTATTGTGTTAACATGGCCAATGAACACATGTGGGACTTTTTGAAGGGCGGAGAGATAAATGGCTTGGCAAGCCTTGCCTTTCTTGTCTCTTGATCTTTGATGATCAGACCAGTGTGCGGCTGCCTTAGCTTGTTCTCTGCCTCAATTTGCCAGCTACACTACCTGTGGGACACCTGACCCATGGATTGTACCTCTGTAATTTGAGATTCCTTCAAGACCTGTTTTGCCACACTACTGGAGTATACATCTCTTGAGCTGGGGGCTGTCAGACTCTGTCATTTGGCTGAGTGTTGGTGACCTGCCTTGCTGTTTGCTGCCTGTGGCCGGATAGCCTGAATTGCTCTACAGATGACTACACAACGGTGCTCAAGACTTGAAGGACTGCCAATTTTATTAGCTTTCCCACAGAAGTACACTGAGTCATTTGTATTGCTTTACAGATTAACTATTTCTTATGTTATTGAGCTATCTGTATAAGTATAAAATCATTAGTGCTCTGGTTTTGTTTCTCTAGAGAACCTGTCTAACAAAGCAGGGCACAATCCACCGTGGGTTGGCTCAGCCCATGGGTAATGCAGCACACAGCTGATTCAGAGAAGCCGACAGTTACCAGGGAAAAGAGAAAGAGGTTAGTTTCAGAGAGACATTTATCTTGGTTGCCCCCCAATCAAGCTGTGATCTGATTGACAGGCTAACATCCCCCCACATTTCCATATGGGAGTCACATTAACACAAGAAACCCTATCACAAAGGCATTTCAGTAGAGTCCAAATTAAGTCCACAATCCAATTGTAGTCCATTAAATCCCTCTTCAAACTCACCTAGTTACATGCCACTTATGCAGAATGATGAAACAGGAGGTAGGAAGACCATAGGCAATCAGTGCAGAGTGAATTGTACCCAAATTTGGTGTAAAGATGGTAAGGCAAGGCAGGTCTCAATGTTGGCAGCAGAGTCCCAGCAGGCAGGAAGGGAAAGTGCCAAAGAGAGAGGGAGATTCTCAGGTCTACCTCATAAGAAGGGCCACATCTCCAAGAAGGTACCACCAGGCTGTGATCTGATTGACAGGTTGCATTCCACCCCTATACTTTAAAATACCTTCAAATTGACTTAAAATTATCTAACTACTAAAGCCTTCTTCTCCAAAAACTTAAACCCATAAACTTATTTCCTCTCTTTCCAATATTTTCTTTATTATAAATGGCAACTCTATTTTTCAGTTCTCAAATTTAAAATCTTAGATATTTTCAATTGACCATTCTATTCATATGCTCTTGTGAAAAAGATTTGTATGCTCTATATTTAAAATATTTCCAACCTAAAATTTCTTATCACATCCATAATTTTTCTGATCTAAATGATCAAGTATCCTTACTGTGAGGGTAACAGACCCACCATACTCTGTCATATAGGCTGTTACAGAAGCCTCCTAAATAGTATATTGATGTTTATATTGTACCTTTATGGTTTTTACTATCTGTGCAAAAACCATTGTGATTCTCAATATATAAAATCATTTTAATCAGCTGCTGAAAATTTTGGGAGATGTTTAAGCTAGATTCAGAAAGGATGTGAAACAAAGGATATTATTACTCATATCAGTTGGATCTTGGCTCAAAGCAGAGAATAGCAGAAAGCTGTTTACCTGTGTTTTATTGACTGCATGGAGATATTTGACTGTGTGGATCATAACAAACCTTGATAAGAATGGGAATGCCAGAACACTTCACTTTGCTCCTGAAGAGAGTATAGATGGATCAAGAGGCAGCCGTGAAAACAGAATAAGGGCATACTACCTGGATTAAAGTTAGGAAAGGTGTGCAGAAGGTTTGCATCCTCTAACTATATGTATCTAATCTGAATGCTGAGCAAATCATCAGCATGGCTGACTTACATGAGGAGGCATACACTTCAGGATTGAAGGGAGGCTTATTAACAACCTCTGACATACAGATAGCATGATATTGCATGCTGGAAGTGAGGAGGATTTAAAGCACTTGCTGATGAAGATCCGGGATTGTAGTCTTCAGTACAAAGTACAACTCACTGAAGAGAAAGCAAAGATCCTTACAACCGAGTCAATAGGAAACATCATGATAAATGGATACACGATCGAAGTTGTCAACGATTTCATCTGGCTTGGATGTATAATAAATACCAATAGACTGAACAGTCAAGAGATGAAAGGACACTACATTGGGTACAGCTGCTGCACCAGACCTCTTTAGAGGGAAGAAAAGCAAGCATGTCACTTTGAGGACTAAGGTGCCCCTACCCAATCCATGGTATTTTCATGCCCCTTAGATGCATGGGTGGTGAGACTTCTCGTCTACTTTGCACATGTTGTCAGTAGAGAATAGCTCCTGCAGTAAGGCACCATGCTTGGGAAGGGCAGGCAAAAAGAGGAAGACAGTGGCTGCAACAAGGGGCTCAAACATAAGGACAGTTTTGACAATGGCTCAGGACCGGGTATGTGTGTGTGGGGGGGGTGGGGGGTGGGTGGGGGTGGGTGGGTGGGGGTGTGTGTGTTCCTGTTGTAACAGGGTCACTATGAGTCAGAGCTTTTTAAACAGCACCAAACTAACAACAGCGCTTTCCCAGCCTCCTTTCCCTTTCCCTCTCTGGTTTACTGCTTTCGTCTCATTCTCTCCACTAAGCACACTGGCTTCCTCTTCTAATCCAGCATTACCCCAAACCTCAAGTCTTCTCCTTGGATTTTTTTTTTAAGCCTGGATTGATCTTTCCTTAGATAATTAAAAAACATCATTTTATTTCCTTACCTTAGTGCATTCTCAGATAAAGTATCACCTACTTATTTGCTTATTTCCTAGAGACTCCCCCCCACTTGTAACCACATGACCCATGAACCTGCATATCTCCTCCATATACCAAAACCCAGGATCCATGGTGGCGCAGGAGGTTAAGCATTGGGCTAATGAGTACAAGGCCAGACACTGCAAGTCACCAGCCTCTCAGCGGAGAAAGATGCAGCTGTCTGTCCCTGTAAGGGTCTATGGTCTAGGAAATCCACAAAGGGCAGGTATACTCTGTCCTGTGAGGCTGCTGGCACATGACATTGTCTCAATGGCAAGGAGTGTTTGAGGGGTGGAGCGGTTAGACCAAAATGAACATCAAATCTGCTATGACATAGGTTCTGACTCATATGTGAGCCTATGAACTCCCTGCCACCCAGTCAATTCTGGCTGATATTGAATCCTGTAGAGCTAAGTAGAACTGCTTCTATTGGTTTCTGAGGCTGCAACTCTCTAAGAGAGTAACACGCTTCATCTTCAGTCCGTGGTCCCACTGGCTGCTTCCTCCTGCTGGCTAGGAAGTAAGGCACCTAGGCATCACCCTGATGCCAGGAGGACACCTTTACACGATCCCATAGGACAGAAGGAAGCTCTCCAATAGGGTTCCTGAGGCTGTAAATCTTTATAGGATTAAACTTATCCATTTAGCTCCCTCAAAGTGGGTTTGAACTTGTGACTTCTTGTTTACAGTCCAGTGTTTAATCCATTGTGCCACTGGGCATGTGTCCTCCTGATCATAGCCCACTTGATCTTTTTCTCAGTACCTGGCACGCCATATGTTTTATTTTCTTTTTATTCGTTGTTGTGTTCCTCACTCAATGGGCACTCCAGGAGAATAGGTATTTTGGGCCACTTAATTTTTGCTAATATATTCTTAGTAATGAGTATTTTGGAAAAGAATGGAGGAAAATATTTTGTTGTCCTGTTGTGTGCATCAATCGATATCTTTCATCATAAAACATGGACTCATGTAAGCTTCCCATGTTCACTCAGAGGAGTTTCACACCTGTGCGAACGTGGCAGTGTCTCCTCGTTGGGCTGTGATTTGCTAGGTCTGTTGTTTACAACCACCAGCTGTTTGTGTGCAAAAATTAAAAATACTGGGCCTTTTCCTCCTGTAAACAGTTGCTGGCTTAGAAACTCACAGGGGCAGTTCTACACTCTCCCCGAAGGGCACTGGGAAACGGTGCTGGAGAAAGTCTCAGAAGCTCATCTCCGTCGATTTGAGAGTTTATATTCCTGGGGCAAATCCTGGTTCAAATACTTCTTACTGGTTTTGTAATATCTGGCAGTTGACTTAACATCTCTAAGCCTCAATGTACTAATCTGCAAAGCAAGTATTATACGGATTAAATAAAACAAAGTGCGTGATTACTATACTTATTCCGTATTTTGTTTTATTATAATTGTATTTCATATATTATTATAAAATCTCCTGGAAGGAACATGAAGTTGGCTTACTCAAGAAAATCAAATCAGTGATAGTTTTTTCGTTAGCATCTCCCTCTAGGATTTTGATCAATCAGCCTCCATTGGGTGGGTTGTGGTGGGGCGGGGCAAGAATTCCCAATATTTGTTATCATTCAATTTCTCCCAAAAGGCTCTGAGCTAAAATAAATTTTAGAAATAAGAAGACACTTTAAATTTTCTAATCAGATTTCATTCAGTGTGTGAACGTTTAATGTAACTATTTCTGAAAATATGATATATTCTAAAATGAGAGGACTTCTAATAATTCCTTGAGAAATAGATTTCTTCCACAACATTGTCCATAACCCCTTGTGCAACCCATTGACCAGACTGTTAATAATATTAATGTAAAGGAATAGCTAATGAGCACATAAGAATTTTAAATAACTCAAGTGGATTATATTTGTTGGTTTTTCTTTGCACTTATTTATTTATTCAATGTGTGTGTTGTGTGTGTGCGCGCTTTCTTCTTTGCTACTGGGTAGTAACACTGGCATGACTCTAAAGTTTACTGAAGATCCTGGAGTTCTATTTAAGTAGAATTTTCCTACTTTTTCTCCTATGATTCAAAATATTATTTTTAAATCAAGTAGAATGACCATAATTGTCAACTTACTTGATTAAATTTTTTTTTGAAAGAATGAAGAATTTCCCTGATTTAAGAATACTTTCAGTTTAAATAATTTTATTTAACCAATATTAGGATGCTTCAACATACAATAACATTATACAATAAAATCTTAACCTGTACCTGGGAATTCCTTTGGTTTAGTTACAAACAGTTCAAAATGGTTCCAAGTACTAGAAAGTGCCCTTTCTCCTATTTGATTTTATTAGTCACTTATGCTAGACATTATTCCATTTGTATTACAAAATGAAAAAAATTATGAATGAACAACCCATCACTGCCCAACATGTATAATAATTCACAGTCAAATAGAAAATTTACCACACTATTGTATTTATAATATAGCAAACTTTTTAAGACATTTGCTCCTTCAGATGCATGAATTAATTTGCTTAAATATATCTACCAAATGAAAGTGGGCTTTTAAATTTTTCCATTTTCCTTTGCTTCAGCAACAAGTATGGATAACCTATTAAGTAATATCTTTCTAGCTCAAGATTAAATAGTAACATTAATGAAGTTATTCTTAACTGGGTTTTGTTTTGTTTCATTTCATTTGATCATTTGATCATCGTTCAGGAATCTCCTGTTACATTCATTGCTGTCTTCATCACTTCAATTACTCTGAGATTCTATTTGTAGGTCTACAGTTATTCAGTTAGCTCAGCTTTAGTGTAAAACATTTATTGAGAATGTATCATGTAATTGGCCCTGTCTTTTCGAGATGCAGAGGTAGCAAAATGAAAAAATGGAATCATGTATATACACAAGGGTATTTATCTTTGATGTTTTATAAAATTCCTAATCCATTTTACTTCTTTTCTTATGGTCTGAATAAAAAAATGATAAAAAGGTGGGGTAAAATAAGAGTAGCAGGAAAAGTACAGGTAAGATATTAAAATATGTTAAAATATTTAAAGATTATAGTTTTTCCTGATACTGAGTCAAAAGTATGAAATATTTGATTTAGTGATCTGATTTCATCAAAACCTTACATTTACTACATCTAGAAAAATGGCAGTTATATATTCTTCCCTAAGTAGTTTTGAGTTTAATTTTTATATAAGTGCTAAGATTTATTATTAGAAAATTCACCTAGAAGTTTACTATTCTACATTTCCAATTAGAAATATGTTTATGGACTTTGACACTTGAACAGACATTGTGTTCTATTATAATGTTTTATAAATTGAAGTACTTTGCCCACAGAGTCTCACTAACATACCTATGATGGTGTACCTATAAAAGTAGACCATGAGGGCCTACAGTAAATCAGAGAATAAAATCACATGTCAATATGATTCTATCTGAAAAGTATAATTTCAAGTTCTATTTATTTACTTAATAATCAAAAAAGACTATCTTTTACATGAAAGTATGCCAAAGGTAATTATACTAAGATTGCAGTTCAAATATGCTGAGCTGATCACAAACAAAACATATTTAAACCTGCTTTCATGATAAGTGGATGGCTGTAGACAAGTACTCTCAACAATACACTTACCGTATGTCAGTAATAAAGCTCAAGTGAGCATTGTTTTTTTTATCATTGAAACTTTGAAACAATTTTACACTTATTTTCCCCATAAAAATCAACATTTTTATAAGGATCAAACATTTTAAGGAAGGTTGAGAAGACTTAAAGATGAATTAAAAGCACAGATCAGCTCATATGGCTTTGGCAACTGTTTTTGTTCTGCTTTGCTTTGTTTTTACACTCCTAAGAGGTAAGTTAAAATGTATTTAAATGCATGCACTAACTACTAAAATAAGGTGGAAAAACTGAAGAATCCTGTCACCCTCTTCAATAAGTTGATGAGACTTGTAAGCCCTCACCTCTCTTTGCCAAGCAATTTGGAAAGGAACCACCTGGCCAGCCAGTTTGTAAGACTATATTTGTACCCATTCTAAAGAATGGTGACTCAATAGAATGTGGAAATAACCAAATGAGATCATTGATATCACATGCAAGTAAATTTTGCCGAAGATCATTCAACAATGCTTGCAGCAGGACACAACAAGGAGATGGCAGAAATTCAAATGGGATGTCCATGCTGATGTCAGATGCATCTTGCCTAAAAGCAGAGAACCCCAGAAACATGTTTGCGTGTGTTTTCTAGACTATGCAAAGACAAATGTCTTTTGACTGAGTGGCTCATAATAAACTACGATTAACTTTGAGAACAATGGGAATCTCAGAACACTTGTGTTCATTTGACTCTGTCCTCAGACCAGAAGGCAGTCATTTGACTGCATGGTTTAAAATCAGGAGAGGTATGTATCAGAGTTGTATCCTTACACCATACTTATTCAATTTCAATGCTAAGTAAATAATCCAAGCAGCTGGGTGATATGAAGGAGAACTACTGCATCAGGATTGAGAGGTGCTTATCAACCGTCAACAATATGTACATTGAAAAAAAACTCATTGAATATGAGGAATATTTGAAGCACTTGCTGATGCAAATCAGACTGCAATCTTCAAAATGGATTACATTCAATGTAAAGAAGATCAAAATCCTTATAATTGAATCAATAGTCAATAGACACCATCAAGATAAATGGAGAAAATGTTGAAATTTAAGGATTTCTTCTCACTTGGAGCCACAAGCAACAGCCATGGAGGTAATAGCTAATAAATCCAATCAATTAATGCATTCAGTCGATCTGCTGTGCAAGACCACTTTAAGACACTGAAGAGAAAAGGTGGCCCTTTGAGAACCCACAGTATTTTCCATTGCTTCAGATGCTAGTGAAAATCAGACAATGAATGAGGAAGACTGTGGAAGAATTGATGTGTTGGAGTTACGGTGTTTGTGAGGAATGTTGAAAGCACCTTTGATTGCCTGATAATAAGCGATCAGAGCGTGTCTCAGTGACAGTGCACCATGATGTGTCTGACAAGTGGAGATGGTGAAACTTAGCATCATATACTTTGGCTAGGCTAGCAGGAAAGGACAGTTTCTGGAAAAGGACATCATGCTTGTAATGTGGAGGATCAGTTTAAAAAGAGGATGAGCCTCAATGACATGGATAGACACATTGGCTGCAACAATGTGCTAAATCATAGCCAGACAGAATTCTATTGTGGATATTGTCCTTATGCATTGGAAGCAAATCCTAGGCATCCAAGGATAACAACAAGGAGTAATCTTTCTTGATTGGTCACCACAAAGGACAAAGGATGAGGATGATGATCACAGGGCTTGTATGGAAAGCAATTGGTATGAAAATTGAAAAAGCAAGGAGAGTTAACCTGAGGAATTTGCCGCTATAACAACACTGCAGCCGTGCATTCTTCAAGGGCAGCTTGAGCTGTCCTACGAGAATTTACTTATGAAAGAATTCTCTAAACTCCAGACAGCCATGGATTTTCTCCTTCTACTGGTTCTCAACTTTCCTAGTGCCGCGATCCTTTCATACGGTACCTCATGTTGTGGTGACCCCCAACCATAACATTACTTTTGGTGCTACTCATAATGGTACTTTTGCTAGTGTTATGAATCAGGCGACCCTGTGAAAGGGTGGCTCGACCCCCAAAGGGGTTGTGACCCACAGATTGAGAACCGCTGCCTAGTAGCTTTTGTTGTTTCCAAAACACAGAGAACATTTAAAGGAAGCGTATTTGCAATCCCTTCAGGTACACTATTAAAAGGGAATTCTTTGGGAAAATTTTTTAACTCTCTAAAAACACCATTTTCAGAAATGAATTTTGTTTCTTTTTGGTAAACAACACCCACTCTCGCTTTATTGTCAGGCAGCAGGTCATGTACCCAAAGAGCAGCGCTGAGACACATCACAGGTGCTTGCTCATAGGAATCCGCCTCAGCTTTCTGATCCCAAAAAAGGATGCAATCTAAGGGTGAAGCCCGTGGTGGAACTGCCCTTTGATGGTACACATGTAGAAAGACCATACAGCCCTGTCTTCTCAAGGAGATGGAGCAAAGGAGGCAGGGAGTTGGTGAGTACCTGGGATATGGTCCAAAATCCTTCCAAGGAGAGTGCAGTGACCGGGGGGGGGGGGGGGGGGGGGTCACACAGGTGACCAGGGGCGATCTGGGGACAGTGGATGGTCTTGGGCAGATAATTACTCTGGGTGATAAGACCCTCAGTACTAAAACACATTTTCACTGGAATCAAGAGAGCAGGCTTAGCTCTCGGGAAAGACACATGAGCATGCTCATCAGATTATCTCTATGGCAGACCGGGGGCCTTTCCCCAACATGACTAACCAGAACACACGGACACCTCTCCGATGGAGTTAATCAAACAGGCACCTGGGGAATCAGGGAGAGAAGTACTATTGCCAGAAGGAGAAACTGGGATATCAGACATCATGCCAACAGCCTCACAGTTCCACACTAGACTCTTGGAAGGGGGCACGGGTTCCCAGAACGTCGCATGTGCCCATGACCGCTGTGTGCGGCAGAACCTAAGGAGGCCGGCTGAGCCCGGGAGGAACAGGTATGTGGCCCCATCTCCGAGGCCGTCCACTCCTGGCAGGCGCGAGTCTCAGAAACCCATGGGTCCATTTCTTCCCTGCCATATCATGGGGGAGGGGGGAAGGGGGAGTTGACGGCAGTGGTTTGGTTTCCTTAAGTCCCTCCAGCACTGTGTAAGACCAACAGGGGTAACACACTGGAGGTGGACGTCTGGTTTTTATTTCTGGGCAACCTTGAAACTTCTCATTAAAATTTGCCTGGAGTGGGAAAGTGCAGTGGAGCGTACGGACAGCCTGTCGTCCACTGCAGCGCAGGAGGGTGGTAAGGCTAGCCAGTTGTGATGGACAGAGAATGGCAAGACAAGAAGCTCCCAAGTGCCTGGGCTGGAGTTTGGTCACGGGTCATCCTGGCCCAAGTTCATCTCCTTTCAAGGGGAGGTCTCCATGGAATGACTGGGGTTTCCAGAAAACCAATCGATCCCACTCATGGGGCAGATGATCAGTGGGGCTGCGTTCTTCCCTCCCGAGTAGCTCAGAATGAAGTAGGGCCGCACGGGCCGCAGAAGGGAGCATGAGAGAAAGTAAAAGCGTGACAGCTCTCAGTCACATTGTAGGAGACCTCACCAGCACCGTCGTCCTAAAAATCGCCACCCGCTGGACAGGGGTCCGTAGGAGGAGAGCAGTCATTGGGGAGATGAGAGCCCAGTATTCCTTCCCTTACCACAACGACACAGCCCAGAATTCATATGGGGGGGCTGAGGTGACTCCACCTTTTCTGCACACAGAGTCTTCACGGACACCTATGGTCCACTTGGCTTTACTTCCCACCTCTACCTCCCAATAATGTCTCCCAGTGAGGAAACATGGAGAGCCCAAACACAGGGGAAGAGATTGAATCGCTCGGGATTGTCAGGGAGGTCCTGCTGCAGGTAACTGCAGCGCATTTGCTACAGATTGTCAGAGAGGATGAGTCTGGGGTAGGCCGTGTCTGGGTCCCGAGTCACATCCACCGAGTGTAACTGGGCTTCTCTCAATTCTTAGATTTTCCCCATATCCGACTGCATTTTTTCTGACTCTCGGTCAAGAACAGACATTTCTGGGTAAAAATGTGGATTTTCTCTTCAAGATCTGGAGGTGTGATCCAGGGTTCGGGAATCCTGATCCTCTCAGCCCTGCTCAATGTGTCCCCTTGTCCTGCAGGAGCTCCCTGGTGGGCTCTGCTGCTTCTCTTCCAGCTGGGCGAACTGGGTGATGGACCATTGGTACTGTCCAGCTCCTCCAGGCGGGCCAGGAGGCGCTGCCGGTGCTCCTTCACGATCTTCTCCCTCCGCGTCTGAGTCAGGCTCAAAAGTTCCACTTGGGTCTGCTCCCCCTGGGCCCGCCGTCTCTTCTTGAAGTCCTTCTCTCTTTGTCGATGGTCCAGCAGGTTCTGGATTTGCTCCTTGAAGCCCTCCACCGCCTCCTCGAGGGGCAGCACGCAGTGGCCGCGGTGCTCATGGCAGCGCTCGCACACCACGCAGATGGGCAACTGGTCCTCCTCGCTGTATAGCTTCAGGGACTCCAGGTGCTTCTAGCACAAGCCCATCTCACCACCGGGCCTGATGGCCACTCAGTACGCAGCTGCTTCACCAGCTGGGTCACATTGCCAGGTGGCGGTTGGGCCACATGTGCCGCTGCGGAAAGGTCTCCCGGTACTGCAGGCAGGACACGTTGGTCTCAGCCTTGCCTCAGCAGCAGGCGAGGCACAAGCAACAGATGTGACCGCAGTGGAGCATCATGGGCTTTTAGATAAGGGGTAAGAATAGATATGATAGCTCCATATATTTGTTTATTAAAGATTTTTATGATTTTGTAGCACTACTTTTTAATTTACCCTTATATACTAGGCATGAAGAATGTGAGAATAAACAGTCTCTGTTTTCAGTAAACACACAGTTATCTTCTTAACACATGTGCACCCAATATGACCCCAACAATAATGTGACTCTGAGCAGAAAAATAATACTCATAATTCCTTCCTCCAGCAATATTTCCCTTTAACATCCACAAAGAGAGGCAACATCAAAGATAACGGTCACTTTATTTCACTTTAATCAAATAAATATTATAAACACTTAAAAAATCATGGTTGCTTTTCCACAATTATATTTTTATAAATATAGCTCTTAAACATTAAAGTACATGGCTGGGCCATGGAATCTTGAATTTGGGTGAATATTAGAAAATTTCACATGTAATTTCCAAAGGTTGCAGACTATTGTCTCAATTGTTGAACACTAATATGTACCATATATGTATTTTTTAAGATACGCATCTGGAGGAAATTCTTTGATAAATGAAGTGTGATTTTATTCTTTGGGACAAAACTGTTTTCTGTTGTATGGAAAATGTAATTTGTGTTTTTCAAAGATAATAAACTGATCAAACTATCCCTGGAAGATGGAGTGTTAGGTATAAATGATATTCATCTGTGAACCTTTTTTGTTTCCTCCCTTAAAAACAAACAGAAATTCATATGCTTTGCTAATGATAGTGGATAAAAAATAGTACTGTCCACAGCACCATTTACCCCATGTATTTTATTCTCATTAGAAACTCTAGTGCCTCCAGGAACTGCTGACTTCTGTGTCTATTCACATCAACGGTGAGATAGGTTGGACTTTAGAGCAGGGGGATCTGACCCAGTAGCCAATATATATATATATCGATAATAAGAATGCAGAAGGCACTGAGAGGCTGGTGATCAGTTAAATACTTTGCCAAGTTCTATATTTTTATGGGCATATTCAAAGTATTATTTTAGGAAAAGATACTACTGTTAGTGCACACATAATATAGATGAATGTAAATAAAATGTTTACTACCAGATCATTAAGAGCTTAAGAAATATTTTTAAAAGTTGACATTGCTTCTGGCAATTGCCTCCATTTGGTCTACACTTCTGAATGTGGCATTTCCATTTCTATAACCATTCCCAATATCATTTTTCACTCTTCAAATTATATAACATAAAACAGCAGTTAGGATACACATAATGGACTTAAGTCACATTCCTTTTTAAAGTTCTTTGGTTAGGGGTGGGGCATAATTCTGAAGAGGGAAGATTAGAGATGTAGGATGGATAAGATAAAGTGTCTGTAGCATGGAAAGGGTAAGGTGTCTGTAGGGTGGAGGGGGTAAGGTGTCTGTAGGATGGAGAGGGTAAGGTGTCTGTAGGATGGAGAGGGTAAGGTGTCTGTAGAATGGAGAGGGTGAGGTGTCATCAGGAGCATGGAGAGGGTGAGGTGTCAGCAGGAGGATGGAGAGGGTAAGGTGTCTGTAGGATGGAGAGGGTGAGGTGTCTGTAGGATGGAGAGGGTAAGGTGTCATCAGGAGGATGGAGAGGGTGAGGTGTCATCAGGAGGATGGAGAGGGTAAGGTGTCTGTAGGATGGAGAGGGTAAGGTGTCTGTAGGATGGAGAGGGTAAGGTGTCATCAGGAGGATGGAGAGGGTAAGGTGTCTGTAGGATGGAGAGGGTAAGGTGTCTGTAGGATGGAGAGGGTAAGGTGTCATCAGGAGGATGGAGAGGGTGAGGTGTCATCAGGAGGATGGAGAGGGTAAGGTGTCAGCAGGATGCAACCGCTAAGCAGAGAACTTGCAGAGAAAGCGTGTTTGCTCAAATTGAAAATGCTCAAATTGAAATGTGTCTGAGTGCCCAGCTTCTGTAGTTCTAACCTCAGTGGTGTTTTATGTCCCCTTTGTGACAGTTTCTGAACTATAATCTGTTTCTTCATTCTTTCAGGCCGACTGTCGTCACTCTCTTGCCTAATCTATGAGGTCTTTCCAAGCTTCCTCAAAATGCTTGATTGATGCAAACACTATTGTTTTATCTAGGGCAGGATTCCTTTAATTGTGTTGTGTTGTTTCAAATATTTGGAAAGATTTAAGGTTTGTTAAAAGTTTGATATTAGTCTTACCATCACAATTTTTTTATTTCCCCTTGACACAAAATCACCTGCAGCACAAATGGTTAAGTGCTTACCACTATCCAAAATGTGCTGTTTTCAACCTTCTCACTCATGCTATAGAAAAAGAGTGTCAATATGCTTTCATAAAACCTGCAGGCAAGCAAGCACTATCAGGCAGCTTTTCTGAGTTTGACATCAGTATAATCAACATTAGTTCAATGAACTACATTTTGTAGTACGCATTTTTCCCGCTAGGCAAACATCCAGCAATTCATTCTGAGTTAGTGTGCCCCGTGGCATCACCTGGTTCTTTCTGGTCCCTGAATTTTTTCATAAAAGCAATTTTGACAGAACCTTTTTTTTTGTGATGCTTGAATTCAGAAAACAGCATGTCACTGTGAAATTTTCTTTACTGTTCAGAAAAAATGCCGCAGAAACTGTTGCGATGTTGAACACAGCTTAGAAGGACAGTATTATGGGGAAAACTCCAGTGTGCGAGTAGAGTTCGTATTTCAAAAAAGGTGAAACGTCTGCTGATGATAAACCTTGTTCTAGACGACCATTAACTTCCTGAACATATGAAAATATGTTTGGAGTTTGTTCCACCAGGACATACTGCGTTTGGAGTTTGTTCCACCAGGACAAACTGTTAATCAAGCGTTCTATTTAGAGGTTCTGAAAAGATTGTATAACAGTGAGTGACAAGAAAGGCCTGATTTATGACAGACAAGGGGCTGCTTTTGTCACCATGACAATATACCTATTCATGCAGCCATCTCAGTGCACCAGTTTTGGCCAAAAAAAATTCCTCTCATGCCCCATACCTGACTCCCCCATACCTGACTCACCTGACCTCACTGCATGCAACGTCTTTTCGTTTCCATATATGAAGAGAAACTTGAAAGGACACCATTGGATGATTTGGTAGAGGTGATGATATAAAAAAGGGATTGGGGGGAGGTTACTGTCAGCCATCCAGATGAGTTTGGGAAATGTTTCCAAGAATGGAATAGGAGATTTGAAAAATGTATTACGTCTAATGGAGGGTACTTTGAAGGTGATACAAAAATTCAATTGGGGGGGGTTAACTTTGCAAGAAAATAATAATTTTCTAAATATTTTTATAGTTTCTCTAGCAATTGATATAAATTCAGTTGTGGTGCATTCTAGCCTATATTTGATGCTATCAGATTTTTAAATTTTATTAGATTTGAAATAACTTATTGGGGTTCAAATTGGGCTTGCTGATGACTAATCATGTTTTTTTTGCATGTGCTTTTGACTATTTGGGTATGTTCTTTGATGAAGTTGGTTCATCCAAAAGTTTTACTGGTTGCATTTTTTGAGTTGTAGAAATTGCGTATTCTGGATACAAATCCTTTATCTAATATGTGTATTCAAAACAAAACAACCCAAAGCAAACTCAGTGCAATCCAGTTGATACCCATAGTTACCTTCTAGGACAGGGTGGAACTGCCCCTGTGTGTTTTGAGACAACAACCTTCTGAAGGACTAAAAAAGTCCCATCGTTACTTCCTGGTCAGCTCATGGTTTTGAACTGCTAGCTTGGTCAAATGCAGCCTAATGCATAACCACTGCACCACCAAGGCTCCAGATTATTTTTTATATTATATTTATTATATTATATTTATTATATTATATTATATTAATTATATTATTTAATGATATGTGTCAATATATAGTCACTTCCCCCTCATCCTGTAGCCTCCCTTTTTATGTTTGTAATGATGTTGTTTTTGAAAAACTTCATAATTTTTATGCTCTCAGTTAAGCTTTATTCTTTAAACACTGGGGGTTTTCTTTGCATGTGTAAGGTTACTATATATATATTTGAAATTAATTTTGCGTGAATAATTTTATATAGTACTAAAATGTTTTAAATTTGTTATATTGTGCTCTCAAATGATCTATTTCATTTAAAATATAATTTTTATTTTGAGATCATTGTTAATAATATTTTTACTGTGTTATTGAAATACCAATTGAAAACATACTAGAAGCAATCATTTCTTATGTTAAAAATCTGGAAGACAGCTACTTGGCAGCTACTGATGCCCATTCCAAACAAATATGACTCATTGATGTCACATTTAAGCAAATGTTGCTAAAGATCCTCCAAAAACAGTTGCTGCAGAACAAAGGCAGGGAGCTGCCAGAAGTTCCGACTGGACTCAGAAGAAGACGTGAAACAAGCAATATCATTCCTGAAGTCAGATTATCTTGGTTGAAAGAAGAGAACACCGGAAAGATACTTACTTGTGTTTTATTGACTATGCAAAGTCATTCGACTGTGTGGATCATAACAAACTATGGATAATCTTAAGAACAATTGGAATTCCAGAATATTTCATTGTGCCCATTTGGATCTTTTAAATTGAGCAAGAGGCAGTTGTGCAAATAGAACTGATATTGCATTGTTTAAAAATATGATAGATGTGTTTCAGGGTTGTATCCTCTCTATAGACTTGTTTAATCTGGATGCTGAGCAGATCATCAGAAGCTGGATTATGTGAAGGATGTAACATCAGGATTAGAGGAATTTTTATTAACATCTGCCTTGTGCAGATGATACAACCTTGCTTCCTTAAAGTGAGATGGACTTGAAGCATTTCTTGCTGAAGGTCAAGGATTGCAGCCTTCAGCATGGTGCACGACTCAATGTAAAGAAGACCCAAGTCTTCACAAATGGACCAAAAGGCAACATCATGTTAAGTGGAAAGATGTTTGAAATTGTCAAGGATTCCATCCTTGCTTGGATCCACACTCAATGTTTATAGAAACAAAAATCAAGAGATCAAAAACATTTTATATTGTGCAAATCCGGTACACAATTCTTCTTTAGATTCTTGCAAAGTGAGACTCAGGTGCACTTGGCCCAAGACATGATATTTTCAATAGCCTCCTATGAATATGAAAGTTGCATTTGAGTGGTGGAGCTGGAGAACAATGTAGGAAGTACCCACTAAAGGACTAGTGAAAGGACAAACTGACCTGCCTGGGAATAAGTAAGACTGGAGTGCTCTTTAGAGGCAAGGATGGAAAGCCTTCATCGCACATATTGTGGACACAGAGCCAGGAGAGACCTGTCCCTGGAGAAAGACATCATGCTGGGTAAAATGAAGGGGCATCAAAACAAAGGAAGGCTGTCAAGAGATGGACTGAATCTGTGGCTGCAGCAATGGGATCAGCCAGGGGAACCAGGTTAAAGATGGCACAGTACCATGCGGTGTGTTGTTGCTCTGTTGTGCATGGGGTCGCTATGGCACCTAACAACAACAACAACAACTGTATGATTGCATCTGTAAGTTTTTTATGTCTGATACTGGTCGCTTCAGACTGGTGGCATAGTGAGTTACCCATCTCACTGTGAACAACAAGGTCAGTAATTCGAAAACTCTAAGTGGTCCTTCGGAGGAATATGTGGTTTTTTAAAAACTTCTGTAAAGAGTTCAAGTCTCAGAAACTTACATGGGCAGTGATAGTCTGTCCAATTAGGGTCACTATGAATCACAATTAACCCTATGGCAGTGAGATTGCAATTATTATTATTAGATAGCTTCGAGCTTCTTTTTGTATTAACCAGTATTGCTAGAGGTTGATCACTTTTACTGATCCTTTAAGAGCTGTACTAGTTTGCTGAGTTCTCTCATTTTTTCCTACATTGATTCACAATCTTATCTCTATGAATTATTATATTTTATTTGTTATGTGGTTAATTTTATAATATTTTTCTAACACCTTAAGATTTGAGTTGAGATCATTGATTTCAAACCTTTCTTTCCTACTGTGATTTAAATTTGCATATTTCCCTCCTTTGGCTGCATTTCACAATGCTTTAAAGGTATATTTTCATTTTTGTCCAATTAAAAATATTTTTCAATTTCCCATATGATATACTTATGAACCAGGGAATATTTAGAAGTGCATAGCTTATTTTTAAAATATTTGATAAAATGATATGATATATTTAAGAATAGATTTTGATTGAATCTTTGGGTTCAAAAACATATGTATAATGCTGGACCATTGGGCTGCAAACTGCAAGGTCAGCAGTGGAAACCATCAGTCACTCTAAGAGAGGAAGGCATGACTTTCTACTCTGATAAAGTCTGCATTCTCAGAATCCCAAAATCCAGCCCCGTCCTGTAGGGTCACTCTGAGTAGAATTGACTTGGTGACCACAGGTTAGTTTATTATGACTTGTTTTATATTCCAGCACATGGTATATTTTGGTGAATGGCCCCCTGTGACGGAAAATAATTTATATTGCATAGTGTGATTTAAGTATTCTTTACATGTCAATTCATATCTTAAATGTGAAGTTATATTTATACTTGTAAACAAAGATATTTATCCAGAATATATTCTGGAAAAATATATTCTGGCCAGAAGTATGGCCAGAATGTTCATTAGAGACGAGGGTGGTGAAACTTCCTCTCCCATACTTTGTGCATGTGGTCAAGAGATACCAGTTCCTTGGTATAGTACAGGGTCAACAAAAAAGATGAAGTGCCCTCAGCAAGAGGGATTGACATGGTTGCTGCAGCAATGGACTTAAACCTTGGAACGATTGTGAGAATAATGCAGAACCAGGCAGTACTTCATGCTGTGGTGTTTGGGGCCGATATGAGTCGGAACCCACTTGATGGCCCCTAAAGGCAACACTATGAATGTCAACTAGATAAAGGTGCTTTACTGTGTTAAGTGTTCTTTCTCTTTGTTAAGGCATTTTGGTGGTGTTAACTGTTCAGCACTCAGCTGATAACCGAAAAGATTGAGATTCATACCCAGTTAGTGGCTCCATGGAAGAAAGACCTAGTAATCTTCTTCTACAAAAATACAGTCAAAACAATTCTGAGGCATTTACATATTGTCTCATGGGATTGCAATGGGTTAATCATTGCCTCAATATCACCTAGCATTTATCACCAGATCTCCATCGTGGTATGTTCTCTGTGCGTGTTATCAGTTAATGAGAGGAAGGTAGGGAAATTCCCTATATTCTTGCCTGAATCCTTCTTTAGCCTCAATCTCAGACTCTTGGTGATTTCACTCTAGTCTATAAACATTGGCTCAAATTCCCAGGTCTGTGTCTATTCTGACTCTTATTATTTTTTTGGACAGTCCTTCTTGCCACAATTCGATGTTTCTTTTGCACCCCTACTTCAATCCAGCTTTCTGATCTGGAACACTCCTATTTGAATTTAGTCCATTTCAAGAAAAGGTTTTGGTATTCCCAGTAAATACCAAGTCTTGCAATAAGCTCTGAGAACACACAGAGGAAACGAGGATCTTTATTTACCCACTTGGAGCTCATAGTACATTGAGAAAGATTGATAACTAAGCAAATAACTAAAATTCATTAGGAGACTCACAATTTCTTACATCACAAATCTGAAGATTGACACACCAACCCCTTCCCTTCATGTATGCAATTCCTTCAAATATGTTCATGTGTGTGTGTGTGTGTGTGTGTGTGTGTGCATGCGCGCAAACCTTTCAATTGGCCTTGGTAATCATTCAGTTTTCATTCTTCATTTTTTAAATCCAGATTTCTTCAAGGACTGAGACTTTCCCTTCCTTTCCATTCCTTATTGCCTTAACCTTCTGCCATCTGGCTTCTATCATGACCACTCCACCAAAATTGTTCTCTCCAATGTTGCCAATGGCTTTCTTATTCCAACACGAAATACTTTCTTTCTCTTCTTCTCTTTTTAAAATATACTCTTTCTCCTTTACTTCTCTTTTGTGGGGCTCCATTGCCTATCCACTAGCAACGACAATGTGTTTTGTATACCAACACCTTAACTATTTTTTCGACTAATAACAAACACAACAAAAGTGTTTTATCTAATTTTAGACATAAACTGTGAAGAAATGATCTTTTCTTTATCTTCTATTTACATGTCAGTATGAAATTTAAAGTAAGCACTTTACCTATAAAAGAAAGGCAACTGATTAAACCTTTCGGTAGCGATGAGCTTGAACGATTCTATGACAGTGTAACAGTGAATGCAACCTGTCTTCCAGGTTCTGCACCTATTGTCGCAGCGACTTCAGCATTTCTGTAGCTACTGAGCTGCTCTAACCCCGCCCCTTCATTTGAACACACCCCCAGTTAATCGTAATGCATGTAACAAGGTGTGTTAAGGTTTAACCAGCTCCTCTCTCCCACACTCACATTGCTAATAGTAATAGTTTCAGCAAAAAAGCATATTTGGGAAACATGATAACGTCCATCTTTCTTAGATCCTAAACCATTGTTCCAATCACACATTTGGAATCTCAGAGTAACTTTTGCGATTCCCTTCTTTGCATATCCCTGACGTTGCCATACCTGCAGATCAAGCAATAGATGCAAGAATAAATAATGTACCATAAGAGTCTATGGCTTAGATATTTAAAATTCTCCTTTACATACGTCATCCTATTAATTGGAGAATAAATGGATATATAAATAAGTGAGAACATTTACCTCATTCTCTTCCAATGAATCAGGAGTGGTTATTTCATTTATCAGATGGATAACTAAAGGCAAAGTGATGTATTCGTTCTTACAAATGAAAACTTTTTCAAAATGCCTATACTGAACCAATTAACCATTGCTAGCACCTCCACCGCAGGGCGGCAGTCACCATGGCCCTCTCCGCCGGGATTTCTGCAACTTCTCTCAAGCTACTGTCAGGCTGCTGCTCTTTTCCTTCTGCATTCTCTGTCCATGTCAATCGTAGAACAGCTTTTAAAAATGGTGACCACTCACCACATTTCACCTGTTTAAAACTGCCCAGTTTTTGTTTGTCTTATTATCATATTTCTTTCTATCATTTCCCACTACCTGATATTATGTAGATAAGTTAAATAAAATTTCATCGATTATTTTCTCTTTGTCATATTCAAATGTAAGTCCCATAAAATCAAGGGTATCTCTCACCCATCCTATTTTTGTCTGGACGTCAGAACATAGGAGACAGTATCTCCTGGGGGATCACATGGACAACTAACTATAAGCATGGTTGGATTCACTGCCCTTTTCTTTACTAATCACAACTCTGGGCACCATTTTTGCAACCGCTCACTTTATGTCTCTGTGTCACATTTTATAATTCCCACAACTTTTTAAACTTTTCACAATGCTATTGCACACTGAATAGGCTGTCGTGCAGTGTGAACATAACTTGTATGCATTGGAAAACCAAGAGAGTTTCTGTGACTTACTTTAACTGTGGCATTTACTTTCCTGCAGTTGTCTGGAACTGAACCGCAATATCTCCAAGGTATGCCTCTGCAGTTTTATTTGCAAATCACCTCATGCTAAAAGCAAGGATGTTACCGGTACCACTTAGAGTTCCAAAGATATGGCTATTGCATGTCTTGCTGTGTGTGTAAATAAGCCGTTCCTTAGTCAGCAGCAAAAATTACTTAATGAAATGTAAAGTTCTGAAAGCTTTTAAGATGTAACAAGCTTTTAGAGATGGGTAAGTCCAAACACTAAAATAGTAAGTGGCGAGTGAAGCTATTTCTGCTCTGATGGCTTTTTACAAATCTGGAGAATTTATGGCTTGATTTTTTTAAGTGTTCAGTTAAGAGAACAACAAACGACAGACTGCAGTGTCCAACCAGAAGGAACAATCTAATGAAAGAATTGTCTTCAATAATGCTTGGGCATAAAGTGGGGTGCTTTGTATCAGATTGATGTAATAATTATCTATAGAAACCCACAGCGCTCAGGTGATTGCAGGGCAAATTAATTAGATATAGAACCTACAACTTGTATAATATAAAAGAAATTTATAAGAAAGGAGGAAGAAAATATGCCCAATATATTATAAAAACACCCCTCCCCCATCTGTGGATTTTCAGCTCAAATTTTCAGTTCAGTTCAAATTTCATTATCAGGATTGTAGAAGATATTTAAGAATATATTTAATTTTTCCCCTAGGTTAATAACATTTCCAGGCATTTGCCAGAACTAAATAAATCATTACTTCTGATGATTTGAAGAAACACAGACCATCAGGGGAAGAACCTTTCTTTGGTCATGCTAAGAATCAGCATGAGGGGGATTTTCTCCAAAACAAATATTAAACTGAAAAAAAGTGGAACTAATGTATTAGGAAACATTGGCTAAAGACAGACAGTAAGTGTAAAAGCATTCACTGGTTAGAAACCACTGGGGCAGACTTGGTCTGTCTTTCCCGGAGCTCCTTCCCAGCCATGATGGCTACAAAAGAGGATGGTAAAGAATGGAAGCTGAGTGTGCAATCATCTGGCGTTGCTACCAGGAGGGACCGACACTGATGGAGACAGTGGCCAGAAAATCAATGGTTTATGTATATAGATTTATGCATATAGATTTGTTAGACCAAGATTGGAGAAAATGGAAGACCGTTCAGAAATTTAGTGGGGAGATTTTAGAAAAATCAATAAGATATTGTGAAGTTAACCTCAGGAAAGTTGCGTCTTAAAATGCTTACAGAAGAGGTATTTAAGCATACATTTCAATAAATTAGAAAAAGAACAGACAATGAGACCCAGGATGCTTGAAAGGATTGGGCAACATTTTTTTCTGTTATATGTTTTGTTCTGTACTGAGTTGGAACCAACTTGAAGGAAACTATCAAGGAAAACAATAATTGAATGGAAGAAAATAATAAAGCTTAGAAATGTGCCCGACCGGCTGGTGGTGACGGCGGCCGTGCGTGCGAGGGAACCGTTGCTTCTCCGAGTCGCTCTGTCCCTGTGGTCGGCATGGCCCGTGGAAATCAAAGAGAACTTGCCCGCCAGAAAAACATGAAGAAAACCCAGGAGATTAGCAAGGGAAAAAGAAAAGAGGATAGCTTGACTGCTTCTCAGAGGAAGCAGAGGGATTCTGAGATCATGCAACAAAAGCAGAAGGCAGCTAACGAGAAGAAGTCTATGCAGACGAGAGGAAAATGATGACTGGCTGGTTTGGAATCCCTGGTGCTCCTGCCAACGAGTGTATCATATGCTGAGATCAAGATTTTGTAGCGTGAACCATCACTACATATGTTATAACTGATCCTTATAAAACGGTCTATTTTAAACTTTACCTTTCAACCTGATTTAGTGTGATGTTTTAGAACCATTCTTCCAAAAATAAAACACTAACCATGCATGTAAAAAAAAAAAAAAGAAATGTATAATAAGAGTAAAAAACAAAAAAGAGAAAGTAGTCATAAATGTTGATATTTATATCAAGATATATATTTGATATTTATCTATAAACAAAGATATACCATTCATGAACTAGTGAGCACAAAAGCTTATAGAAAAGTTGTTCATGCTACCAGGAAACTGTAAACAAACCTAATGTTTAAACTATAAATAATAAATTAAAATGCTATTTAATTCGATATAATTGTAAAAGTGTATAAAATTAAGAACATAATATTGGGTAAAAATAGTAAGGCTCAAAAATATAAAAACTAGTATGTTGCTATTAAAGTAATTTTTAAAACTTAAAAATTAAGCTATATTTTACATATGCATATATAATTGGCAAGTTAGTTAGAATCTCTGAAGTTGGGGGTAGGGATAAAATATATTGTTATTGAGGAGCATGCCAGAATTTGTTTTGAGATTTGGAAATTGTGGTAGTTACATAATCCATTGCCAATTTAAGACTATTAAGAGTGAAGGTTAGCCTTCCATCAGGTAGCAGCTTAATGACCTCATTTGGAGGGGCTAAAGAAGTAAATACCTCACTGGAGGCCAGACACATACTCACTCCCTGAGAGGCATTCCTGCTAACATGACATATGGAGCTACCCTAGAGCCCTGGAGCTGAAGGAGCCACACGGAGACCCTGCCAGCATTGTGATATTTCCACTACCACTGGATCCACAAGACTTTCCATACACTGGTCTGTGATCTTCCTGCACTCAGCATCATTGCATATATTGTGTGAGTCTGCAAAATAATTTATAGGTTGGTATTGGATATATGGGTTAATATCGGACTTATGGACTTGAACTGAACTGGGCTGTGTAGCTTTTTTGTTAAATGTACAACTGATCTTTGATATAAAGTTCTCTCCTACACACAAATGAGTGTCTATGAATTTGTTTCTCTAGTAAATCCAGACTAATACAGAAATAATCCATTTTTTAACCCGGATACCACTCATATAACTCACTTTGTAATTAGTTTCAAATGTGGAAGTATGTTTTCTGTCATGTACTATTTGTAAGATATTTTACAACAATAATAATAAACAAGCCTCCTGTCAAAATGCTTTTATTGCTATAAAGCCTGTTCTCATCTCTAGTTTTTGCCCTTTTGAGTGAGTCAGGGAGTAAATCTACTTATTTACTTCCAGCATAATATGAATTGATATGGTCATACGGAACTATATCTAACATAACATCTTGGCATTTTCACCTGTGGATGGCATCACTTAGTGCTTTTCTATATTAATTCAGAATAAATTTACATATATGTAATATGTTTATAATATATATGTATTTAATACCCTCAATATACTATCATATATTTTGTAATATAATTATATATAATATAGAAGTATAATTCTTATAATCAATAATATGTAAAAGTATATAATCTATATTTTAGTATATAATCATATATTATATAGTACAGAAATAATGTATTATATATGCATATTATTACATGTTATTACAATTACACATATAAAATACACATATGTGTGTATATATATATAGAATTCCAGTAGCATTTAAGTGATAATATGGAGTGAGCGAAGTGAGAAGCCTTTAACTTAGCAAATTTCCCATACATAGGATTCCAAAAATATCTATATCCATCAAGCTTCCTTTTCGATGACTCCCATCTGGATTTGGTACATTATACAACCTTTGTCCCAGGATTTACTTCCTATTTTCATTATACTGTTTGATCTTTTCCTTTCTATGTTAAACTTTCATTTTTTATCTGTTCAGAATATTTATAACCCTGTTTTTTTCTACTACAAATCCCATTCTCCCCCTATTTTGACTTAAAATGTACAAGCTCAAAACTGAATGAAATGTTTAATCAGCACAAAGTTAAGCAACGTAAACACTTTTAATTTTATAGACACAACACATCGACTTACTTTTGATTTTTGATATTAAGACATTGTGATTTCAAGCTAAAGTTCTTTAAAATTTTTCTTTGGGAAAATACCAAGTAACAAAAGGATTTGGTGGTCAGATATACTCTCTCTAATAAGGTGCTATTTGAATGATTGGGTACTGTGCTGGGAAACTGTGTAAAGGTTCTATGGAAAACAGGCTGACGTGGGGTAAAAGCCAGAGCAGATGAACAATCGGGAGTTTACCGTAATGATTATGGTAAGTGATGATAGAGGCTGGACTCAGGGAGATGGCAAGGGGGTCAGTGAGGGGCAGTTGGAGTTTAAATATATTTTGAAGATAAACCAGAAGACTTTGCACACAAAGTCAATTTGGTTTATGAATAAATATATTCAAGGTTTGGAGATGGAGAACTATTAGAATATGTGTATGTGTGTGTTTGAAATCAGATATTTAAATGTAAAGGTCAAAAACGTGAAATCAAAAGAAGCCACTATGAGGAAATTACCCAACATGACTCAGAGGTTGCATTGCTAGTACAAAAAGCGTAACTAGACCTTCAATGCTTGCACTATCAGGTCAATATTGGTGGGTTGAGATGTTTTCCAGGTGAAATGGGTGGGGTTGAGATGTTTAATGGATGCAAAAAATTAAATGAAAGACTATCAAAGTAATTAGAAGTATCAAAAATAAGCATTTGAAATATAGTAAAATAAAGTAATTAAAAGAGAAAATTCAATAGAAAACATAAATAACATTATGTACAAGCAAGTTAGAAGTAGGTGTGTCAATTGGATGACACACCTGAAATAATTAGCTAAAATGTAGCACAATGACACTAAGAGATGAAAAACATGAGAAAAGTTAATGGATGGAAAGAAAGATTAATGAAAGACAATATTGCAAAAATAAGTTTTTTCATAAGTCACTGAAGAAAATTCCCTAAGATTCAAGCAATATGACTAGTAAGTATGCTAAATTAAAAATAACATAAAAACATTCATTGAGATATATCTTTTAAAATTTGCAGAATACTAAAAGTCTAAGACACAAGAAATAAATATGGTTGTGAGTAAAATATAATGTCTAAATAAGCCTATATTCTAACTTCATAAATTATTAAAAACATCTACATCACTCTAGGAACAGCATAGTAGGGCCTCTTAATATAAATTATATAATTCAAGAGAGGAGAAGAGTAAAAATTAATGCTACAAAATCATAGAACCTTTTATTAAACAACATTCCAAAACTGAAGCACTTGTTTCTCAAAATATCTTTCATCTAGGTCTAGACACTTGATAAGCTTCTGTGATGCTGGAAGCTGTGTCACTGGTATTTCAAATGCCAGCAGGGTCACCAAATAACACCTTTCAGCAGCGCTTCTAGACTTCCAAACACTGTATGGAAAGAATAGGCTTCTGCTTCTGAAGAATTAGCCACTGAAGACTTTATGGAGAGTATTGAGACATTCTCAAAGACTGAAAGCCTCATGAAGAGAAGCAGAACAGTTGTCAGAGATGAGTTTGTTTAAAGATGAACCCCTCAGATAAGAAGGCACTAAATATAAGGCTGAGTAAAGGCTGCCTTTTCAAAGTGGGATAAACCCTAATGGCGTGGGTAGAGTAAAGCCTTTGGGAATTCAGACTGCTGGACCTTCGTTTGCTGACAGAATCTGACTTAAAATCAGAATACACAATGCAAATATCTGTAATAATTAGAATCTGAGTTGTACAAAGTATAAATCTAGATAAAATGGAAGTCGTAAAAAATGAAATTAAACACATTAAAAATTAACATTCTAGGCATTACTAAGCTTAAAAGGTCAGATGTTGGTATTTTTGCAACAGAAAATCATATGGTTTATTATGCTTGGAATGGAACAATCAAAAAGACATCATTGCATTTCTCATTAAAGGAGTCATTTCAAGATTTATCTTGAAGTACGATGTTGTCTGTGATTGGATTGTATCTATCCCTATTCAAGAAACAAATCAATACAACTATTAAAATTTATGTATCAACCCCCAAAGCTAGTGATTTAGAAATCAAAGAATTCTACCAAGGTTTTCCATATGAAACTCATCAAGCATGTAAACAATATGCATCAATAATTATTGACAATTGAAATGTAGAAGTTGCAATCAAACACAAAGGAAATGCAGTTAGAAAATATGGTATTGGTGATAGAAACTAAGCTAGAGATCACATGATGGAATTTTGCCAGACCAATCACTTCATTATTGCAAATACTATTTTGCAACACTATAAATGGTGATTATACATGTGGACTTCTCCAGGTGGAATTACACCAAAATCAAGATGACTACATCTGTGGGAAGAGATCCTGGAGAAGTACATAAAAACACCTAAAACCAGGCCAGGGGCTGACTGTGGAAGAGTCTGTCAATTGCTCACATGTAAGTTCTGGTGGAAGTTGAAGAAAATTAAAATAAGTTCACAAAAGCCAAACTACAACCATGAGTTTATCCCATTTGAATTTCCAGAACATCTCAAAAACAGCTTTTTAAAATATTTTTATTAAAAGACCATTTCATTGGGGGCTCTCTCAGTTCTTACAATAATTCATAAATCAATTGAATCAAGCAAATGTGTACATATGTTTCCATCATTATTTTCTAAACATTTACTTTCTATTGAGCCCTTGGTGTTAGCTCCTCATTTTTCCCTTCCCCATAGCCTCAAGAAACCTTGATATATTATTTTCATATCTTACACTGACTGCTGTCTCCCTTCCCCCCTGGTTTCTTGTCCCCCTGGAGGATTGGGAGTGGTGGTTATGTATCAATCATTGTGATTGGTTTCAACCTTTCTCCGTACCCTGCTAGTTTCCCTACTCTCATTCCTGTTCCTGGATCCAGTGTGTCGTGAACTTTAATCTCATACCTGTACTTGTGCACATGCTCTCGTCTAGCCCACAGTGGAAGGCAGCACTGGGGTCATGATAGTGGAGAGTGAGGAAGCCTCGAACAACCAGAGGAATAATGTGTGTTTCATTGGTTTCATCCCTTCCTTGTGACCCTTTTGTATAGGATGTCCCATTGTCTACAGATGGGTTTGGGGTCTTTGTTTGAACCCCCCCCCCATTCTCACAAATGTGTTTGTTTGTTTGTTTGCGTGTTTGTTTGTGGTCTTCTAATGCCTGTTACTGATCCCATCAACACCTCATGATCACACAGGCTGGTGTTCTCCTTCCATGTAGATTTATTGCTTCTCTGCTAGATGGCTGCTTGTTTAACTTCAAGCCTTTAAGACCCCAGATGCTTTATCTTTTGATAGCCATGTACCATTTGCTTTCTTCACCACATTTGCTATGCACCCATTGTGTCTTAAGTGATTGATTGTGCCAGCAGGGTGGGTATCACAGAATGCCAATCAAGAACAGATTTGATGTATAGAACACTAATGACAGAAGTGACCTGAATATTTACAGGATGATATCAAGAACATCAAACTTGAAGAAAGCAAAAGGTCATTAAAAAGAAAGAAAAGATCAAATGAATGTCAGAGGAGACTCTGAACATTGTATTTAATATTATAGTGATAAGATAAATTGAGGAGATGATGAAGTCAAAAAACTGAACAGAAAATTTCAAAGGGTAGTTTGAGAAGACAAACTCAACTGTTATAATGAAAGGTTCACAGTCCTAGAGTTAGAAACCAAAAATGAAGAATACAGTTAGCATTCCTTAAACTGAGAGAACTCAAGAAAAAATTCAAGCCTCAAGTTTCAATATTCAAAAAAAATCTATGGAAAGAGTATTGAACAATACAGGAAGCATCAAAAGAATATAGAAAGAATACAGAGTCACTACCAAAGATAACTAGTCAACATTCCATCATTTCAGGAGGTAATATATCATTGAGAACCAATGCTACTGAAGAAAGAAGTTCCAGCTCCACTGAACACAGTAGACAAAAACAATGATCTAGGAAAGGAGGGGATACCAATTCAGATGTTTCAATAAGCTGATAAAGAACTAGAAGCACTCAAAGACTATGCCAAGCACTTTGGAATACCAATTTGATCAACTGACTGGAAGACATTCATATTTCTATTGCAAAGAAAAGTAATCTAACAATGTTTAAAGTATAGAGCAATATTATTGATATCACATGCAAGTAACATTTTTCTAAAGATTATTGAGCAATGGTTGCAGTAGTATATTGACATGGAGGTGCCAGTTGTTCAGATCAGATTCAGAAGAGGATGTGGAATAAGCAATGTATCATTTCTGATGTCAGATCAATCTTGCCTGAAACAGAGAATACCAGAAAGTTGTCTGTGTTTTACTGACTATGCTAAGGCATTTGACTATAGGCACCACAATAAACTATAGACAGCCTTGAGAAGATTGGGAATTCCAGAACACTTCATGTGCTCCTGTCAAACATACGTGGGATCAAGGGGGAGCTGTGTGAACAGAACTTGGTTTAAATTGAGGAAAGGTTTGCATCAGAGTTGTATCCTCTCACCATACTAATTCAACCTGTATGCTGATCAAATCACCAGAGGTGTCAGATTATATGAAGAAGGTGGCATCATGATTGGATGTAGTTTAAGTAATGATCTGTAATATGCAAACGATGCAAACTTCCTTGCTGAAAATGAGAGAACTTGAAACACTTGCAGATGAAGACCAAGAATTGCAGACTTTACTATGGATTAAACTCAATGTAGAGAAAACCAGCACCCTCACAACTAGACTGATGGCAAATAAACAGGAGGATGCTATTGTCAAGGAGGTCCTCTTGCTTGGATTCACAATCAATTCTCATGGAAGCAGGAATCAAAAGAGCAAATGATTCATTGTATTGGGTAAATATGCTGCACAAGACCTCCCTCTTTAAACTCTTGAAAAGCAGGGACATCACTTTGAGGACTAAGGTGGGCCTGACCCAAGTCATGGTATTCTTCATTGAATCTTATGCTTGTGTAAGTTGACTAAGGAAGACCAAAGAAGAATCAAATCATTTGAATTATGCCATGTGAAGAATCTTGAAAGTAACATATGCTGCCAGAGAACAAATAAATGTCATGAAGAATCCCAGTGTGCCCTTTAGAGGCAAGGACAGTGAGACTTGGTCCCACATACTTATAAATGGTGTCATGAGAGACCAGTACCTGGAGAAGGACATTGTGCTTGGTAAAATAGTGGGACAGGAAAGAAAGAGAGACCTTCAACAAGATGGATTGACACATTGCTGTTTTGATGGATTCCAACATAAGAACAATTGTGAGGATGGCACAGGACTATGCAGCGTTTAGTTCAGTTGTAGACAGTTTCGCCAAGAGTCAGAACTAACTCAACTTCATTTACAAAGCTTTCCTTGAATAACTCATTGGTCTTTAATTTACGCTATGCCAGAATGTCAGTTATCTATTCTTGAATAATGCAAATTGTGTTCTTTTTCATTCTTTTGCAGAAAAAAGGATGTCTCAAGATCAGGGTTGTAAGGCAGAGTGCTTAAAATTTTCCAGTAAAATTCTCATGGTGGTGGTAGTGTTCTTAGGGTCATCAAATCACCTCTGACCCATAGCAACCGCCACCCCCCGCCCATGCACAGGATGAAACACTGTGCCATCCTCACAATTATTCCTGTGCCTGATTCCATTGAAGCAGCCCCTGTACCAATCTGTCTCATGGAGGGTCTTCCTCTTTCGCTGACCCTCCACTTAACCAAGCAAGATGCCCTTCTCCAGGGAATGATATCTCAACAATATGTCCAAAGTGTGCAAGACAAAGTTTTGCCATCCTTGCCTCTAAGGAGCACTCAGGTTGTACTTCTTCCAAGAGGGGAGTAAAAATTCTTATCATCTCTGTGGAGTCAGTGGTGGTTTCATTCCATGTTATATAGTAATATTGCTATAAGTTGAAACAGACTTTGACAGTATTTATTAACAATAAGAAATCTCTTTCTAATATTCTTTGTTTCCCAGTAAAATCTATCTGATGTCAAATACTCTTCTGAATCTGACAGCTTCATGCCACCATATTGAAATTATGTCAAGGCATACTTTACTTTTGTGTAATTTAATAATATTATTTTACAATTCCTACATGTTGTTGGTTTACTTCCTTTGGAATACATATAAATATAGATCTATTCAGTCTTTCAAATTTCTCAGCATAGACAAGTGAGCATTCCTATATCCATTTGTTGAAACATTGACTGTCAAAAGTTTGTTCTTTAAATAGACAAGATAAGCTGTTTGCACTGCCCTGGTCGTTGGGAAGTTGGCCTCTGTCTGCCATGGGGGCCGCTGGAACACCGACACGGGCCCTGAAAATCAAAAGGTTCAGGTGACGACAGGAGCCCTGGTGCAGCTTACCCCCCAACCCTCAGCTGCCTTGCCCTATAGAGCCCCTACCACACTCCCCAGGCTGGGGACCCCTTAGACCTCATGGTGCTCACACATCAAGTGCAGAAGGATGATGAATTCATCAGAGCAAAAGCCACCAACAAGCTAACCATCATAGCTGAGCGAATCCAGCATCTGCAAGACCAAACCAGGAAGATACTAGAAGATGCTCACTGGGATGCCAACTTGCACCACATAGCTTGTAATATTGTAAAAAACAAACAAAAAACAACAACAACTGGGCAACATTTACTACCTTTATAAAAAGCAGTATTTTACCATCATTTCTCCAAAGGAATGGAGGACAAGTTGGCCACATGAGTTCCTCGGTGCCTACAAGCTGCAGCATGACTTGTCCTGGACTCCTTTTGAGGACATTGAGAAGCAAGATGCTAAGATCGGTATGATGGACAACTTGCTAGGCCAAACGAAGGCCCTGCCTTCGTGCACTGACCCCAGCTTGCAGGAACTGACTCATTGAATGGGACCTCTCAGGGAAAGGGATGGACTGCCTTCTTGTTGCCGCCCCCCCCCCCTCCCCAACTCTGCCTTGGTGGGGAGTTCCATGAGCATTGAGGGGGTGTAGGTGAATCACTGAACTCGGAAGGAGACTGTGTGCCTGTAAATGCTGTCGTCCCTGCTGTTAGTTGGGAGGGAAATGAATTGCCTTGCTCTGTTTTGGGATCCTCCCAACCATTCCATCAATTGGTTTCAGGGTATTGGCCATAGTCATTTCTCCCTCCTTCAGCACCATCTGTCTGTCCCATAAGTCAGAGCCTTGGAGAAGAAATGCATTCTTCCCACAAAAAGATGGAGTCTTTATTATTTTCCAGAGAGGATTGTTGCAGTCTCTTTGTGGCTAGAAGTGTTGAAGACAGGGACTGTGCTTATTTGACAGCTGTCTGTATAACAGGGTGCTGTAGTCATTACGTGTTGGGCTGCTAACCACAAGATGAGCAGTTCAAAACCACTAGCTGCTCCATGGGAGAAAGTTGGGACTTTATACTCGTGTAAAGAGTTACCGTCTCAGAAACTCACAGGGACAGTTCTACCTTTCCTCTGGAATCACTGTGGATCCACATCGACTCCAGGGTGGTGAGTTGAGTTTGAGAAGAGGAGGATTGGGAATGGAGGGGGACACCCCACTGGACTAGAGAAAGGGTAGTTTTGGTATCTCTATGCTAGGAGGATGGGGTGACTTGTCCCTTGTGCCGAAGTCAAGTGACTGGAGAATCCAAGGTGGCAGCAAAAGCAGGGGCTTAGGGTGGGATCAACTTGGCAGTTGAATTTTAGAGCCACTGACCATTGTATGAAGCTCTTGGAGAGCAGGGCTCAGTGAAAGAAGGCCATTGGAAGGGCAGCTTTGAAAGACTGCGGAAGAGATCCTGAGGCAGGGAGAGTGAGAAATGAGAAAACCCTCTCATCCGTTGATGAGTTAGCTGTCATTAAAACTCATTCTGACCAACCTGGCTCAGGGTCTGAACAGGTCTTTTTGCTCAGTGAGTCTCGTTGTGACAGGGATGCTACCGCAATTCCCTCTTCAGCAGCAATATGTCGTGCGTTCTTGTGTGCCACGCAACTCTCACCAGATGCTGGAAGGGAGTGAGTCCAGTTACCCACCTCCTTTCTAGGAATCGATGTTTCTACTAATCTCCCTCTTGTGCTCACAGCCTTTCCTTGTAATCTGCCTCCATGGATTGTAAATGATTCGCCTCGTGTGTCGTCTTAAGTAATCATGTTCTCTGCTGTACTTCTCTACTGGATCCCCAGCCTGAGTACTCATGGCAATGGCCTCACGGAACGCACAGGCAAGACTTCACAATTCATGCGCTTAAGGAAGCTAAGGAGTGCTGATGCCAATGAGAAATGCTCAGGGCTGCGTCGTTGACCAAGAGCTATTGCAAAGTTCTGTCAAGTCTGCTAGTAAATGCCCCCCACTCCTCCCTGCTGCCAAAGGGCATCTCACTCTGCTATCAACCTCACCTGGAAGATAATCAGCTTAAAATGAGGATCTGAAACCCAGCTCCCTGAATTAGGCGCCGAGAGGCAGCCCGCTCCAGTGAGCCTCAGCTCAAAGACACTCAGCTTCACTTCTGTGGGTCAGGGAGCCCCACTTCCCCAGTGAAGGGCCCATGGCGCCCGACTCTGCACGTGTACTCTGCTTCCTTTGCTGTCATGGAAGACTCTGTGGGGGTGGACCTACTTGCAGACTCATGGTGTGTTGGGGTTTCGTTTTCTCAAGGGTTGGTCTGAGGGACTCTGTTTGCCATTCGGCAGAGGTTGTGCTTGTCCCTTGCATGTGTATACTATATTGGGCCCCACCTGGCAACTTCCTTCCATCACCACAGCCTACAAGGGAGAGGGCTAATAGCCACAATCATGGACACGGCAGCCCACCAGATCAGCCCCATTCCATGAGAAGCAAGTGAGTGGATCAATCCTCACTTTAGGGAGGTGGGCAAAGGGAGGAGAGGGGATGATGGCAGGAACCTGGGAGGCAGGAGGGAGTGGGAGACTTGTCCCCCACATACTTCTCCAGCACAAAGGAAGGGGAAGAGCTGATCAGACACATTTCCTCATCCATGAAAGAGACCTGGAAAAGGCTGGGGGAGGAAGAAAGGAGATTTGGGGCTCTGGGATGCACATACATGGAAAGAGGAAGCACACTACAAAGAACCAGCCAGTGGTGGCAGGTCTACCTTTAGAATACAGTGTACCCGGCCTTGCAGACTAGCTAAGGGCCCTTTGGACTTTTTCCCTCCAAAGTATCCCCTTCAATCAACTCACCCTTCTGTTACCAAAAAAAAAAAAAAAGACAAGATAAGATAAGTAAACCTTTGAAAAGACTAATAAAGATAAATGTCCACAAATTAAAACAACAACAAAACTAACTAGAGGGGGCAGTGGTTGGAGGGCTACTGGATAAAGGTTTTACGGGACATCTTTGAACCCACTGTCTAAGTTAGAATTTTAGAGACTCCCACTATTCTAAAAAAAAAGTAAGTATTCTCTGTGGTTTAAGATCAATTTGCATAGACAATTGGTGAAGTTCCCCTCACTGCTCAAGGTGAGCACTGTTTCTTTATCACCTCCTTGTCAAACAAATGCTCAGTGCCAATTTCTTCTGTTTAATGAAAATAGGTACTAAAGCATGCCTTTCATAAAACAAGGTGCATTAATGTGAGCTTTCACAAAGTAGATAATACTTGTATATGTGTATTTATTATTCACTGCCATATGGTTGATTCCAAATCATAGTGAAATGTATAGAACCTCTGAGGCTATAAATCTTTACAAGATCAGATAGATTCAATTCTCTCTCCTACTGTTTCTGGTGGGTTTAAATGGTTTATCTCGTGGTTAGCAATCCAATGCTTACTCGGCATGGTCACAAGGATGTGTGTATGCATAAGTATGTGTATGCATATGTATGTGTATGTATGTATATGTATATGCATGTATATGTATATCCATATGTCAGCACTGTGCAGCTGACCTCAGAGCCTGACTATACTCCAAAAGATGAAAAAACAAAATCAAACACTCAACAATTATAGTAGGTGACTTTAATACAACACTCTCTGAGAATGACAGATCACAAGGAAAGAAACTTAACAAAGAGGCTACTGATCTAAACATAACAATTAATTAGATGAATTCACCTGAAAGATATTTTCAGAGCTCTCCACCCAAATGCAACAACACAAATATTACATTCTTTTCAAACCCATAAGGCAGGCACTTGAATGCAGCCCACATGCTGGGACACAAGTTGAATCTGTGTAATTTCAATCACAAAGAGATAATACAGACTTCTCTCTCTGATCACTATGCCATAAGGCTGGAAATTAACAAAAGGATGATTAAGAAAACAAGGGCAAACAACTAGAGGATGAATAACTATTTTAAAAGGGGTGGGTACTGGCCCAGATCAGAGATGAAATTAGGAAATTTCTAGAAACCAATGGGAATTAGAATATGATGTACCAAACTATTGGGACACAGCAAAGGCAGTTATCAGTGGAGGTTTGATAGCAACAATTGATAAAGGAAGAGAGACTTATGATTGATATGCTGGCATGAAATTTACAGCAGTTAGAAAAGAGTCAACAGGACAGTCCTTCTAATAGCAAAATAAAAGAAATAATAAAAATCAGGGCTAAGATTAATGAAGGAAAAAAGAAAACTATGGAAAAAAATTAATGCTGCTAAAAGTTGGTTCTTTGAAAGGATTTACAGAATCAAGAGACTGCTGGCAAACCTCAACAAAGATAGGAAGGAAAAATTTCATCTGGAGTCTGATAGTCTTGAAGAAAAACAAGTGACCATTTAACTGTGAAGCAACAAAGTCCACATGGAAAGAGCACACCAACTTGTGTGATCATGAGGTGTCAATGGGATCAGGTATCAGGTGTAAAAAACCCAGAACAAAAAATCATATCAATGTGAATGAGGGAGAGTGCTGAGTGGAGACCCAAAGCCCACCTGTAGACAATTCAACATCTCCTTACAGAAGGGTCACAAGGAAGAGATGAGCCAGTCAAGATATTGTATAGCACTGATGAAACACACAACTTTTCTCAAGTTCTTTAATGCTTTTTGCCCACCCCGTCCCACTATCATGACCCCAATTCTACGTTACAAATCTGGTAAGACCATAGCATGTACACGGATTCAGATAAGAACTGAAACACGGGGAGTCCAGGACAGATAAACCCCTCAAGACCAATAATGAGAGTAGCAATAATAGAAGGGTAAGGGTAAGGTGGTGGGAGAAAAGGGGAACTCATCACAATGAGCAAGATACAACCCCTCCCAGGGGGACAGACAACAGAAAAGTGGGTGAAGGGAGACAGTGGTTAGTGTAAGACATGAAAAATAATAATTTATAAATTATGAGGGGATCATGGGGGTGGGGGTAATGAGCTGATTCCAAGGGCTCAAGTAGAAAGAAAGTGTACTGAAAATGATGGCAACATATGGACAGATATGCTTGACACAATGGATGGATGTATGGACTGTGATAAAGGCTGTAAGAACCCCCAATAAAATGATTTAAAGACAAACACAATCTTCTGTCCTTGCATCAATTCCAAGTTATAGCAACCCTGGAGGACAGAGTATGACCGCTCCATACGGTTCACGGCTGTCAATCTTTGCCAGGCTAAAGTGCGACATAGCTCCCTGGAGGCGCTGTGTGAGTTCCAACCACCAACCGTTTGGCCAGCAGCATGTGCTTTCATAGGTACACCACCAGGACTCATCTCACACCTATATTTCTGAATTATGCGTTTGTCATATTGAAGAAAATAAATCGATAGAGAGGCATTAAGGAAAAACAAGAGGTTTTTAATGGCATATTCTTGGAATCCTAAAAATACAATGGCCTTTCATTCTCTGCGCTCTATGAGCTACGTTTTCTGATTTCCAGCTACAGAAGTGTTTGATAATGTTATCTAGGAGACTCCCCCTACCTGGAGAGTACTTATTTTAAAAAGAAGCTAAAATATTAGCAGTGCCATAAAAATCTACATCATGCTTTGCAACAAGCAGTAGTACCAGAACTACGATACGAGAAACATTGTTTTAAGCTCATATCTAATTTAGTCAGGATAAATTAATTTTGGAGCTTGCCTATTAATTAGATATCAATTAAGTAAGTTAGCAGAAAGGAATGGCATATTTTAATAAAGATATGTCTAATTTGAAAAATACAATAAAAAAGAACATTTATTTTTCTTTTCCAAATTAGAAGTGATATCAACTATACAAATTTAAAAGCATGAAGGTGTGTATGATATCTAAATTAGCACAAGGATTGCTTACCTGTTTAATGAACACAGTTATTTCAATCAGTAAGCACACTAGATGCTGTGATAGAACTATGACCTAAAAATGTGTGGCTGTCTTTCAAGTGCCTCGATCTGTCTCTAATTGATACAAGTTCCTCACCTTGTAAGACGAAAATAAGTAGATCACCGAGGGGTGTTAGCCGTGTTATGGTTTCCACATAGCATCGTTTGGTGGCATCTAATTTCCTAATCTAAGAAAAAGCTAGCATGAACGACATTTTTCTAAAAAAGGAATTAAAATACTTCTAATATTTCTTTTTATCAAAAATTCTATCATATGCTTTATATGAGAGAAAGCACACACAGAATTGCAAAAAATGTCGTGTTATAAATCAAGTTTTCTAGCATCTTATTCTATAGATTAAAAAGATAATCATATGGCTAACATATGTTCTTTTGTTTGTGATTTCAAGTCAAAATTTGTCAACATTTGTTTTAAATATTGTGTCCAAACTACCCCGTCACCAGATTTATAGATGATATCTCACTGTAGGTCATGTACTAGTACATAAAGTATGGATCTGCTATGGACAATATAGAAAGCTCCACAGCTTCTACTGGAGCCGAGCTAGCTAGCTAGCTAGCTAGCTTCCAGGAACATGTGGATCTTTAAGGAACAATTAATTAAAACTAAATAAAAACTTTAAATCTAGACCCTCAGTTTTGCATATTTCAAGTGGTCATTAACTACATGTGCTACTGGTTACTGAATTGGGTAATACAGCTATAGAACATTTCCAGGGTTTATTGACAGGTCTGGAAATAGAGAGAGTTCTGGAAAAGATTTAAGGGGTAGGCAGTCATAACCCCAGGAAGTGTTAAAAGTGGTAGAATTACTTAGCCTGGAAAGAAGAGAAACGCTTTGCTTCATGATGGTCTTTGAATGACAGCAAGGCTACAAAGAGAGGCAGCCAGATGTTTTTCATATACTGGTAAGAGACAGGAGGAACTGATTTAAAATATAGTGGAAGGATTTCGGTTACACAGAAAAGGGTGAAGATTATTCAGGGAGTGAATTATTTACAGGAAACTTTCTCTGTACCAAATCCTGGTACAGGGTCACCTACTTAGTGAGAACAGTACAAATATTTGTCATGGAAAATCAAGAAAAATATGTAAGTATACTTTCTAAACATAGAGAGATGAAATCAATTAATCAGTAAGCACAAATTAATTTGTGTGTGCCATGTGCCAGGCACTGTACTAGAGGATAGGGATTCAGGAGCAGAAGAAAGGCCTGGCTAATTTCTTCTGAAAGATTACAGCCAGATTACAGCTCTTTAGAGCAATTCCACTATGTTTTCTAATACATAGGGCTGCAAGAGTTGGAAGCTAATAGTTGATAGCATTGTGTTATTGATATAGCTAAGACATTTATCTAAGAGGCACGTTGTTTTAAATTCTAAGTTCTTAAATAAGGCAATCTAATTAATTCTATGTTTTTTTTAAAACACACCAATAACCCAAGAAAGTAGTCTATTCTGTGGTAACTATTAAGAATAAACACATCAGAACCTACACCAATAGTGGAAGAGTGGAGTGGTAGAAATTTCTGAATATGGCTCTTCTGCCCACAAGTCTCTGTTGCTGCTATGGTTAGGTGCCACCTAGTCAGTTCCGACTCAGAGTGACCCTATGCACAGCAGAGGGAAACGCCGCCCGGTCCTGCGCCATCCTTAACAATTTTCACCAAACCCAGGCCCATTGTTGCAGCTGCCCACCGTGGTGTCGATCTATCTCCTTGAGGGCCTTCCTCTTTTCCACTGCCCCTTTATTTTACCCATGTGAGGTCCCTATTCCCTGGACTGTTCTCTCCTGAGGGTGGCCTGGGATCGTCGTGGTTACGCACTGTACCGTGAGGTCTGCAGTTCCAAACTACCAGCTGCTCTGCGAGAGAAAGCCTGGGCTTTCTACTCCTGTTTTATCTAAATATATAATCCATACTGAAGATTTCAGTTTTTTTTACTTTCATCAGAAAATACCTCAAATCATCTTTACTTTTAACAAGCACAAGAGTAAACTCATTAAATTGTAGGTTATTGCTGTAATTTATGAGCATGGCATTGGATTGAAGGGAGGCTCATCAATAACCTATTTAATACGTAGGTTGTGCAAAGAATCCAAGCAGTGGATTAGGAGAACGTGCTTCTGGATTGGAGGGAGATTCATCAATGCCGTGTGATCGGAAGAGGATGCAATTTTGCTTGCTAAAAGTAAAGACAGCATGAGGCATTTACTGCTGAACATCGAAAAGCTGCAACTTTCAGTCTGGATTGCATCTTAATATAAAACAAAACCTCGCCCAACTAAACACATAGGCAACATCATGATGGATGCAGATCATGAAATTGCGCAGGATTTCCTTTGGCTCGATTAGTAATCAATGCCCATGGAAACAGCAATCAAGGGATCACATGATGGATTGCATTGGGCAAATCTGATGCAAAAGATCTCTTCAAGGAGTTATTAATAACTATGTCACTTTGAGGACTAAGTGTTTTCAATTGCCTCATATTCCTGAAAACACTGGGTGATGAAGAAGGAATCGTGAAGAAGAACTGTATGTTTTTGAATTATGGTGTAGAATATTAAAAATGCATGGGCCACCATAAGATGGAACAAAACTGCCTTGGGAGAAACAAGCAGAATGCTCCTCAGAAGTGAGATGCTGATACTTTGTCTCATGCTATTTGGACGTGTTATCAGGAAGGGTCAGCACCTGGAGAAAAACAGCATGTTTGTCAACGAAGAAGTGGACTAAGTGGAAGATGTGAATGGGATGGAGTGAGACAGTGGGTGCAGCCATGGGCTCATACAAAACCAGGGCTGTGAGGATGGCATACGACCAGACAGTGCGTTGTTCTGTCGCGCCCCAGGCCACGGGGGAGTACAAACCGAAATGACAGCATCTATCAACAACAACATTGCAGCACTGGTATGAAGGCCAAAAGGTAGAAGCAACTTAAAGCTATCCACACGAATGAAGGAACAAAATGTGGAACTTACAGCGGAATACTTCTCATTTAGTATGAGAAACTAAGGATGGAGCTTGGAGATAATATTCTGTGTGAAGTAAGTCGATCATAAAAGGATAAACATTGCCTGGCTTCTCTTATAAAAAGGAAGCAAAGGCAAATGTGGTTATCAGTAGTAAGAGGGAGGAGTCAAGGAGAGTCGATCCTATGGGTTTAGTAGGGAGTATTGCACAGCTGGCAATGATCATAGCTGTCACTACATTGTACACCTTTGACCTAGCAAAGGTGGTGTGGTGTGATAAATCTATGTATATTTGCACCAATGATGCACACACGAAGAGAACAGTTGCTGAGTCTGTTTACAACCCAAACCACATGGGACTGTGTTCCCTGACTTGGAGCTGTCGGTTCCTGGGACAGCCAGTTGTTTAGCCTGATAACATGCTTAGTACTTACATCTACCTCCTACTTTATTGCATTGTGGCTTGATAGTGAGTGGCCATCCAAAGCACAAAGATTGGTCTATACTTGCCTGGAACAACATGGAAAAGAGGCAAGTCAAGAATATAGAGGGCTATGGGATATATTGCTAATTGTCTCCAGGAACATGTCTCCATTGCCATGAAACCTGCAGAATTAGATGATGCCTAGCTAACATTTTGAACATTTTGATTCCGCACTAGAATTCTGATTACAGTGTGTTTCTTTCCCCGAACCCTTAGCAAACACGTATACTACCAGTCTTCTATATGTATGCATTAGACACCAGGAATTGATATAGCCATAAACAAATGTGCTCCAAGTTTAAAAATATAGCCTGATCATTGCTATTCTGAAAGCCTTCTGTAAAAATGGCACAAATTATTAAAAATGTATTGAGTTATTTAATTGTTTGTCATAAATTCCATGATAAATGAAATGATTGTATGTATCTCCTTAGAATGGAAGTATTTTCAAATATCACAAGAAATGTGTTTATTTGATCCTTCACTCATCTCACAGACATTTACTGCTGAGTATTATATCTCAAGCATTGAGAGACATTAAAAATAAAGTTGCTGGCCAACTAATCCTGATACAAGGAAACCCCATGGACACAGAATTTCAAAGGGTCTTTAGGTGGGTTTGTACCATCGACCTTTCAGTCGCCTAGTGATTAAGTTGCACAAACTTAGGAATCTTACAAATGTTTGCTGAGGATTTATATTTAATTATTTCTATGCCAATAATTAAGATAATCAGAAAGTGTTCCATTCTCATAGAGTTTCACTATAGTTTTACACAATGAGAATTGCATTAAATTAAGGTGCAGGTCAAGATATATCAGAGTAAGTATAATAATAGGGATTATTTGTTGGTTGGGTACGAAAGCAATTTATTTCATCTTTACGACCAGGATCTTAGTGAAGTCATAGATATTCAATGCAGATATAGTCACCTTATTAAAAAACTGGAGCTCAATATTAGACAGAACATAGTCACTTAAGGAATGATGAAGTGATTTGTCAACGGAGAATTTTGATTTCTGCCTTTTGTAGGGATGATGGAGAAACATATTGCAATCAAATGCTTCCAACACTTGTCTTTAGATGGAATGGGATTCTGTAATGTAATCCTCAGACTAATTCTCAATTGTTTATTCCTAAATGTGCAGGAAATAGAAACTCAGACATGTTACAGTTAGTTTAAATTCAGAGAGCATTTGAAAAGCCTTGTTTACCTAAAGTAAAAGAATATTAACATTTACTCTATCACCCACACAATTCATTATGAAGCTAGCGTAAGGATGAGTCAATAGAAATGACCATAATACTATAATGTTTAGTGTTTCCATATACATATTTTCACATGATTCTTTCCTTGGCATTCACATTAAGAAAATCTTTTGGAAAGATTGGCATATTTGAAGAATCATTGTGAAGCCTTCTCTCTGAGATTTACTCTTCTGCCCTTACTGTAGAGGCCAAACAATGAAAGGAGGATTGAATGACTTAACAAAGGAAACAACCATGTGCTACACTCTGAAATATTTTTATGACATATACTGAACCATCTAGTTATTTTCTAGAACTCAATGCAGAGAGAGATTACTAAATTAATTTTCCTAGAGCACTATTTCTCTCCTACTTACAGTTCTGTTCATTATAATATTAAAAGGGGCATTTGACTTTTATAAAAAAGTTGAAATGCATGAATATTGCGGTGATTCATGATATGGTTTCCTTACTTGTAACTGAGCCTTGAGGGGTGGGAGGTGGGGTGGACGAGATAGTTATAATTTCAAACACATTGCTATTTGACTCTATTAACATTTAAAAACATCATATTGAAATAATTTTAAATTATAAATAGAAATTATAAAAATAGCAGCATGTGTCGCTTAACATTCACTTCAAGAAAAATCTGATCACATTTAAATATCTGTAGCCCCATAAGGATTTTTTTTATTCATAGCATCACTATCAGTCAGAATTGACTTACAGCAAAATAACAGCTTTCTTAGAGGAGTTTTTAACTTACATGCTGTAGAGTTGCCAATAATAGTAATTATGTAAAGATACCCAACTTCATAGTGGCATTTACATATTGGGAATGGGACGGGAGACTTTTTTGGAGGAGCGATAGAAAATTCTATGAATTTTGAAGGAACAGGGGAAGGAATCGTGTCTTCTCTACGTAAGCACAGAATATACAAACATGCCCCTTTGGGGTTGACTTGCACTATTTCAAAGAATCAAAAGTAAAATAGAATAACAACACAATCTGTATTAAATATAATCTAGTTTTCCAAACAAGGTACAATATACCACCAAATAATTGCCACCGACCAAAGGCCACCAATTCCGTTCTGAATGGCAGTGGCCCCATGGGACTGAGTATAAGGGCTTCTTAGGGTGTCAGGAGCTGTGACTCTGCAGGAGGAGATTGTCCCATCCCCCTCCCAAGGAGTGGCTGCTGCAGTCTAACTTTTGACCTTGCAGTTGCATCCCTGCGGGTTAACCCCCTTTGCCACCAGGCCTCTTCAGTATACAGTTGCAACTCATAGCAACTCTATTCACAGAACAAAACACCACCGGGTCTGCACCGTTCTCACGAAGTTTCCTAAGTTTGAGCCCACTGTGGCGGACACTGTGTCCATCCATTTGCCAGATGTCTTCTCCTCGTCACTGCCCATCCGCTTTCCAGTATAAGATGTCTTTCTCCGGGTACCGGTCCTTCCTGATAACATGTCCAACAACAGTGTATGAGACGAAGTCTCTCCGTGCATGCCTCTAACGATATAATACAGCAAAACGTGAAACATATGTTTTAAGTTATTGTAAAAAAATCATTAAATAATCAAGGAAGGATTTTTCTTGAAATTGAATTTTCTAAAAGTCTTGACAGATATCTTACTGGAGCACCTAGAGAAGAACCGTCTTAACTTGTGCAAGAAGTAAGTGCCCGGGGGAGGAAGCATGAACAGCAGGTACCTTGGGCATTCCTGAAGCAATGATATAAAATAATTTGCTTTGCCAAAGGCATCTATGTGCTAAGTATAGAGGGGGGAAAAGGCATATTTCAACTATCTCTCTTACTGCAGTGGGAGAGAAAATGAGACTCTCTGCTCCCATAAAGATTTCCAATCTCAACTTGATGGCAGTGGATTTGGTTGTGTTTCACTTTTCATTAACTAAGTTCAGGTTTTTAAATGAGAGAGTAAAATGAGGATCCGCAGTTCCGGATAACCTTGTAATATTCCAAATTGAGCCATCTCATCTAACTGTAGAATCCCTGGTGGCCCAGTGGCTATTGGGTTTGGCTAAGTTGCTGACAGAAATGCCGATGGTTTTCAACTCAGAAGTCTCTCCATGGAAGCAAGAGTAATAGTCTGCTTACATAATGATTTACAGCCTTGCCACCTCAACAGAATCCATCAATTCAAAAAAAAAAAGATAATTATACATCATTATGAAAAATTTTACCTCAAAATTTTTGAAAATATAGAAGAAGCAGAAAAAATATCTAAATTACCACGGACTAATTAGTTACATTTACAGACTTATAACAGAAGCAGAAATTGACCTGGACATTAAATACCTCCCCAAACCCAAAATTTCAAGACCAAATAGTTATACTCAGGAATTCTACCAAGCATTCAGAGAAAGATTAATACTAATTTTACACAAATTATTCCAATTATACACTAAAGAACAACATGCTACCAAACGCGTTTTAAGAAGCAATAATACCCTGATGCCCAAGCCCGGTCAGGACAGCACCAGAAGAGGAAGCCATAGACCACTGTCTCAGACGAATAAAGAGGAGAGAATTTTCAACAAAACACTGGCTAACAGAATGCAACAAACCTTTAAAGAATACATTATGATCAAATGGGATTTATACTGGGTATGTTCTACATTAGAAAAATATTTACACCAAGTTGTCAACATTAGAAAAACAATCAATGCATTCCATGACATAAATAACATAATAAAAGAACCATATGAGTCTATCAATTGATGCATGAAAAGCATCTGGCAAACTCCAATATCCATTTTTTTATTTAAAAAAACACTCAATAAAATAGGCGTAGAGAAATTCCTCAACATAATAAAGACCATATACACATACCGACAACCAGTGTTTTGTTCAATGGAGAACACTGAAAGTGTTCCCCTCTGACAGGGATGTTCTTTATGACTACTCTTATGTAATACTCCTGGAAGTTTTAGCCAGACATCAAAAAGAAATTAAAGGCATCCAAATTGAAAAAGAATAAGTAAAACTCTCTTTTTGCATATGATATGATTTTATATATAGAAACTTCCATAGACTCAATAATAAAATTGCTAGAACTGATTGAAAACGCGCCATATGGCAGTCTATAAGATACACCATCAAAAGTCATGAGCAATTCTCTCCAATGTTGGTCGCTGGGCAGTTTAAAATCTCACACAGGTGGAAACAGCCTAAATTTCCATCAATAGATGAATGGATAAAAATCTCTGATATATACACAATGGAATACTACACATCCTTAAAAAATTAGCAATGAACTATGAAACACCTCATTTCATGGAGAGTGTTGGACGATAGTATGCTGAGTGAAGTTAGCCAAGCACAAAAGGTCAAGTACACGAGTCTACTGAAGTAAGCACAAACAGCAAAATGGGCAGAAGGGAAAACGCACCCATCACACAATGCCAGGCTGAGGACCAGATATTCTGGCAAAAGCCAGACCCAACCTAACTCACACGTCATCAAAGACAGATACAGATAGCATCTGTGCTGAAAGGCATCTTTCCCTCTCCTCTCCTGTGCCTTGAAGGCCCACCCAGGAGTGGGGGGAGAAAAGCGATGGAAATGGGGGTGAGGGCGCTAACAACCCAAGGGGAGGATGTGGTTTATATCTCCACAGGAAAAGGAGAGTGAGGGTAGACTTCATTCTGGGGTGCCTATCGTTGAGGACAATGTTTCTGTTTGCAGCAGCTCATTCCCAGAGAAGACTGCAGGACTGGCCTCAGGAGACATGAGAATTCCCTACGGAGATTTCAGTGCTACAGAGGACACCCTGAAGAGACGGCTCCAGGAGAGCAGCCAGGGTGACCCGCACACCACACACATGGGCAAAGGAAGAGGAAGAGGGCAGTGCATGGATGGGAGTGATGGGAGCAAAACCCTGAATGGCAGAGGATTCCCGATTGTAGACTTCTGCCTTGGGAATCAGCACTTGGGACCCCATCTGAACTGGTTGGGGATTACTCACAGGGGGGCACACTGAATGTCTAAAGGTGTGACTGAGGGCAGTGGTAGGGGGTGGGCTACACTGTTCCCTCCCTGACTACAGGAATTGCAATGGAGTCTTTTAGGATGCTCAGCTTTCGGACTAGAATGCTGAAAACTAAAAGAGTGTATGAGATGTCAGGTAAGCAGGACCCAGGATATGTAGCCCTGAAAGACTGGGTGACTGGACTGATGGCTCATAACATGTCCTTCTCTCTACCTAACATATGAATAGCAACAGAGAGCTATTCATCTACTCTATGTCAGGATCCCTGTTAGATTGTGACACCCATGTTTTTGGTTGGTTGGTTTGTTTTTGATGTTTATTTATACAAGACAAGCAGGATAGGCAATCCAAGAGAGGCAGCAACTGTACCGACTCTTCCTGGGGGACATGCGAGGGGAGGAGAGAAATGGAGGAGAACAGGGAGCCAACAGCGACGGGTACAGGGGAATAGTAATGTTATAAAATTGATGGTGAATAGGGTTTAGCTTCTCTGGTCATGTTTGATCAATCATGTTGTATCTGAGAGGAATTACCGAGAGGTGAATGATGAATAAGCATAATAGTGAGGTAGGAGGGAAAGAAAATGAAAAGAGGAAAGAAAAAAATTTAAATATGCATGTATTTCTTCATATATATATGCACATGCCCCAAGGAAGCAGATGGGCTTTGGGCCTCACTTAAATTTTACCTCAGTACAAGAACAGTTTGTTCTAATAATGCGACATTGTGTGATACTAACATTCCTGAAGACAAATGGGTGCATAAGCAAATGTGGTGAAGCAAGCTGATGGTGCCCGGCTACTAAAGGACATAGCGTCTGGGGTCTTAAAGGCTTGTAGTTAAACAAGCGGCTATCAAGCAGGGAAGCAACAAAGCCCACATGGAAGAAGCACATCAGCCTCTGTGCTCATGAGGTGTCGAAGGATTCAGGTATCAGAAGTTCATAAAGAATCAACCAAATCAATGTGAAGAGCATTGGAGACTCGAAAACCGACCTGTAAAATGATTGGACTGTCCCTCACATAAGGGCTACAGGGAAGGGATATTAAATCCAAGGTGCAGTATGGCACTGATGAACCACATAACTATCTTCTAGTTTTTAACACTTTTCCTCTTACTATTTACTTGGTTTTACTCATCAATTAGGTTAGATTTGTTGGTGTTCATTTATATATATATATGATATTTTGGTATATGAAAGTCAAGATAGAAACAGTAACTGGAGGGTATGGGAGGAAGGGTGGGAGCTATAGAGAGCTAATAGCACTGATGACTGTATAACCCAATTCAATGGGACTGAGCCACAGAGTTGTATGTGAATGGATATATTGGATTGTGTAAGATTTGAATAAAAAAAACTATTACAGAAAATAATAATAGTAATGGTTCCTGGTGGTTACGGTGCGGAAGGGAGGACACCAAGGGGAACCTATATCAAGTGGTTCAAGAAGAGAGAAAATGTTTGGAAACTATTGTGGGGGCAATTTTTCAATAGTGCTAGATGTGATTGAATTATGGGATGTTATATCTTTAAGAGTTCCCAATAAATGAGAAAAAAGGCTAGTGAATATAAAAACATTTATGAAACACTTACTAGTGTAATGTGCCAGAGATACAGGAAAATTTAATGAAGCCTCATGAGAAAAAATTTTATAATAACAACAACCCAACTTATGTGAAATTCTGAACATTAAGGAAAAGAATTCTAAAAAGAAAAATTTGAAAAGCCTTATATAATAATCACCCCCAAAACTGAATATTGAAGAATAAACCGATAAGAGAAACAAAACACTTGTACTGTGAAAACTACAAAACCCTAAGATGAACAACCAAAATAAGACCTACATACAGAAATGAGGTTCCATGTTTATAGATAGTAGCAATTAATATGATCGAAATGTCTGTACTACCTAAAGCAATCCATAAATATAATTCAGTTCCCATCCAACCCAAGTCCCAGTACTATTATTCAAGAAATTGACAAACTAGTCACCAATATAATATAGGGAGGAAAGAAATACCCTAAAAATATAACATTCCTAAAGAACAAACTGGAAATTCTCTCGCTTTTTAATTTCCAAATGTGTTAAGCATCCACGTTAGTCAAAATAGACCTGTACCGATACAACAGTAGATCTGTCGACCAAATATCATTATGGAGAACTCAGAAAGAAAACAAAATATCCAGAGAGACCCTATTTTTAATCAGGTCCAAGACACATTTCATAGGGAAAAGAGAATCTTTTTAAGATCAGTGCTGGAAAAATTAGATCTCTTTTTGCAAAATAATGAAACAGGGCACACACAGGAAAAACAAATAAGATGCAATAAAAGCACAAGTTTAAACCCTCGAATTATGAAGATCGATGAAAAAATAGTGACAAATGTAAAGGTCCTAACACACTAACAAAAGAAATGGGAAAAAATCCACACTACAGAAGACTAAATATAGGACTTGGATCTAAAAATATGGCATTTGTGCACATCAAAAGATTTTATTTGAAGAGTAAAAAGAGAACCCAAAGATGGTGGGGAAATTTGCAATGGCATGTTGGATAAAAACCTAATTTCTAAGATTTAGAGAAAACTAACATACAAGAAAAAAATGAATAACCTAGTTAAAAATGAATAGAAGACATGAATAGACAATTAACTAAGGATGGCATCAGGACAGCTAACAATCATATGAAGAAATGCTCATCATTATTAGCTATGAAAGAAGTTCAAATAAAACAAAGAATATACACCACCCTACACCAGCACCGAGAGCAAAATAAAAATAAACAAAAGGAGTAGTTAACATCTGCTTGAATGGATGTGGCAAAATTGTGATTACAAAATTATACAACCCCTCTGGAAAACACTGTGGCACTGCCTTAAACAAATGCATATATAAATGTCATATGGCTTCCGCATCTCTCTAGTCAGTATATGCCCCAAAGAAACAAAGACCAAAGCATGCACAACCATCCTGATTTCAGCCCAATCCACAATAGCAAAAGGACAGATATAACCAAAATGCCCAAAATGGATTGGGAGGAATGGATTAATACACTCTGCTACATACAAATAAACAATGGGTGTTAGACTGAGTTGCATAGAGAAACAAAACCAGGTGTGTGTGTGTGTGTGTGTGTGTGTGTATCAAGAAAAAAAACTGATACCGTGTCCATAGATCAGATGCTAGCTGGAGCTCCCTGCAGACTCAGGCAGCTGCTAACTGATAAAGCAGGAAAGAGAAGTAGGAATAAGAGAGGTCAGACTGATGGGTCCAAGATCAGCAGGAATATGGGAGTGCAATGACCACTATCAGGCCAGGCAGGCAACCTGGGCCATACCTCTGAGAGTCAGACACAGAATTCAAGTAAGGTGGAATTAAAGGAGGGGTAAGAGAGGGACCAGTCCTGCACAGAATCTCTTATATACAGAACACACTCTCAAGGAGATGTGATTGGGCCATGTGCTAATTGAGAGGTTGGACTACTCATATGTAGAGTGCATCAGGGTGCACACAGGTGCCTCAAGTTGACATGAAATCTAACCAGTACACAACAGAAAACTCTCTGTCCTTTAAAATAGTAGTGAAGCTGTCAGATACCTCATGCCTGGACAAATTTGGAAGACATTCTGCTCAGCAAAATCAGCTAACCTTATGAGGCAAATACAATATGAGGCCACTATTATAAATGGCAGCTATAGAAGACAAAGTAAATAATTATAATGAACTTTACAAAGACTTAGAATTACAAAACCGAAAACAAAGATTCTTAATGTACATATCTAAAACGGGAAGCACTAAAGAAAAATCCAAGCCTTGGTTCTCAATAGTGAAAGATTCTATTGGCAAAATGATGCAGGAAGCATCAAGGAAAGACCACAGAGCCACTGTACCAAAAAGAACTCACGGAATTCAACATTTCAAGTGGTGGCACATGAGTAAGAACCGACGGTTCTGCAGGAAGCAGGCCAAGCTGGACTAAAAGCCTCAGGTGTTGGGTACAGACGGTTGCTAGGAAAGGATACTGACTCAAGGCCACCTAACAACGGCCCTGGGGAGTTTGAGATTAAAGGTGTCCCAAATGTCCAATCCTTCCACGATGCCATTCTGCTCTACTCCCACCCGCTGCCAACTCTGCCCTTGAAGATATTCTCTCAGATCCTTGGCTGCTGTCAGTCACCACATTGACCCATAGAAACTCACAGAGCTTTGAGGTCAGGCAGAGGTGAACCAAATGAAGGACCTGGAACCAGGAGCCCCAAATGCCCACAATTCATAGCAGGTCATCTTTCATTCACCAAAGCTCGTCAGGACATAGTGGCTTTCCAGGGGATGTGACGTGTGCTAGAAGTGTACAGAGTTACCAGTGTATGTATCCCGCCCAAGGAAAAGAAAGGCTCATGCTTTAAGTCACACCTTCCACCAGGTGGAGTCGATGGAACCCCAAGGAATAATGCATGTGGCTGGGGTCACACCATCTACTAAGCTAGAGTCTTGGTCTCATTCAAATCCTGTCCTTTAGGATATTTAGAGCTATTTAGAGAATATCCTCTGAAATGGGACTAAACCCATAAGCATACAGAGTCCTCAAGTATAATACATCACACAAGGAATTATGATTAGAAAGGCTGTTTGTATTGACTATGACATAACTATTGCTTCAAAAGTATTGAGGGTACCATGGACTTCACAAAGAACAAACACACCTGTCTTGGAAGGAGTACAAACAAATGCTCCTTAGAAGCAAGGATGGCGTGACATTTTGCTTTCTCCCCCACATACCTTGGACATGTTATCAAGAGAGACCAGCTCCTGGACAAGGACACATGGTTCAAAGAGCAGCAGGTCAGCGAGGAAGATGCAGGCCCGTGACAAAACAGAGTGACACCGTGGTTGCCACAGTGGCTGCAAACAAAATGACACTGCAAGGACAGCACAGGCCCGGGCTGTGCTCCATTCTCTTTTACACGGGGTTACCTGACTTGATGGCTTTTGGGAACAACAAGAGGACGATGCATAACGTACCACTGAAGGAAACTCAGCCCTGTCCTGCACCGGCCTCCCAAGTCTGGTTTGCTGGAGCTCCCTGCTGCAGCCATCCCATCAGGGTTACACTTGCCACACTTTGATGAGCAGATCCATTGCAAGACTGTTGTGAAGTGTAGGCTGTTCACTTCAGAGTGTGATTCAAACCTAGTAGCCCCTCCACAAGCGTAAGCTGAGCCTGTCTGTCCCCATCACGGATTACCAGCCATGTATAGCAATTCCCCATACTGCTCTGAGTAGGAATCAAGTTGATGACTATTAGTTTTTAAGCATATTACATATCAACCCTTCATTACAATTGATATTGTATTCTCCTCAAATTGCAGATGAAAAAACCGAGGCAGAAAGGGATTTATGATCATTCTATTACATTGCCTGCAGATAGAATCGTATGACACTGAAACGTCCTAGTTCTAGAATTCTGTGAGCGGCGCCCTGGTGGTATCGTGGGTTGCACCGTGAGCTGCTTACGGCCAGGGCAGCAGTTTGAACCGTCGGCCACTCTGGAGGAAAGAGGCGGTTTTCTACTCTTGTAAAGAGGTTCTGTCTAAGAAAGCCCCAGGGGCGTTCTACCCAGTCCGACACGCTATGCGTTGAAATCAACTCGATGGCAATGAGGTCAGTTTTGATTTTTTAAAAATTGTGATTTTCCTTTTAAAGAAATCTTCATTACAAACCAGGGAGGTAACGGAATGAAAGCACGATGGAATGACACTGCACGCTTTACCCGTGAGAAGTCAGGGAGACAACACGCTGCACAATCTCTTTCTAGGATATGAAGTTAGTTCTGCTTTCCCTTTTTGGGAGGGTGATTTTGAGTCATCTTTAAAATAACGCATCATACATGGAGGGAAATAGACACCTGGTTTTTAAAGTAATTTGCACTAACAACAACTCGATAGCAACATTAAGAACACACAGTGGAGAGACTGAGTTTGGGATCCTGATAACTGACCTGTGTTTGTTATAAATTTGGAGGAAGGTTTCATCTCAGTAGACACTATAAATCAGTCTGACGGGAATTTAATTTCTCTCTAAGTAGGAAGAAAAATGAAAAGACTGCCTACTTCACCCACCCACATAATATTTAATATTCAAATAAGTGGTTTCAGAACAGCATTTCAAATTTGAATTTTAGGTAACAGGAGCTTGCTGTCTGGTTGCTGGCAGGCCTTTAGGATTATAGAGACAAAAGTTTATGGGCTGCTTGCATAATACTTCCTGTTCTACTTTCTGCTTGCTCACCTAAAAGAACCTCCTCAGGATGTCCTTTTGCAGTTCGTTGACATTTTGTCATTTCCATCTGCATTCCATTGATTGTCTTTTCATGTCTCCCTGTATTACTGTGCTGGGAATGCATGCGATTGCTTACGTCTAGAGTGCAAATATGTATGGCTCCTCTTCATCACCAGCACAGACTGTTACAGAAAACATGATGGACACAAAGATGTTGACTGAATTGGGTACTGCTGGGTAAACTAATGACAGGGATGGAGGTACATTTCTAATGCCACTGCCTTGTACCTGAATTTTAGCTTCAGCATTTCCAGGCAGTCGGGTTTGGCTGAGGCGAGCCCTGGGGAGGCAGCTGCAGACAGGTAGGACCCCAGCTGCTCCGCAAGTCTGTTCTCCTGAAGATGGCCGCCTGGGCATCTCCTGCGGAAGTTCCGCTCTGTGTGAGCGGAACTGGACTGGCAGCCCACCCTTTTGGTCTTAAGGTTTACTTCTTAATTAGGAAGCATCACATAGAATTTCATAAAGACAATTCGACCTCTGAAGAAGATGCCAGTGGAAGAAATTACAGGACTGTTAAATTTAGAGAAATAAGCTTTATTTTGAATTGCATCTCAGCACTGGAGAGTGCTTATTTCTACTGCGCATGAGAAGGCCCTGGGCCAGGGTGAGGGCAATGCCCCCCAGCAGCTAACACCAACAACAAACCACTGATTAAGTTGTGGCTTTGGCAAAGCTAATTCCCATTCTTGTCCTGTATTGTGTCACATAGAAAAGAACACCATATATTGTCACGCAGTCAGAGAACCCTGACACCACCACAATGTGGTGCATTCTTGGATTCATGCAGCTTCAATATACATTTGAGTCATGATGTGGGGTTTTTTTTTGCACATGCAAGGTAAGAGAGGCAAGTAAGAGTTGCTGTGTGTAGATTTTTGCTTTAAAATGATTCATTGGCAGTTTCTTCATTGGCAGTTACATAAAAGCATCATAATTTGTTCAAGGTCACACAGCTGGCATATTGAAAGATTGTCATTCAGAGACAGGAATTGGTTCCCCAACCCATTCTCTTTCTACTACATCACAATTCCTCTCAGTAGTAAGTGGCTATGTTTATTTTCCAGTAGACACTCAACTAGATTTAATGTCATCATCGTCAAATTGTGGATAGTCAGAAGTTAAACGTTTTTGGGTAGTCAGGAGTTAAGTCTCGATTTCTTTTTTTTTCTTCTTCTTAAGCAGAGTTGTTTTCTTTCAAAATATAAACTTTATGTTCCAGATGAAGTACATGAAGCCTGCATTCATTGTAAGCTGCTGTGCTTGAGATGAAAGTATAACAATTCGAAGGAGCTTGTTTAAGCAGTGGTAACAGTACCATCTTTGTTTCTGCATGGCTCAATATCATATTTTTTTTTTAAATCATTCTACTAGGGCTCATAAAACTGTTCCTACAATCCATACATACATCATTTGTGTTCAGCATATTCGTACATTTGTTGACATCATCATTCTCAAAACACCTGCTTTCTACTTGAGCCCTTGGTATCAGCTCCTCATTATGCCCTCCCTCCCCGCTCCCCCCTCCCCCTGAACCCTTGATAATTTATAAATAATTATCATTCTATCATATCTTACACCATCCGATGTCTCCCTCACCCAGTTCTCTGCTGTCCATCCTCCATGTAGACCTTGTCATCTGTTTCCCCTTTCTCCCTCACCCTCCCTCCACCTTCTTGATATCGCCACTCTCACCACTGGTCCTGAGGGGCTCATCTGTCCTGGATTCCCTGTATTTCCAGTTCCTATCTGTGTCAGTGTACATCTCCCAGTCCAGTTGGTTGTGTGAGATATAATTGGGATCATTATAATGGGGAGGGGGAGGGAAGCATTCAAGAACTATGGGGAAATTGTATGTTTCATCGTTGTTACACTACACTCTGACTGGTTCATCACCTCCCCACAGCCCTTCTGCCAGGGGATGTCCAATTTCCCCCAGATGGGTCCTTGGTCCCCACTCTGAGCCGCCCCCTCCATTAACAATGCTATGATTTTTTTTTGTCATTGATGCCTGATACTTGATCCCTTCTATGCCTTGTCATCTCACAGGCTGGTGTGCATTTTCCATGTGGGCTTTGTTGTTTTTCAGTTAGATGGCTTCTTGTTTAAATTACAGCTTATGGGACCCCAGACTCTATATATTTTGACAATTGGTCACCATCAGCTTTCTTCACTGCACTTGCCCATGCACCCACTTTGTCCTCAGCAATCAAGTCGGGACAGGCTGGTGTGTTTCTTCCATGTGGGTTTTGTTTTCTCTCAGCTAGATGGCTGCTTATTTATCTTCGGGTCTTTAAGACTTCAGGTGCTATATCTTTTAAAAAGCATATTCTCCTTATTACCTAATTTCAAAATGTCCTACTGGTCTTAAATGAGATCAGTGCTAAGACTTGTCTTACACAAGGCACTAGAAGAATAACCTCCATTTTAAGAGAGTTTAACCATGAAAATTGCATCTTTGCATGACACAATGCCATGGCAACATTTCTTAGGATTAGTGTATGGCAGCCTCCTTGGTATTCAGACAATATGGAGAGTTCAGTAATGTGGCTCATTGTAACAGCTTTTTTCAAACTTTGGGAAATTATATACAAATAGAGTCCTTGAAGGTGGATATAGATTCATTGTAACCTCTAAAGAAAAAAGAATTCTATTGGCTCTGAAGGGAAAAAGTCTTTATAAGTCTAAATAGGAAGGCATTGCATTAAAGGGAAGATGTCTCCGGGAATGTTTCTGATTAAGACGGCTCTGCATTATGCTATTTCTTGCCTCTGTACTCAGAAGCATGTTTGGAAAGTCCTCGTGGGCATGCCTCATGTCCTGAAGCACTTAACATTCGCAACCTGTTTTCTTAGAACTTGCTTTTCATTTCCGGCACTAAGCAAGCCAGCGAATCTGACCTTTGATCTATAAAGAATGCACTTCAAAGAAAGATTGAGCAAGGCGAATTATGATGTCTCGTCAGCTTTTATACATTGAAAAAAAAAGAGTTCATCATAAAATAGAATGCGTGCAAGCTTAAAAATTGAACAAAATAAAGATGTAGGCTCATGGTACATCCTCTGACATACTTCCCAGCTGATAAATGTTTTGATTTTTTCCCTTGAATTAGGTTACAGTCAATGTTTTCATGTATTTAATTGTGCTGCCAAAAAGTGCATAATTTTGCTTCCTCTTTGGATTTTATAAATATTTCTCACACTATATTATTCTGAAGGCAGAAACAATTAAGCTAGTAACTAGGTTGCTATGTACTTCTAAATGATTTAATTTATTCTTCAGGCAGAATGTAAAAGCATTATATGCATGCATTTAAAATACTGATTGGAAATCACTTCAAGCCATTTAAACAATATAAGTTTTGTGTTCATTTGAAATCTTCTAAATCCACCCATGGGTCATAAAATCTCTGATGAGTTACCATCTGAGTAGGCATAAAACATTTGTGGAAAAATGAAATTAGAAGAAAAAATGGGTTTCCCAGGATATTTTGAAGCCTGTTTGTATTTTTTCTTCGAACATTCAATACAAAGAGCAAAAAACAGCAAAAACAAACAAAATATTTAAACAAAAAGAATAATTAAGTATCAGAATTTGCTTTATGCCTTTTACTGAGTAAAATATTTTCTTTATAAAATTCATTTTTTCATTTGTACATGGTGAAAATGACTTAGATAAAATTCACTTTTATTTGCATATTGTGCAAAATTACATTTGATAATGATTCTGAAATTGGATTTTTCAAATTATTTTATAAACCTTAACTTGAACAGTTGATTCATTTAATGCATTTATTGAGTGTACATTAATATTGACCACACCGCCTGTTGTTGGCGATACAGTGTGACTAAGACACAGTCCTGTGTCCAAGACAATGAACACATTAATATTGACCACACCGCCTGTTGTTGGCGATAGAGTGTGACTAAAACACAGTCCTGTTTCCAAGACAATGAACCACAGCTCGAGGAGATTCCAGTGCTCTTAATGAACAGGGTAGAACTTCACAGTCTGTGTGAGGCTGTCGATCTTTGTGGGATCAGACAGTGTCTTTTTTCTTTCCCAGAACAGCTGATGGGATTGATCTGCCAACTCTGCAGTTCCTAGGCCAATGCTTAACTCACTCCTGAAAATAGATCATTAAAGTCTGATTGATAATTTATTTGATGGGATTAAATTCAGAATTCTATGAGAGTCCCTTAACAAAGGGCACCAATCTCCTTCAGAGATGAGGGAAGAGGTGTCGAAGAGAAAATGGTATCTTAGCCAAAACCTGAGCCTAAGAAGGAGTTTGGCAGGTAAAGAGGAATTACCCTGGATTAGATAATTCTTCTAAGGCTGCTTTAAGATTAAATTTTTTTTTCATATTTAACTTTTCAGATTGGAGTTAATAAGTATTAAAATATGCACGTTACCTGGACATCATAGTCAAGTTCCTCATTTTAGGCCCCAGACTCATGGTACTGATGTAGTTTACTCTAGTTCTTAAAGGAAGTTAATGAAATAACTAGAACCTTGATTCAAGGCTTCTAAATCCATCTACTCCCTCATATCTCCAATAAAGATTTATATTACCTTTGATAATATGTACAGAACAAGTACAGTGGAGTCGATACCATCTCACAGCCACCCTTTATAAGGTTTTGAAGATTGCATGTCCTAGCATGAGCAGGTCGCTTCATCCTTCTCCCTTGGACCGGATAGTGGTTTTGGACAGCAGACCATGTGGTTAGCCGTCAAATGCTTGGACTGCCCCTGAAAGGTCCACTAAAGCTCCTGTAATTTGTACAAAAATTGTTAGCAATTTTGACTTTGAAGAATCCTATCCACTGCTTTAGAGACATTTTTAAATCATAGCAATCCTACAAATATAAATGCTCCCCAGGGTTCTCTAGGATATAAACCTTGACAGAAGCAAATGGCCTCGTCTTTCTGCAGCAGATAGCCCGGTGTGCTCAAATCACTGGTGGTTCACTTAGCAACCAAAGCTAAAACCACCCTGTCTCAGAAATCTTAACTGCAAAAAAACCTAAACCTTATTTCTTAGTTTTAAAAGGATACATAGAGTAGCTATTAATACAAGTAAGCAAACAAATAAATAAACACTTGGCCTCAGTCAGTGTGGTATTTACAGAAACCGGTGTCAATTTGAGGATTAAGAGTGTAGGGGTGGAGTCTAGCCTATAAATCAGGATATGGCCAATGAGGCCTCTGTGTGGGCATGGCCTTCTGGGGATTCTGGGAACTCCTGTATTCGTCCCTGGAGACAGTAGACTCTCTCTGTGCTCACTCCCTGGGAAATTCTCGACTGACAAGACACATGGAACTAAGCTAGACCTGCAGAAGCCACATGGTCCTGCTAGTAGTGAGATGCTACAATGTCGCTGGATTAACAGACTTCCCACCCACCAGCCTGTGACTTTCCAGTATCCAGTGTCATTGCATGTGTTTCCTGAGTCTGGAGAGGACTTTCTAGATTGGTATCGGACATATGGGCTAATAATGGACTTGTCGACTTGATCTGTACTGGGCTGGGATATTTTCTCAATATTTTCAATACTCAATTGCTCTTGTATATACTCTTTCCTCCACACATATGAGTGTCTACATATTTGTTTCTCTAGTCAACCCAGACTAACAGAGTCAGTTTGTCATTTTCCTAGATACCTGGGGGGGGGGGGGGAAGTTAACCTTGTGACTTATTTTTTCCATTGTAAAAGCTAGATGGCAAGTGCAAGTCAAATGATTATGTGGTAATCGGCCAATATTATTGTGATTATTATAATACAAAATGCTCAATTAGTCACAGTTTAATATGGTCATGTCACAATGAAAACCATGAAATGAAATCAGTTAGAAAAATAGAGAGGGATGGGAATGCATTTTGCTTTAATTATTTGAAACTAACTTTCCATCTAGTACATATATGGAGGCAACTGGGCTGGGGAAATGAGAAAGTAATAAGCAGTGATTATCTGAAAATTGAAAATTATACTACTATATTTTAAAACAGTCATTTGAACAGAACAATAGATTGCTGAATGTTTTAAAATCGGGACAAGTATGCATCAGTTTTGTATCTTTCACCACATTTATTCAATATGTATATTGAGTAAATAATCCAAGATATTGAATTATATGAAGAAGAACGCAGCATCAGAATTAGAAGAGGGCTTGCGAATAACCTGTGTTATACAGATGACACAGCTTTGCTTGTTGTAAATAAGGAACCCTTGAAGCACTTGCTGATCAAGATAAAAGACGGCAACCTTTACTATGGATTGCAAATCAATTTAAAGAAAATAAAAATCCTTACTGCTAGACCACATCATGATAAATGGAGAAAAGATTGAAGTCAAGGATCTCCTCTTGCTTAGATCCATAATCAGTGCTCATGGAGACAGCAGTCAAATTCACATGGTGCACAGCATTGCGCAAATATGTTAGTGTCTTTGATGTGTGGAAGAGCAACGGTGTCATTTTGAAGACAGGGCATGCCTGACTCAAGCCATTTTCACTTGCCCCCTATGTGAAAGCTGGACCATGAACACGAAAGATCACAGATTTACTACATTTGAATTCTGGTGCTGGTGAGAATTAAAAGCATGATGGATTTCCAGGAGAACAAACACATCTATGTTGGAAAGAGTACAATTAGGATGTTCCTTAGAAGTGAGGATGACAAGACTTCATCCAAGGACTTCAGACATGCTGTTAGGAAAGCCCAGTCTCCGGAAAGGACATCACGTATGGTAAAGTACACTGGGGTGAAAAGGGGAAGATCTTTAACAATTGTACTCATGACTATATAGGTTTTGCATATGGCATTCTTACAGATGTATTTGTATGAACTATACACATATCCTGATTCATAATAGAGCAATTTGGGGAAAGGTATATAAACTTCTAGCTATAAGCAAGCACCTTGAAGGAAGAAACACATAGGCCCAGATGCTTAGAAACACAGCTGCCAGTGATTTCAGAATCAGTTAGCATAGCATAGTCTACAAAGACAATGTACTACCGTATGTCCTTCTTCATTAAGTAGCAACTGGAGACTTACCAAAGCAATTTTTATAACTCCAAACTTAATAATTTAAGATGGATTCTTATTTAAATTTAACTATTTAGGAATATTTAACTAAATTAATAATTTAAAATTAATAGCTTATATTTAATTATAAGAAGAAATAAGTTCGTGTCAAGAAATAATTTTATTTTTTTACTAACAAAATTGTTGAAATCACAGGAACAACAGGTTAGTTGAGACATTCTATTAGAAGATAATTATTTCTTTTCATTTATCTATTATACTATATGAGGACAAATAAAAAATATTGCTACTAGGAGGTCCAGTTCACCCATGCACAGGTTTAATAAAATATGTTTAAGTATATCTCTGTTATCAAGATGCAGGTGAGAAAAGTTCTTTCAGGAATACACTTGTCCTAGTTCCAGGTGTCCTTGAAAAAATAACAATAAAATTGTGGCTTCTCAGGGGATCTGCTGGGTCAGTTACAAATGCAAGGTACAGAAGGCAACTCTGATGCTAATGGACACATGTTTAAGATTGCCAAGGGGATAATCTTGATAGATTTTCTCTTGAAGGTCACAAGAGTCTCACAGTTGCTTACTAGAAAAAAAGTTTTAGGAAAGTTGAAAATTCATTGAAGAAAAATAATGTCACAAAAATTGTGACAAGGAATTGGTTTCCCATTACCACAATGCACTTACTCATTCTCTGAAAGTAAGAAAGACTTCCCATGAGGATTCTATTGGAGACACTATATCCTATCCACCCTTTAACATTGATACTGCCCTATTCCAATTCCTCTTTGTTCCCTAAACTCAAAGAACATATCAAAGGAACACTAGCTGTGTGCCCTGGAGATGCTAAAATTGCCATTTTGACAAGGGTGGAGGCAGAGTGTATATCGAAGAGTTCAGATTCCTTGGGGAAGATTTAGAAAGTTGTAAATACCTTTATAAAAGTAGAGGCCTAGGTGGAGGATATGTCAAGAAACAGTAGCTTCATATTTTGGTACTTTTGTTTAATGAAGGATTTTATGATCTTGCCCACCATGCTGCACTGGTTTGGAGTACTGTGGCAGCTTGCACACTGCCGTGATGCCTGCAGCTACGCCGCAAGTTTCTCAGATTCCAGCAGGGTCACTCAGTGGACAAGCTTGAGCAGAGTTTCCAGAAAAACAGACTATGAAGAAGAAATAGGCTGTCCGCTTAGGGGTCAGGCACTAAAAGTAGCAGGGTAACATTGTCAGATATAATTTCATAAAATGAGCTCCTCAGGTAGGAAAGCGTGTAAACATGACTCAGGTAGAGCTGTCGCTTCAACACAGAGTCCAGCTCAATGGTATGACTGGAGTTAGCTTGCAGGATGGGACAGCACTCAAAGGAGAAGAAATAGCTACAGGCATCCTGTAAGAATCAGAATGTAGGAAATAGGAGTCTCAAAAAATTGGAAGTCATCAAATGTCAAATTGAAATCATAAAGACCAATACAGTAGGCACTAGTGAGCTGAGATGGACTGATGGCGGCCACTCTGGGTCAATCATATGGCTTACTATGGCAGGAATACCAAATCCAAGAGGGTTAGTATCACAGTCACCATCAGAAAGAATATTGCATAATATATTTTGAGATATATGCTATTTGTGATAGAATAAAATCTGTAGCATATAAGGAAGTTCAGTTAATATAGCCTTCATTCAAATTTACACACCAACCACTAAAGTTTGTGATGAAGAAATTATAAAATTGTGCCAAGTTCTTCATTCTGACATTCAACAAACAAGAATCACGATGAAGTGATAATTATAGGAAATTGGAATGTGAAACTTAGAAACAAAGGGAAGGATCAGCAGCTGGGAAAGGTGGCTTTTGTGATGACAAATTTAAACAAGTCCTGGAGAGTTATAATACAAGCTTGAGTAGATTAGGGAGTACCCCGCACCCCCCCCAAAAAAAAACCCTGGAATTTTCCCAAAGCTATGCATTCTTTTTTTTAATTTATTTACAAAACAACCTTATCACCTTCAAGATATTCTCTTCTTTATACTTAAGACATTTGTGGAATCTTAGATTCCATTCTTGGAAACAATTTTTAAACTTCTCTGTTTGGATGGCTGACAGTATCCCCTTGTTTTTCCTCACCTCTTCTATGTCATCAAATTGCTGTCCTTTCATGTCCCTCTTCATTCACTCAAACAAAAATAAATCACATGGAGCAAGTTCAGGTGAGTATGGTGCTTGGGGCAAGAGAGGCATGCTGTTCTTTTGCCGAAAACTGGCACACTGAGCTGGCTGCGTGAGCAGGTGCACTGTCATGGTGACAAAACCAGTCCTCCATCTGCCACAAACCAGGCTCTTCTTTGTCTCACAGTTATGCAATCTTTTCAGGCCCTCTAAATAGAAAGTTTGATTAACAGTTCAACCTGGTGGAATGAACTCCAAATGTACTACAAGTCAACATTTTTGTCTATTTGGGAAGTTGATGGATGTTTAGAATGAGCTATAGCATCAATCGATATTTCACCTTTTTTGAAATGAGAAAATCACTTATACACTTTTTTTCCATAGTGCTGCCCTTGTAAACTGTGTTCAACCTCACAACAGTTTCCACAGAATTTTTCCTGAGCAGAAAACAGAATTTCATAGCCACATGCTATTCTCTTGAATTGGTCATCAGAAAAAACAACAAAAATGAGGTTTGAGTGAAACTGCCTTTATGAAAAAATTCACTGTGACCAGAGAGAAGCTTCCCAGATGACGCCACTGGGTGCACTGTCTCAGAGTGCATTCCTGGAAACTCACCTAGTGGGGAAAACATGTGCGATGAAAGCTCTGGCCAGTGGAGCTTTTTCCGTTTATCTGGTGGGAGGGGGGGTGTGGTGGTGGTGGCAGGGGTACTCCCGTGTATTTCACTAACCTAAATTGACTCCCAAGAACAGAGGGGACACCTCTAACACGAGTGGCAGAAGCCCCAATGAGCAGTGAGATCCCCTGGAGGATATCATGCATAAGGAAAGTAAAAGGTCATGAAAAGTGTTAGCTGCAATATGGATTACAACTTAATGTAAAGAACATAAAATCCTTACAACTGGACAAATATACATCATTGTGATAAAACTAAAATAAAAAGATAGAAGTTTTTAAGTCTTTCATCTTGCTTGGGTCCCCAATGAATTTTCATAGATGCAGCAGTCAGAAAACAAAGGACTCATGGCACGGGGCAAATCTGCTACACAAGACTCATGTAAAGTATTATAAAGCGGACCTATCCCTTTGAGAACTAAGTCTACCTCAAGCACATCCTTTTACTTTCTATTGCCTCATATTCATGTGAAAGTTGGCCAAAGCATATGGAAGACTGGAGAAGAAATTACTCATGCGAATTGTAGTGTTGGAGGAGAGTATTGATTGTACCGTGGACTGTGAAAAAAATAAATACCTGTCCTCGAGGAATTCTCTCCTTAGAAGCAACATGGTTAGACTTGGTCTCACAGACTGTGGACATGTTTTCAGGAAAGACTGGTCCCTAGATTAAAAAAAAACCAGAAACATGTTTGGTAAAGTAAACCCAAACCAAACTCACTGCATCTTGTCAATGCAGACTCGGTGACTATGTAGGACTGGGGAGAACCACACATGTGAGTTTCTAAGACGGTGACTGATTATTGCGGTAGAAAGCCCTGTCCTGCTCCTGTGCAGCGGTGCTGGTTTCAGAGGGCCGACTCTGCAGTGAGTAGCTCCGTGCTGAACCACCAGCAGTTAGAGGAAGACCCTCCGACCAGGTGAGTCACAGCATGGCGACAATGGCTTGCTGGTTCTTGCTCAGTAAGCAAATCTACAATATAGAGGTGTATAGGGAAGGGGCTGTGGTAACCACCTAGTTAATAATTGTGTAGAAATCAGTTGTAGCACATCACCAATTGAGATAAATGTTTACGTTTTTCAATAGGAAATCATTTTTATACACCCATAGGAAAAGTAACTTTTAATGAATTAACTTTATTTTGCAATACATATTACACCAAATACAAAATAATACATCAACTTTGCAGTGTTTTCCAGACCTTTAAAACTAGCTGGCAAATCAAACTACATATTCTGCAATGATTTTTCTCTTAAAAAACAAATCTGTCCTCTAAATGCTTTGCACTTTATTAAAATTCCTTTTAAATCTTTGATTAATGTCAACTAATAAAGTAGCCAACAATGTTAACTTTCAAAGATTTCAATGAATTAGTGCTCTTTTAAATAAACATGCAAACATAATATAAAATTCATTCCTAAAAATAAAATGGAAGAAATAAACAAAGGGAATGATTATTTTCTACCATATTAAAGACTTAATCTTTATTACACTTTGGAAAGCCTTATCTCGTAAAAAGTCTCTTTTAACTGCATTCAATACTATTTTTAATTTGATAAATTTACATTTTGTAAATGAATGAAATAGAGTGCTCCTTAGAAGCAAGGACAGAAAGACTCGGTCTTGCATGCTCTGGACAGGAGTGACCAGTCCCTGCAGGACGTTGTGCTTGGTAAAATGGAGGGGCAGCAAAAACGAGGAAGGTTCTCGATTAGCGGGGACGACATCTTGGCTGCATTAATCGACGTGGGCAAAAGCGAAATTATAAGGAGGGTACAGGGCTGGGCAGCGTTTCCTTCTGGTGGGCACAGAGCTGCTATGGTCATGACCAATTCAATGGCATTTAACAACAATAACAACTGCTAATAAACATTGAGAAAAATTATTTCGAACTTGATGTTGCAAAAATGTTTGTCATAGGAAGAAGGTACTTGATGAAACAAAAAATAGGCTCCAATAAAAACACATGAGTTAGGGAGGGGGGAGCGGGGAGGGACGGGGAAAAAAAGAGGACCTGATGCAAAGGGCTTAAGTGGAGAGCAAATGCTTTGAGAATGATTAGGGTGGGGAATGTATGGATGTGCTTTATACAATTGATGTATGCATATGTATGGATTGTGATAAGAGTTGTATGAGTCCCCAATAAAATGTAAAAAAAGAAAAGGGGAAAAAAAGAAAGAAAGAAATGAAAATGATTAGGGCAAAGACTGTACAGATGTGCTTTATACAATTGATGTATGTATATGTATGAACTGTGATAAGAGTTGTATGAGCCCCTAATAAAACGTTTAAAAAAAAACACATGAGTTAAAATATGTACCCATTTTAACTACAACAAAAAAAACAAGAACTTGAAAAAATTGTCCACTACAGAGAATTTGAAGTTAATCTTGCTGGATATTTCATTACTCATATAATGTATTATTATCAAGTAATGTATTATTATCTTGAACAGGGAGTAAATTGAGGAAGAAAATGTGGTTGAAGGTGACTAGTAGCCCTAATTTTGACAATAAAGAGATTGGTAAACCTACTTAAAAAGGTGTATATTTGAAAGTCCTGAACATTTCAATTTTTTCAGGGATGACAATACACACGGCATTGGTAGGCATTTCAGTAAAGGGCTTTAATATACAAGCTCTTTTGAGTTTTTATTTCATGCTCTAAAATTACACAAATCAAAAGTACAGCCTAGTGAATTTTCACAAAGTCACTATAACTCTGTGACCATCACCCAGACAGAAGCCAGAGGGTAAGGAACACACTGGAAACCCAGAGTGGACACGGTTAGTTACTCTACCCCTCCATCAGTGACCTATATCATGACTTCAGAACGACTTTCATGTATGCTTCCAAATATATATCTTTGGCCTTTATATAATTGGAATCAGACATGTGTAATTTAACTGGATAATTTGGGTCAGGATTTTTACTGGCTCCCCGAAACAGCCTTTTCAATATGGGTAGTTTTTACTAGCCTAATTCTGTAAAAAGAAAAGTACAATCCACTTATCTACACTATTTTTACTTTCACTCAGCATTTACTCGAAATGAAAGGAAGTACATTTCAGAGAAGGAACTGTCTTCTGAACAGTGGAGAAGGGGCAGGGGCGTTACAAAACAAGTGCTCTTACTGCCTTCTACTGCAGGTATGTGAACTACAGGGAGGAATGTTTACTGTGATCCCGGGAATAGCAGGGAGTTTCTCAAAGGTAAGGTCCCTACTTTTCCAGTCTGTATTTAGCCTGGGCTCTCGGCAGTGCCTGACTCAGGGTGTTGATAGGACACAGGGTGTTTCCAGGTCATACATGCATCCTACTACCCCTGTCCTGATTTGGGAAAGGTTCTCACCTCAGAGGGTCCTGCTTTGTGGTTTTAGCTCCTTTGTGCCAGTGGTCAGGCTGGGGGGAAAGGGCATCAGGCCAAGGAATTCCCTTGCTCAGTCTCTCACAATGGAAGGATCACGGGGACATGTCACCTTGGCCGGGCTTTGGTTTGGCAGTTCTGTCTGCTATCTTTCATCTCCATTTTGCCATGTGTTGTGAATCCTAGCCTCTCTGCTTGTGGCTAGAGTCCCACTGGGGCGTGAGTTGCTGGGTGTTGCTGAGAGAGAATGAGGGTGAGGGACATCTCGTTACCTTCCTCGAGAGCATAACTAGGGGCGTCGATCTTCCCCAGACACCGTCCTCACCATCTGTACTCAAGTCATACACTTGGGTTCATTTTCTCAAGTAGTTTCCCCTGGTTCTTGCTTCTCAATGCTGAATTAGTTCATGCGGTAGACGCACGTTTGTAATTGAAGTAAATTTTATGAGGGAAGGGAAGTTTGGGGAAATTCACCCTCAGATAGTCCTTGCTAATTCTGGAATGTGTGCAAGGCCGCATGGGGAGGAAGGGACACGGGAGAGTTCATAACTGAAAATGGCCGCTTCAGGGGAACTCAATAACAACATGGAAGAAGTGCTGGGGCTGGAAAGGGCAGAAGAGGGGGTGCTACCCCAGAGAGGGCATGGGAGTGCCCGCTGCACACCCAGGAGACATCCTGTCCTCTGGCCTGAGAGAGAGAGGCCTGCCCTAGTCTCTGCTGTTTATCACCTCCTATCCCTACTTAGTGGTGGGGGTGGGGTGAGGTGGCTAGGTTGAGGGTATTGGCCTGTCTTAATGGCTGAGTTTAGGCACATGTGTGACATCATGTTGCTGGTGCCCAGTGTGCATGCCCAGGTTGACCTCCACCTGTGCCTAGGTGACCTTAGTCTGTGCATTTGCAGCTTTGGATTGTCCCCAAAACTGTCTAATGCATGACTGATTCCTTTCAAATCCCTCTATTGTAACCACACCACTCTTGATGGTGTAGACTTTACGTCATCGTTTGCTGTTATATACGACATCATCATGGATAGTAGTCAAGTCATAAGAACTAACTTCAACATCATGTCTTAATGGATGTTGGGTTGGTTCCAAGAAGAAGATATTATGCAAAGTGCTTAAAACATTTTTGTGAATGTCATTTAGGGCTTTTGCATATTTATAAGGTGTTCTTGAAAAATCTTATTTTAATTAAATAATTGATTAAAGCAGCCTCCTCTACTTTGAAAAATATTAATTTTAACAATTTTATTGACATATAATTTGCATATCATAGAATTCAATTTTTAAAATATATTAAAACACGTTTTGAAATTATCACCAAAATCAATTTAGAATATTTTCTTCATTCTTGTACTCATTAGCTTCCCATTTTTCCCACTTGCTGTCATGACCCTAAAATATTATTATTATTAATCTAGTTACTGTTTCTCTAGATTTCCCTCTCCTGGATCTCATGAAGAAACTCATGCCAAAGACATAATACAAACACAGAAAATCCTCAATCCAAAAGAAAACAGACAATATAAGAACTAGAACAAATTTAAAATGTGTCAAAAGAGAAAACAAGTGACAAGGTGTTAACTTTTCAACTAACTATGATGCTGGTAAAGAATGTTGAAAGGATCATGAACTGCCGAAGAAACAATCAAATCTGTCTCGGGAAAGAAGTACATCTAGAAGGCTTCTTAGTGGCAAGCATGGCAAGACTTCATCTCCCTTACTTTGGACATGTCAGGAGAGAGCCGGGCAATGGACAGCATGTTTGTGAAGGTCGAGAGGCAGTGAAAACACAAGGCCCTGAACAAAATGGACTGACACAGTGGCTGCAACAATGGGCTCAAGCACAGGGATACTTGTGAGGATGGTGCAGGGCCGGGAGCCGTTCTGTGTTTGTGTGTGTGCACGTAGGTGACAACGCACTTGATGGCCCCTAACAACAACCTCAAAGCATGTCCATGAACCCACTTTGCAGTGTCCTCTGCCGGAGAGCAGAGCTGTTCACATCCCTGACCAATGGTCAGAAGGGGCTCACCAGAGACTTCACCCCTGGGAAATTCTGCAAATGGATTTGGGGTCTTCTTTTTTCCTGTAAGCTCATACCTTGAGCAGGTCATAAACATTGTATACTCATTTTTCTCCAACTTTCTTTATATAATGTATTTTTTCATACATATCAATGGATGTGTTCAACTTTCTTCTGCCTACATATTTCAACCAGTACATATCACCTTTTACTTGTTACACCATGTTGGAAGCAACCTCCTATTACTTTTTCCCCACCAGATTGATTTCAGGCTTTTACAGCTACTATCTTTCAGTACAATTCCCAAAAATGACACTTTCAATTCAGCTTAATAATAGACTTCGTTCTTTGGAACAAGAAAAGTTGTAAATAAATAAGATATCTGCACAAATATAGTGTCCTAAAAATGATGATGGTACATTTATCAAGAACGGTGCATGGATTCAAGTGAAAATAAATTGTATTTGCAAAACCTTTATAGATTAGTCTTTTGGACAAAATGTTACTAGAAATGTAAATTGGATATCAGACTCCAGTACAGGAAAAATTGGCAATTGAAAATTTAAAAAAAGCAAAGAAAAAGAAATCTGAGCAGCAGTTCTTGAAATGATGTCAGTTGTCTGGCATTACATTTTAAAATATATGTGCAAATATCTTTATTTCTTTGAAACATAAAATTACTTGCTTGAAAGCATATGAACTGTATGAGTAAATGAATTAATTGGCCAATGTATAAAATGTTTTACAGATGGTATCTTTAATAAAAATATTAAAACATCGTTACAAATTTAAAAAATAGAGTAACACAATTAAAATTTGTGTTCTTATATATAACTGGGCACTAAGACAATAACAAAAGAAAATTCTTAAGGCGGACTAACGTGAAAATGAAGAATAATTTTTCTGAAACATAAAGGGTAAAGCGTGCACTTCAAGGCAGGCTTATGTAAGGGAGTTTAATAATCCATTGTTTGGGGTCAAGTAAGAAGTGTTTTCAGTTGAAAGGATGTGTGTAGAATAGTGGGCTTACGCTGGTTGGGAAAAAGAAACTTTCCCTATTTCAGAGTCAGTTTGCCTAATACATCTATTTATGCAGGGGACCCAGAACTCTCTAAAGGAACGTTCAAATATTCAGGCAGGCAGGGGGCAGATGCACTTGTTTCACATGCAAGGGTGCCACAGGCAAGCAGGTAGGAGGACTGAGTGAAGTGGTGTAGGCAGACGCAGAAGCGAGTAAGAGAGATATTTGACCTAGAAGTGGGTGGTGAGAAGGAGACAGCAAAAAGTCCTGTGGGGGAAAAACAGAAAGGTTTTTGGAAGCAAACTGATTTTTAAAAGGTCCTTCAGAGTAGGGCCTGACAAGTTAAATATTCATGGAACTAGCACTTTGCTTGGTTCATAGTTCAGTGGGGGACACGGGAGTGGAAGTATTACCCACTCCCTCTCTACAGGCAGCAAGAAGAATGTGTCAGCCATGACAACGTATGTAAGTCTGTTCATGGGTCCCTGCTTGCATGTCACTTTATGAAATAAATATAGGCTTCATTGGGAACAACTGTCATTATGCTATGAAATAATTTCCACCTCCTTTATCATTTCTTATGCAAGACTTCTCCTGACGTGAAAACCCTAAGACTGGGGACGGGAGGGGGATACCTGGAGAGAGAATAGTGCTGGGTTCCCGTTCCAGACTTCCTTCATCTTACAGCACAAGCCTGCGCGGCTAACTTACAGGTGAAAGGCAGTCTGCTCTATCACCTGGAAAACCCCGTGGGCAGTTCTACGCTGCCCCACATGCACTCCACAGGGGGAATTCACTTGCTGGCAGTCTTTTGTTTCTGTTTGTTTTTTAATGTAACCTTTTACAAGTCCTGATCTTCACTAAATCTCACTTTACACTAAGATAAAATAAATAAATGCAGACATAGAAATTATTACCATGCTTTTGGTTAGATAGATCACCATTTTTCTTATTGTTTATTCATTCATGTAACAAATATTTATGGAGCACCTCTGTGTGCCATACTCCTTTTCATCCGCAGGAGAGGTTGGTTGCACCTCTGTGGGTTTCGGAGGCTATACATCGTGGGCGTGGAAGACGCGTGTTTCTCCTGCAGAGCGGCTGGGGGGTTAACAGCCAAGCTGTAACTCATGAAACCGCAGGGTCGCTGTGAGTTAGTGGAGAGTTTTCACATCATTAGAAAAAGCCAAAAGCTAGAAAAAGCAGTATTTTCAGTAAAAAGAAGGCCAACGGATATGTGAAAATATCTCAGTGAGATAGCTTGACACAATGATCCATCCCAACCAGGGATGTCAAACATCTCATTGATTCTGAAGATGGCTCAGGACCAGACAATACCTGGTCTACCTAAAATTGTCGTGAGTTGAACTAATCAATGCCAAGCAACAAAAAAAACAACAGCTGCATATTGGAGGTAGGGAAATGGAGGAAGAATAGTGATATGGTCATATGAATGGTTTGTGGGAGCATAGAAGTGCACCTGTAAAAATTGTCATCTGCCATGTGAGAGACCTGGGTTGTTTCTTAATCAATACGTTTCAGGCATGTCCACCAGACAGCTTTTACTGGAGGCTTGCCTGTGGCTATCACACCGCAAGTGTTCCAGTGGAGGTTCTGGACCAGGCTAGGAGAGGAGAAATGGCTTGGCCATCTACTTAAATTCGGCTGGACCAGAGGATGTACACTGGTGCATAAGGGAACTTCAAACACAGGGAATCCAGACAGATGATCCCTTCAGGACCAGTGGTGAGAGTGGCCATACCAGGAGGGTGGAGGGAGGGTGTGATAGAGAGAAGAATCCAATTATATGGATCTACATATAACCTCCTCCCTGGGGGACAGACAACAAAAAAGTGGGTGAAGGGAGATGTCAGACAGTGTAAGATATGACAAAATAATAATTTATAAATTATCAGGGGTTTATGGGGGAAGGGGAGCAGGGAGGGAGGGAGGGAAAAGAGGAGCTGATGCCAGGGGCTTAAGTGGAGAGCAAATGTTTTGAGAATGATGAGGGTAATGAATGTACAAATATGCTTTATACAATTGATGTATGTATGGATTGTGATGAGTTGTATGAACCACCAATTAAATGATTTAAAAAAATCATGTGGACCCCAACAACCCATTTTTGCATCACTCCCCATGAATCATGAGGCAACTTGATAACAGCTAAGAGCAAATTATACTTGAGTAGGATTTGAAGATTTTTAAAGCAGGAGACGGGGGTCATTACAGGACTGTCAGAAAGGGATTCTAATGGATATCAAGATATACACTATAAATGTCTATAATTTAAGATACTCAAGTGTCATGATGGCGGAGGTAGTTTATTGTGCCAACCTGGCCAATAAACACATGTGGGGTTCGCCTCCACCTCCCCTCAGACAATCCTAGAGCAGAGAGTCCAGTCTTCCACCCCTAAGAGCGGCTTTCAAGAAGGGAGCATCGCCAAGGCTGTCCTGGCCTCACACTTAAAAAAAACCAACAAACATGTGGGGTTAATTGAAGGGTGGAGAGATAAATGGCTCAGTGAGCTTCACCTTTCTAGTTCTCTGGTCTCTTGCATTGTGATGGCCGGACCAGGGTGCAGCTGTCTTAGCCTGTTCCCTGCTTTAGCTGGCAAGACTCACTTCCTGCATGACATCCCTGAGGAGAAGTCACATGGACTTTCTCTGATGCAGCCCTAGGTTCTGAAGTAGCCGTGAGGAGACCCCTGCCAATGCTGACATGCTTACATGTTCACTGATTTGGCTTTTCTTCTGTAGTCAGCGTCATTGCATATGTTTTGTGAGGTGGAGGGGGACTTTTTGGCTTAGTGTCAGACATATGGGCCAATGTTGGACTTGTGGGCTTGGGCAGCACTGGGTTGGGATATTTTCTTGATGTGCATTTACCCTTTATATAAAACTCTCTGTTATACAGATGAGTTTCTGTGGATTTGTTTCTCTAAAGTACCCAGACTAGCACAATGACTAAGATATTATTAGGAATAAAATTAATGTAGTCATTGGCTTCTGTTTTTCACTGCCTTATCCTTAGCCCTCAGAATCATGCTTGGCATACCAATAAGCCAAACTCACTCCCATTAAATTGATTCTAACGTACAGTGACCTGATCAGACAGGATGGGACCACCCCTATAGGTCCTTGAGACTGTAGCTTTTTGGAGTAGTAGCATGCGTCATCTTTTCACCATGCCTGACATACAGAAGGTACTAAATATATACATTTCATTAAAGCAATTGGATTGCTTGTGTACGCAAGATGAAGAATGAATACCAGCTTTTTCAGTGAATATTATTTTCATACAGAAGAGAGAGAGGGGAAAATTGATAGTTTCTTATACCTTAATATAAAATAGAAGTCATAATAAAACCTAAAAAAAACAAGCACACTGTCTTTGAGTCTATCCCAACTCTGAGTGCCTTGTAAGGCAGGGTGGAACTTTCCCTTTGCGTTTGCAACCTCTAAATCTTTACAGGCATGGAAAGCCTCATCTTTCTACTGCAGAGAAGGTGCTGGGGTTGAACCACTGACCTTGTGGTTAACAGCTCAGTGCCCACTATGCCACCATGGCTCTTTAGATAGAATAATATAAATCTAAAGTGTCAATACCAGTATTTGGAAGGTGAATTCTAATAGAAATAGAATGGTAAGTACTGTGAGGAAAGAAAAAACCTATTATTTCTCTCCTAGTGCTTAGAACATGTGAGAGGCTTTGTTGAAATTTAGATATGTATGGTGGAAAAGAGCACCATATTTAGCCACAAGAAAATTGTTGAAAAATTCAGAAATGCCTTTACTGTATTATTAGAAATTGTTTTAAACATGGACTTCCATTGCTGGCTAAACTACCTGTCAAATGATAGCACAATGTTAATATTTTGAGAATACAAAGGCTTAGAGTGTCTACATTCTTTCTGAAAAGTCTTATTTACAGATATATTTCAGCAAACAATACACTGACAAGGAATTGCCAAAAACACAACCAAGATTCAGAAAAAAAATAAACCATGGAATGTGGGATATCACTGCTGATATCAGAGGGTTCTTGCCTGAAAGTAGCGAATACGAGAAAGATGTTAACCTAAGTTTTGCTGACTATGCAAAAGCATTTGGGTGTGTGGATGATGTGCACCATCTCAAGGAATGAGCCTTCCATCAGACATAATTGTGCTTATGCAGACCCTGCACATAGAGCACGAAACCGTTGTTCAAACAGGCCAGGGTATAGGAAGTATTCAAAATTAGTAAGTACTTGATATTTATGGTTGTATGCTTTTACCATACTTACTCAATCTGTAGTCTTAGCAAAAATCCAGTAAATTGGATGATATGAAGAAAAACATGGCATCCGAAGTAGAGGTAGTTAATTAATACCTGCACACAGATGTTACAATTTTGATGGTTGAATGTGAAAAGGGCATACAGTTTTTACTGATGAAGAAAAAAGAATACAGCCTCCCATGGGAATTACACTTCCACATCAAAGAGAACAAACATCCTAACAGCTGGACCAATAAGCAACACCATGAAAGTGCAGAAAAACTGAATTTGTGAAGAATTATATTTTTCTTGAACACACACAGTCAGTAGCCATGGAAGCCACATCAGCAAAAAAATCTCTTTGAAGTATTAGAAAGCACAGACGGACTCTGGAGACTAAGGGGCACTTGACTCGAGCACCGTACTTTATATTGTCTCATAGGTATAAGGAATATGGGCATAAGGTAAACTGAAGAATTGTAGCCTTTTAATTATGGTTTTAGAAAAGAATATTAAATATACCCTGAACTACCAGAATAATGAAAATATCGATGTTGGCAGAAATACAACGAGAACGTTTCTTTGAAGGGAGTGCCTTGGACACATCTGAATGACTGACCCCTGAGGAAGGACATTGGAATTGGTGAAGCAGAATGTCAATGAACAAGAAGACTCTTCACAAGATAGAGCGGCATCATGGCGGCTCGAATGTGCTGTGGGTTCAAATCTATTGTGACGATGGCACACATGGGCTGGATGGTGGTGGTTGTAATGTGCATAGGGCTAACAGTTGGGGCTTCCTACTCTGGTAAAAATATACAGTGTATGAAACCCACAGGGGCAGTTCCATGCTTTCCTATAGGATTGCCCCAAGTCGGCAATGACGCCAAGAGAGTGAGTGTTGAGTTGAGTACACAGAGTCAGCACCAAACAGCAGCAACCACATATTTTAGTAGATCCAAAAATAACCAGGCAATCAATATTCTGTGGAAAGACTCAGAGTGCAATAATTAGTGCTACAATTAGTGCTACTAATGCCCAAAAGTTTACTTAATAATATCCCTTTAATAAGCAATTTTATTTTCAATTTAATGAAAATTGTTTGTTAGTCTAATAAAAATTAATAAATAGAACAAAACCAAAGTGAACTAGAAATACCAGAAAAAAATAAACAACTTTACTAGAAATTCATCACAATAAAAAGGAAAATAATGCCCCATTATTTTATGCAAATTTATTAACCACAGAAAAAGTAAATGTTTGGTTTTGATAATTAACTCATTTAAGTGACAAATATGCAGCAACATAGAATTGATTTGTTTGTTTTCCAAATGTACTCCTACTAGTTATGCAGTTATGCAGACTATTAAATTCAATGTTGCAGTGTAATTTGTTATCAGGTTTAAAAATAAATTTATCTCAAGCATAGAAAATATCTTTATTCATTGCAAAATTCCTTGAGGAGAGTGATTCTGTCTTGTTCGCTGCTATGAATATAACATATTGACTGGCACACCACAGGCACTCTGTGAACAATGTTGAAATCTTTAGATGGTAGAATCAGTTGTTCACACTTTGGGGCAAAGGCAGAGGGAGGACTAGGGTGAATAATTTGATACATTCAATCTGTCCTAAAAATAACAGTAATTATAAATGTATTTATAAGAAATGAGTGGACACCACTCAGAAGGTTTGAGATATATATAACAGAAGAAACAAAATATTAGTAATTCTGTAAGATTAACAAACTTATCACAGAAAATGCAAAAGGAAAGGTTAGTTCATCTCAGAGAGGTTGGAAACCTTCAAAGACACGGGTTCGATTTTGATGAAAAGTCCAAAAGGAGGAGGGAATAGAGTGCAGGGAAAGGCAAACTTCCCACCAGGAACATCAGAGAGCAACACACTGCCTATAGTGTGTGTGTGTGTGTGTGTGTGTTTGTGTGTGTCTGTGTAGAAGATTTGGACACAATATTAGGAAGGGACAGTGAATCTTTGCATAGAACAATTTTAACCATAGCTTTTATACCTTCTGCTCAGATAAAATCTCCAACCAACGAAACGAACAAACACACTGGCATTGAGTCAATGCCAACTGATAGGTCCCTGATAGGACAGCGAGGAACAAAACTCTTTCTAAGTAGAAAGCCCAGTCTCCCTCCCACAGAGCAGCAGGTGGTTTCAAACATCTGACCATGCAGTTAGGAGCTCAACGAATATCACTAGGCCATCTGGGCTCTTTTTCTGCCTAGGTAGGGTTTACTAAAACTCTATGGAGTTGTTCATTTAAAAAAGAAGTTTACGCAAGAAAAATCTGGAACAAAGCAACTTGGCAAACGAAGATACCGGGCATTCATGATAGCTAAGAAAGAATGAAAGGAAAATAATCAAATATCATGAAAAAAGGATCCACTTTAAAGAGTGACACTAAATGATCTTTCATATAGTAATCATGCTGTGTGAAGAACACATTTTCAACTCCTAGAAAAACCCAAACCATATTACTTGTATTAGAAAAATAAATTATTTTAGGTATCTGAAATTGTTAAGGTTTATTGTGCCAACCTGCCAATAAACACAAGTGGGGTTAATTGAAGGGCAGAGATAAATGGCTCAGTGAGCCTTGACTTTCTACTTCTTGGGTCTCTTGCTTTCTGTGGTCGGACCAGGGTGCAGCTGCCTTAGCCAGTTCCCTGCTTCAGCTGGCAAGGCTCACTTCCTGCAAGACATCCGCAAGGAGAAGCTTCATGGACCTACCCCAATGCAGTCCTGGGTGCTGGAGCAGCCGCGTGGAGTCCCCTGCCAGTGCTGAGATGCTTACATGTTCATTGATCTGGCTTTCCTCCTGCAGTTGGCATCATTTGCATGGGTTTTGTGAGATTTGTAGACCGGTTTCAGACATATGGGTAATGTTGGACTTATGGGCTTGGGTTGGGATGCTTTCTTAATGTACACTTACCCTTTATATAAAACTCTCTCTTATTCATATGAGTTTCTGCGGATTTGTTTCTCTAATGTACCCAGTCTAACACAGCATCACATTGGCTGTGATGGGTACACTGGGAGTCAGAATCTTGAAAGTAATGAGTATAAAGGGTATAGGCCAGCTTTGCTCTTGAAATTCCACTTTATAGGGGTTTTATCTTGAATTTCTTTATGAATCAATAATTGCAATGCATCCATGTTTCATATCTGTTTCTATAGTTACTCTTTGTATTACAAATGTAGAAGACATCTTAAAGCAAACTGAAGCAGGGAGGTAGGAACAAAGGCAGGGTGGAAGGAAGATGCAAGAAGAGTAAATTAGAGTGATTGACGTGAAGGGGATCCTTGCATTTCGCTGTATCTAAGTGTTTATTGGCAGACGGGCAAATAAACATCTCCCTTGCTGTTAGTTTCCCAGAGCACAATTTAATGAATGCATCATGCAGCTCCTGGAAACAGACTCAACACCTTTGCAGTCCTCCCACGCCACAAGATCAATGGAACCCGGAAGCTACAACAGAGAGAAATTAGAACATGCATCAAATTTGTGAAGCTCATTGAGGAAACACATTTGCCCTTCATGTGTTTTTAAAGAGTTTGTTTCTTTATCTCTTGTAGCAGAGTTTTCTTTGCTGTCCAGCACATATAACTGAAGTTTGGTAGTGTTTCATTTTTCAGCATAACGGAATGCTATTCACCTCTAAGAAAAGCTTAAAGTGGTGATGTTCTTTATGATTAGGTGCCTAGTTATCCTATAGGAGCTTTATAATATCTGAAAGTAAACTTGACATATCAACTCATTAATTTGCCACATTTTCTTCTCTTTTCCCTTCAGTGCTCAAGAATTGTCTTTCTTCCAACATTGAAATATTAGCATTTGTTCAGCAATGTCTCTAGCATATGGGATTATACAATAGGAAACATAAATTAAACATTTGTAACATTATTTATGGATTTATTCATATATTCATTTAAGTATGTTACTTTTAGATGAAGATGAAGGATTGCAGCCTTCAGTATGGATTATAACTCAATGTAAACAGAACAAAATACACCGAGGATCGATGAGCCTAGAGGGACAGCATGTAGAATGAGGGCTTCGGGGAGGAGGATGGAGACATTGGCACTGGTGGGAGGGAGGTTTAAAAGAAGACGATGTCAAGATATTCAGGAAGGAAAAGAATGTTTGGAAACTGATTGTGGTACCAATTGTACAACGCTGCTTGATGTGATTGAAAAATGAAATGATATGATATATGTATTAACTCCCAATTAAAATTAGTCAAATAACTCTTTAAAAGAATCCTTACAACTGGACCAATAGGGAACATCAGGATAAATGGAGAAAAGTTTCATGTTGCCAAATATTTGGTCTTGCTTGGATCCAGAATCAATGCTCATGGCTGTGACGGTAAGGAGAACTACTAAAGGCGTGTTGCATTAGGTAAATCTGCTGCACAAGACGTCTTTAGGGGACTGAAAAGCAAGGATGTTATTTTTAGGTCTAAGGTGCACCTAACCTAGGTCATGGTATTTTCCATGGGCAGGTGAAAGTTGGATATTGCATAAGGAAAACCAAAGAAGAATTAATGCATTTGATTTGTGGTGCTGGAGAATAATGATAGTACTGTAGACTGCTAAAAGACACAAGATCTGCTGGGAAGAAGTATGGCTGGGCTATCCTTGGAGGCAAGGATGGCAAGACTTTGTCTTATATAATTTGAACAGATTCTCAGGGGTGACCAGTCTCTGGAAAAGGACATCATGCTTGATAAAGTGGAGGGACAGCAAAAAACAGGAAGGCCCTCCATGGGATGGGTAACCACTGCAGCTGTACCAAGGGGCTCAGGCATGGGACCAATTATAAGGATGGTACGGGACTCAGATGGCACACACTCCGTGCTCTTGTGCATCGGGTCACTATGCTTAGGGTCCTAACCGACTTCATGGCATCTAACAACAACCCAAAACACTTAGACCAGTTGATTTTTTAAGTAAAAATTGTTACTGTGGAGTCATGGCATTTAAATCTTTTTAAAATTTTTTATTCCTGGATAAAACTCTCCGGTCTGATATATGAGTAATTACATTTTCTTTCAAAATAATGCCATGTACATATGAAAAGCATTGTGCTCTTCCTCTGTCCACATGTAATTGTCTGTAGTATTAACATTTGTCTTATTTTTGATTTTCTACTCTAGAAAATCATTCTAGAACATATAAATTGAAAGACTCTTTACAAACTCTATATTTGTCATTGTTGATAATTTATGGAATTTACAACAAAGATTATGTTGGAAGACCAGATTTATTAATGCGCTTATATTTAGGACATAGAGATAGAATAAACCTATTACGACTTGATCTGAACATTTGATATATTTCTTAAATGATCTAGCCAAGGTTTCCGCACATATTAGCCTTTTGGAGAAGTAATAGTAAATGTATCACATACTTATATTCTTTGACAACAGCCCAGTGTTGAAAGCCCTTGATGTCTTATTCAGTGAATTTCACTGAGCTTTAGAATTTATAATCATAGGCTTTACGACTTTGTATCTACATATTCTACACAGACTATTACACTAGTTTTAATTCGTGCTATCAGTATAATTTAAGAAGGAAAATGGTTCATTAACTTTCTTACTACCAATTTGGGATCACGATTCTTGATTTCCTTTTTACTCTAAGTAATGATGCACAACTTTGAAAAGTTTGCTAAAACTATACAATTTATTTTGGAACAACATTAGTACCAGCAATCCATTTAGACTCTTTCTAGAGTTTATGCAGCATGGTTAAATTACCGATGGTTTTTAGCTGGTGTGAGAGGAATGACTAAAAAAATCCATGGGTTGTTGACTAATGTAAAAGGTAAGATCCTGATTTTTTTCTGAGCAAAATAAAGCACAGGAAAAAAAGGATTTATTTCAGCTATGTCTTTCTCCCCAACTTTTATCTGTAGATCACATATTTAATATGTAACAATATCACATATTTAACATATACATAAAAGCACAATTCTTAATTCCTTATAAATAAACATTTGAGAAATAACAACTATATTTGAAAATTTTAAGGTTAAAAAATAATGAATATAAGAGTACATTTTATAGTTGTTATTTTGTTTGTCAATCCGTTCATTTTGTACCTAGAATTTCACACAAAAATGATCCAGTTTTAGGGTTACTTGAGAAAGGCTGGGTTTAGAGCGTGCAGAGGAAGCTGTGAGGTAAAGTCAACATTACCTGCTTGGATATTAACAGACTTCTTCAATGTGAATGCACAACCAGTGATCAAAGAAGCTGGACGATATGAAGAAGAATGAGTCATCAGCCTGGAAAGAGGATCATTAATAATCTCTGATTTACATATGTCAATCTTGCTTGCTGAGAGAGAGCAAGGTTGGAAGCACTTATTGATGAAGATTAAAGACTGAAGATTAAAGCATTCAGTCTGGAGCGCACCTCAAAATAAAAGCAACCAAACATCTTCAGGATAAATGAATAAAGATTGAGGTGGTCAAGAATTTAGTTTTACTTGGATACAAAATCAATGCCCACCAAAGCAGCAAGTGAAATATGGCAGTGTGTTATAGCACAGTTCCATCTTCCATAATCAAGTTTGCAAAATGAGACCTGGTCATTTGACCTCCTTCTTGACTCATTCTGGAAAATGTGTTCTAGTTTTACATATTTATTGCCTTTTTCTCAACAGTGGTTTTTCACTTCTGGTTTATTTTAATATTGCTGCTGGACTTTCTTTCTTTGTAAAAAAATATATTTAATGTTTTCATGGATTTTTCAGGTTTCCAAGTTAATGAAGCACAGAAGGGGCTGAGGTATAGAGACAATATTTGATGAAATGGCTTATTTTGGATATGGCAGGGGGGGTGACAAGTTGAAGGAAACTGATGGGCAGTAATGAATACATGAATAGGTAGGACACAGTGGAACGGATTGTGATGATGTACAAACAACCGTTTTGAACTACAGCTCAACTATGGAAGTGTTTGATATGTGAATTAGCTCTCAATTTTTAAAAAGAAAATAAATTACAGCATGGATTGCATTGGGTAAAACAGCTGCAAAAAACTCTTTATAATGTTAAAGAGCAAGAATGTCACTTTTGAGCACTAAGATGTCCTTGACCATGGAATTTTCATTCACTTCATACGCATGTGAAAGTTGAACCATGAAGAAAGAAACCCAAAGAAGAATTAATGCCTTTAAATTGAAGCATTGGCAAAGAATATTGGACATACATAGATTGCCAGAAAAACAAACAGGTCTGTCCTGGAATACATACAGTTCCTTAGAAACGAGGCAGTGAGACATGATCTTACATACTTTCAGCATGGTGTAGCATGTGTAGAAACAGCTTTTTTTCCCCACTTTTCCTCTAGTGTCTAGAACTCATTGAAACAGCCACATGGAACTCACATACAAGGCTCACAAGGACAGGGTTTCTTAAAGAAGTTAACAGGCTGCCATGAGGAGGGAACCGCTCAGTAGACTCGGCAATCACGAGTATGATCGGAGCCTGAGCCATTGTGGTGTACTGATGTCACCTTGGGTGGGAGCCTGCTCTAGAACAGCTAACAGCAATAGCTCACATGAAGCTCTATAGCACAGAGGAAAGGGGCGTGTGATGCCTGTACTGGAATAGCAGGATATATGTAATTGATCTGTGAGTCTCTTTCAAGACTAGTGTTTATTGGAAATTTGGAGGGAAGCCTCTCCAATGAAACCTTGGAATAAGTGAAGATCAAGAAAAGTTTATAGATGGTGTATGGAACCCTAGTTTCATAGTAGTTACATGTTGGGCTGTGATCCTCAAAGGTAGCATTTTAAACCTCCAGACAATCCATGGGAGAAAGATGGGTTTTCTACTCCTGTCAAGAATTACAGTCTTAGAAGCCCACAGAGGCAGTTCTAACCTGTCCTAAAGGGTCACTATGATATGACATTGATTCCATGGCAGTGAATTTTGGCTTTTATAGATGGTGTGGAGAAATCTAGGAAGTATTGAACTTGATGACTTATATTTATCTTACTGATATGGCATGGCCAATTGAAAAAAAATAAACCAGTGATTAATATTAGTTAACAATTAGGCATGTACTATAAAATCATTTTAAAAAGCAATTGCCATGAAGTTAATTCCAACTTCTATGCCCTATATGGAATCTCCTGAAGCTGCTAATCCTTACGGAAGCAGATAGTTTATTTCTCTTCTATCTTGTGCTTGATGTGCTCAACTGCCAACCATGTGATTAGTACTCCAGAGAGTCTGACTGTCCAACTGCCAACCATGTGATTAGTACTCCAATACAGTCTGACTGTCCCACCGGGAGGTTCCCAGCATGAAATATATGTATTTCAATAAACTTGTTATAAATATTGTTTTGTTTAATCCTTGCAGCAATTTGACAAAATAAGAGGTGATTATATTTTGTCTATAAATGCAAATACTGAGACAAGAAAGAGTTAAATATTAATCATTTGTGATGCCTAGAGGCACCATTCACATTCACTAGAATATTATTGCTTACACTATTCATATTGTACTCAAAACAATATGAAATTTGACCTATAGTAATATAGAGGACGCACTTCTACCAAAATAACTACTTCTTAGAAAAAGAGGCTATGATCTAATCTGTGTAAGTTGACTTCTATGTTTGTGTTCTTAAATACTTTCCTGTGCTAAGAAATGTCTCTATGCAGATTACATTCATTTTACTTATTTTTATTCTTAGCTTTTGACCAATGAAGTTTATCAATGTAAGTACAAATCTATAAATGTTGGTAAAAATTACCACAGTTGCTTCTATTCTGTAATTACCTCTGTGATTAATCATTTGACGTACCCAAGGTTTGTCTACGAGCATATTCATTAAAATTATTTTAGTAAACCAAAACTCATTCTCCGCTTTGTTTTTGGCACTGTGTGAAACAACTTTAAATCTTAAAGAAATTACTGGTTATCTATTCACAGTGTGTATCATGTAAAATAAATGAATTATGAGAGACAGGAGGTATTTTTTCCATTGAAATAGATGAGTGTGGATACTAAACAGAAAACATAGAAAACCTATTACTAATAAATCTATCCACAAAAATAAAATTAGAGGAAATAATTGATAAGAAAAGATGCAGAATAAGGTTATTATGGCTTGATTTTCTGTTGAATAGTCAATTTTTTAATGAAATTTGGAAGCAGAGGTAACTTAACATGCCAATGAGCTGCCAAGTGTGGTAAAATGACTAAATATGACGCGGCACAGTGCAGTTAAGTTGCAAACGGAGACAGGACATAAATAGATGTATATTATAAACAAGGAAGATTTGTGCCCATAGGCAGTATGTAGCTACATCAGTAGTATTTAAGAGATAATCAAATAATATAGGCCTGGGTTAAAGTGTTATGTAGTATAAAATAATTTTTTCATAATCCAGGTAATATGTGGAATAAAATACCAGCTATAGCAGCACCTCCATAGACAATTCTGGGAGGCAAAAAGTTCCAGAAAGTAGCAGTGAAAGATAACAAGAAAAATAATATAAGCATTATGAAAGGCAATTGGAATAGGTCTAGAAAGAAAACCTTATCACAGGAATTGAGATTTCAGGATTAGATAACTATTTTCTAAGATGACAATTGAGGAAAGTGTTGGGAAAACACATCAAATAGATAAATAAGATGAACTTGGGGGTGGGGCAATTATATTCTTCTTTACCAAACTTAGGAATTTTTCTATAAAAAATACTACACATTCATAATTCATAGGTCATTGTACATTATACTCATAGTTATGCACCATAATGTTATGCTTAAGACCCTGGCCAAGAAGAGAATTCATTTTAGAACTTTTTTATCATAAATGTAATTTTATGTTGAATGAGTTCTACTTACATTCTTTTTGCAGGGAACTCTTATCTACTACATTTTTGAGAGCAGGCTGAATACATGATCTCATAAGAACAAAATGAACAGAACTTTACAAAATATATTTAAAATTTGAGCTAATGGAACTTGTCCTTTGAAATATCTTTCTCCATGTTTCTTTGATTTTTAATGTATTAAGAACATTTGGTTTAAAACCCTTGGGTACATTTATCTCACATTTTTAACTATAAATTCTAATTAGGCATTTCAAATTCCACTGGGAAAGACTAACTATATTTTTAAATGGTACTCGACTATTAATCTATAAACATGTACTCATTGAAAACATGGAATGATTTCAGTCAATATACTTCCTAAATAATATGCCACCATCAACATTTATTACTCATTAAAAATAATTTGTGTATTATAAGAAGATAGTTGTAAAGAAGTGTATTTTCCTATAACTATAAAATGTGTCCAAATGTTTCTATAATATTTTTGTTGGATGTGTTTTCATTTGAAAAATACTTTTCTAAGAAAATAACCATAATTCTCTGAGTGGTACATATTATTTTAATGAATTGACATGAATATGTTGATTGAAAAGTACCACTCATGGCATGAAAGTGTGCGATTATTTCATAAGGATGGAAAACTTCAATGATTGTAGAATATCTTTTAGCAACTAGTGATATATGAAAGGTGATCAATATGATTATTAATAGTAATTTTAATTTAAAGATAAAAATTGTGTTAAAATAAAAAATATAAAATAATTGCAATACTTGAACAGAAATAATGATGTCTCCTGTTAACCACACTTGGTAATTGCTACAAATAATCACTCATACAATAGTAATACATGTTTATATGAGGTATATACTGCTAATTAGTATCTAGTCATTCATTTTCTGTAGGCTTAGTTTGATCTGGCTTAAAATATCAATGTCTTCCTTGTTGGGGATGGGAGTGGGCGATAAAAATACTTGGTTGTGGATTCTCTGGCAAATAGGAGTGTTCGCATGCTATATTTATGGTTAATAAGACATCAGTAATTTATCCCAAGGGAGCTCTTCTGCTTTCATCCTCAAATAGCACCTCTGCTTAATGTCTTTTGTGGGGGGACAGTAATGGACTATCAGACTTGGGATAGCCACTTTGTGATCTTGAGGCTAAAAGTTAGAAGCTGCAAGTCATCCTAACTGACCCCAGGCAGCAATGGCTTTCTAGTGTACAGAGGAAACCAGAAACAGGCACGAGTCCGGATCCGATGCTATCAGTTTGGGAAGAAACACAGTGGATCATCTCTTGTCAAAGTGGGTGGCATCGAATGGTAGAGCCAGGGCACTATGTTCTTCCATGTATGAGTAAAGCTAACATTTGACACGACTGTCTACCTTTAAAATGGTCATCTCAGTAATCTATTATATCATGGAAGCTCACACTCCATGGTTGCAGAGTGTTTATATCCTCAGTCTATAGAAATGACAAGAAATTTCCCAATGTAGCAACCTGAGTGAGACTGAACCCAATGAAGGAAGATCAAAATCTCTAAATTATAATCTGACAATGTGTACCTAGTGTTGCATTCTTGTAGTTGGAAAGGTAAATTACATATACTAAGTCTTGAAGATGTCTGTGCCAGTGTACGTAGGAAAATACATTGAAGGGTTATCTACAAGAGCATCCTGAATTAGCTACCATATTATTTGTTGTTCAGCAATAGATCATTATGAAATTACCATATTCAAAACGGTATATCTAGTAATACATAAAATTGTTGAGATAATTGATTTTTAAGATTCATTAACGCTCCATGATATGTAATTCATGATCAATATCAGGAAATAGCTGGTGGCAGACTGAAATATTTATTTCAAACCCAGTGGTTGTTGTCTAGTATATATAAATATTTAGTTATAATTGGATTCAGGACATGCTGTAAATATTTGAAAATAGGAAAATCACCACTTGAAAGTTTAGGATTTTTTTCTAATTCCCATCACAGAGCTCACACTGTATATTTGGGTTTAAGAACCCAGAAATAGACTAATATAAACGTTGCGACTCTGGATTCTTTATTGCTGTGACTTTGCATTTCCCCATAATAATGCTTCTTTACGGATTGCTCAATATACTCTCAAACTTTTACAGCCCAGTCTAATAAACGTCACAGAAAGCTCATGAAAATATGAGCATATAGAACTAGCAATCAGGGATGGTGACTTTAATTTCAGCACAGCTGCAAAGATCTTTGGTTAACATGTAGGCATGTGTAGGTACACTGCATTCCGGGAAATATCCAGAAGGACTAAACGGTCTACAACTAAAGCCTGCATAGTAACCTGAATATGAAAGGAAGCCACTTGTCATTCCCTTAGCATCCACTTTCATTTAGTGTATTGTCAGGATGATAGGTTAAGAAATATATTCTAAGATATCCACCAGACTCTTATATTCTGAATTACAACACCACAGAAGATCACCAAACTGTTCCACTTCCTACTGGCCTCCAAAATAAAAATAAATAAATGAAAGCATGAAAAGATAAGATTCCATCTCTATATTCTTGTTTTCTAACTAGCACACAGATAAAGAGCTCAAAATTATAAAGTTCAGGTAATTATCTTTGGAGCCAGTTGGAGCCAGTTTCAACCTCTTCCTTCTCATTCCCTCCCTCCCTCACTGCCAAGGAGGCAATCCTGACTCACAGGGACTTGATGGGACAGAATGGTGTTGCCCTATGGGTGTCTGAAACTGTAACCCTTTATGGGTGTAGAAGCCTCCTCTTTCTTCCATTAGCTGCTGGTGGTTTTAAACTTCCGACCTTGTAGTTGGTTAGCAGCCCAACGTGTAACCCATTATACCACCCCAGCTTCTATTCTATTCTCGCTCTTCTCTGTCTTTCTCTCTTTCTCTCTCTCTGTAGACACATATATGTTAAAAGGTCATGTGTCCTATAAATGCATATATGTGTGTGTGTATATATATATATATATATATATATACAGTTTACTGACATCAGTTATGGTCACCATTTGCACAGTCACCACCGCTGTCTGTTTCCAAAAGTTTCATCACTCCAGACAGAAAATCTGCGCCCCTGTCAGTAATAACTCCCCATTCCTCTTTTGTGAATCTTGCCACCTCCCAACACTGGTGATCTCTTGTTTTAGCTGCTTGTTTCCCACCCAATATATAACACCCAATAGTCAACGTAGAGAAAGCTTGGGTGACGCCAGTGGCGTGATGGGCCTACTAGCCAATAGATGGGGCGTGTTATCGCACTGAGCATCACGGCAGAAGAAAGGCAGGGTGTTCTTTGTCCTTATAAATGGTTATAGGAAAATCCTGTGGAGAAATTCCACTGTTTAACACAAGCCAGATTTGACTCAACAGAAAGGGATTTGCATTGTCCTTCTGGCAATAAAGGAGGAATTAGAACAGGGAACAAGAAGAAACTCCTTGTGCCAGGTGATGCTACATTGTCTAAGTGGGGTGGAGGGATGTCTGGCAGGAGATCGGAAGAACACTGAAAGAACTGCAAGATTGTGCAGTGCTTTGTGTCCTCTGTCTTTTAAAAGAATCCCAAAATAGATCATCTGTGTGAGATTGATTTTAAATACGTTGATTCTACATTAAATACATTTCTACCAAATATTGAAAAAAATGAGCTCTTGATACGTTATCATTAATTCCAACGACAGATTTCTGTTGGAAATGCACCTAGAACAGCTAGGTCTGTAGGAAGGGGACTAACGATTCCACGCTGTAGAAGTGCTGCCTGGTGAGTTCAAGGCCAGGATCAGCATGTCCAGTCAAGGAAGGCTGAATGCTAACCGAGCAAGCGGTGCAAGCAAGGCAGTGAATAAGGGAGGTGCAGCATGGGAAAAGACTCTCGTTGTCACGCAGAATGAGGCAAGAAGCTCATTTTTACTCTTTTTTTCTGAAAAAGTCAGAGGGATATTTAGAACCCATAAATTGGTGGTCTCAGCAAGATAAACCAAAAGCATTGGTACCTATAGAAAAGAAACAAGTGAAGATAAAACGGAGACTCTTCAAGAAATATCTGATACTACATAGAACACACCCACACAATAAAGGAATGAAAGTCATAAAGTTAAAAAGGACATACAGACATAAAAATATGTAACTGCTGACAAAGAACCCAATTAATACCATAAAAATCCATTCAATGAACATACAGACAAAGATTAACAGCATAAAATTAAAGCATTAGAAACAAAAGGTTTTATAATTAAAATATAGGAAAAGAACTATAATCAGAAAATACACACACAAACATCCTCAGATGTAAGATTTTTTAGAAAGTCAAAACTGTAGGCGGCACTGATGGTTTAGGTAACACTACTAACTCATACGGTGTTACCAGGGAAGACTTCCATTAAGATGAAGGTCAAGAAAACTCTAGAGAAGTTCTGTTTACAACACATAGAATTGCCATGAATTCGAATCACCTTGACATCCATGAGTTCAATTTTTGGTTGTTTTTTTGGGGGAAAATAAAAGTAGTGTACAAAGAGTGAACATCATTTTTGAAAATAGAAATAAGACCCACATTTCCTGATCATTTCTTTCATAAATTTACGGAACCAGGACACAGCTCTATTTCCTTACCAAGGACTAGCAGTTGGATCGGCTTCTAAAGTAAAAGCTGCAGTTCTATGTCTCGATCTTTGTTCATATGACGATTATGTTTTGATGGCTTCATGTTACATAAAATCGAAATGAGTCATAATGACCTAAAGGATAAGGCTAAGTAGCTAATTAGCAGCAAAGCTGAGATTACATGTCCAATCTCAATGAATGCCAGTGCACGTCTTTCACAACTGGCAATGTGTTCTTCCCACAAATCTGTTCAGCAAGCACTTCTGTACATGAAGTCTTCTTCAACCCAGTGATTGTTGTCATGATAATAGAAATAATAATACAAAATGACCCTTAATGGGCAGTGAAAGGACAAAGAGCTCACTTTGGGTACCACCATTAATGATATCTAGCACATTGGGTTACCTACCAGCTTGCCTGCTACCTGTGAGGTTCACAGTTTAAATCCTCCAGTTGCTGCAAGGAGAAAGACGAGGCTGTCTAAACTTATAAAGATTTACAGTCTCATAAACCCACCGGGCAGTTCTATGTCCTCCAGGGTCAGGATGAGTCATAATGGACTCAGTGGCACTGAGTTAAGACAGGTAATTAAAACATTGTTTTGTATCTATTGTAAATACAAAGACAATTTTAATGATATAGTTTGCCTTAATAGGAATTGGATTATACAGATTATTGGAAACTTGAGGGGTGGTTTACAAAAACATTGCCAACCTGTTGACTCATACTCCTCAAAAGGTGGAACTGTCTGGCTAGACCAGAGGATGGACACTGGTACAGATAAGAACTGGAAACACAAGGAATGCAGGAGAGATGATCCCTTCAGGATCAGTGGTGAGAGTGGCAATACCAGGAAGGTGGAGGGAGGGTGGGGAGGAAACGGAGAACCGATTACAAGGATCTACATATAACCTCCTCCCTGGGGGATGGACAACAGAAAAGTGGGCGAAGGGAGATGTCAGACAAGGCTAGATATGACAAAATGATAATTTATAAATTATCAAGGGTTCATGAGAGAGGGAGGTGTGGGGGAGGGGGATGAAGAGCTGATGCCAGGGGCTTCAGTGGAGAGCAAATGTTTTGAGAATGATGAGGGCAATGAATGCACAAATGTGTTTTACACAATTGATGTATGTATGGATTGTGATGAGTTGTATGAGCCTCTAATAGAATGATTTAAAAAAGAGCAAAAAAAGTTCTAAAAAAACAAACAAACAAAATGGTGGAACTACCTTACTGTGTTCCCAAAACAGTAATATTTTCAGAGGTAGAGGGTACCTGCTGAGTTTGAATGACCAATTTTGCTTAGCAGGCAACTTAACCACTGCCACCCAGGCCCCTTGTAGGTTTATCTACTTCTATTTAATGCTGTTGGATTTTTATGCCATCAGTGGGTTCCTACACAGAGCAATTCTCTGCCCAACAGAAACGGACACTGCCCAGCCCATGCCACCCTCACAACCGTTCTTCTGTTTGAGCCCATTGTGGCAGTCAATTTGTCATTCCATCCCATTGAGGGCCTTCCTTTGGCATTGTTGATTTGTGGACCCTCTATTTTGCCAAGTCGTGTCTCTTGACCACATGCCTAAAGCACATGTAGTGAGATCTGGACACGCTTGCCACGAAGGTGCATTCAGGCTGTCCTTCTTCCAAGACAGGTGTGCTTGTTACCCTGGTGGTCCATGGTAATTTCAAGATTCCTCACCAACATCAGAATTCAAAAGTACTGATTCTTCTTTGGGCTTCTTTATTCAGTGTCCAGCTTTCCCATGAACACGGGGCAATGGAGAAGACTGTGACTTTGCTCGGCGGTGCACCTCAAAGTAACACCCTTGCTTTGCAACACTTTTTAAAAATCATTTTATTGGGGCTCATACAACTCTTATCACAACCCATACATACATCAATTGTGTAAAGCACTTATATATTTGTTGCCCTCATCATTCTCAAAATTTGCTTTCCGCTTGGGTTCCTGGAATCAGCTCCTCATTTTCCTTTTTCACCTCCTTCTCCTTCTCTGCTCCCTGCTCCCTCATGAACCCTTAATAATTGATAAATTATTATTTTATCTTGTTCTACATTGCCTTCCTGGCGTCTCTCTTCACCCACTTTTCTGTTGCCCATCCACCAGGGAGGAGGTTATAGGTAGACCCTTGTGATTGGTTCCCCCTTTCTACACCCCCCCCCTTCCCTTCCGATATTGCCACTCTCACCGCTGGTCCTGAGGGGTTCATCTGTCTTAGATTCCCAGTGTTTCCAGTTCCCATCTGTACCTCTGTGCATCCTCTAGTCTAACCAGGTTTGCAAGGTAGAATTGGGATCATGATAATTGTGGGGAGGAAGTGTTTAAGAACTAGAGGAAGGTTGTGAGTTTCATTATTGCTACACTGAACCCTGAGTGACTCATCTCCTCCCCACTACCCCTCTGCAAGGGATTTCCAGTTGTCTACAGATGGGCATTGGGTCCCCATCACGCACTCGCCGCATTCACAATGATATGATTTTTTTCCCCCACCGTTGGTGCTTGAAACCTGGTCCCCTCGGCCCTTTGTGATCACACATGTTGGTGTACTGCTTCCATGTGGGCTTTGTTGCTTCTGGGCTAGATAGCCACTTGTTTACTTTCAAGCCTTTAAGACCCCAATATCTCTCAATAGCCGGGCACCATCAGCCTTCTTCACCACACTTACTTATGCACACATTCGTCTTCAGCGTTTATGTGGGGAAGGTGATCACACATGATGGTTTTTGTTCTTCGGTGTCTGCTACCTGATCCCTTCAACACCTCGTGTTCACACAGGCTTGTGTGCTTCTTCTCTGTGGGCTTTGTTGCTTCCGAGGCTAGATGGCCTCTTGTTTGCCTTCAAGTCTTTAATACCCCCAGACGCTATATCTTTTGATAGCCGGGCACCATCAGTTATCTTCACCACACTGCTTTGAAACACTTTAAAGAGGACGTATCCAGCAGATTTGGCCAATGGAATTCGTCTTGTGATCTCTTGACTGCTCCCTTTACAAATTTACGCAAGATGAACTATGACAACTCCAAACTTTTTTCCTGTTTATCATGTGAACTACTAGTTTAGTTGTGAGAATTCAGGCTGTTTTCTTTATATTTCAGGTAATGAAGGAGACCTGGTGGAGTTGTCGGATAAGCATTGGCCTCCTGATCACAATATGTAAAGTTCATATCTACCAGCCATTCCGTGAGAGAAAGAAGACACAATGGCTCACGATGTGTGATAACCAATTTGATGACAATGGGATTTTCTTGTAATGGCACTGTGGGTTCAACAGTGAGCTGCTAGCCACATGATCAGCAGTTCAAACTCACCAATAACTCAGCTGGAGAAAGATGGGATGTCTGTTCCTATAAAAATCTAGGTCTTGGAATGTATTCCATAATTGTTTCCATCTGGAGAAGGGAGGTCTGCAACAGGGTCTACTGGGTTGCTAAGAGCCAGAATCAACTGAATGGCAGTGGGTGGTGGTTGTGGTGGTGGTGATTGATCTATATTAAACCAGTAGTGTCAGAATCTTAGTGCAAGCAGGAGTTTTATATTTGATTATGAATGTGGAAAACCTGTCAGCTGCTTTTACTTTTTTTTTTGCCCTAGAAAAATGTTCCACTATTTCAAATAAATGAAAATCAGCAGACAAAATAGATGGTGGCCTGCTACCACTAGCAACAGCTACAAAAGGGGTGGCATTGGAAAGCTCATGGCACATGATGAGAAAAAAGTGAATACAACTCAAAATCCTAGAAGAGGCCAGGATAGTGGTTGGATCCAGACTGTGGTGTAGTTGTTAGGTGCCATCAGTGTAGCTCTCACTCCTCCTGACCCTGCACACAATGCAACAAAACCCTGTCAGGTCCTGTGTCATCCTCGCCACTGTTGTTATGTGTGAACCTACACTTGCAGCCACGGGGTCAATTTCCCTCATCATGGGCCTTCCTCGTTTTCACTGCCCCTCTCTTTTACCAAGTAGGATATCTTTCTCCAGTGTCCTAGTCTGGGTGGACTAGGGAAACAAATCCATGGACGTCTGTGAGAAACTAGCACTGAGGGAAATAAAATTGTAACTTATTCCATGACTGATACGGAAGGAATCTGGAAGACTAGTATTCCATGGCAGGAAGTCTGCCACTCTGGTAGTTCAGATGTAGTCTGAGTACATTTACCTGCAGTAATCTATTGTTTCCACAGTTTCTCCCCTTACAGCTGTGCTGCCTGAGAGTGAGCACATGTTGATTCGATCTCCCTACAGAAGCAGACGCCCCAATTTGGTCTGTTTCTTCCCATCATGGCATCCAGCCCCGCTCATACCTTCACCAAATAGTTGACGGGAATGGGAAGACTGTATCCTCCGTGCCTGGATTCTAAAGGTTTGCCATAAGCCTGAGGATTTCGTTTAGCTATATTGATTTGGTCACTAAGTTTGCCTGGTTAGCTTTCAATGTATAGAACATAACCATGTAGCCACTGTGACTCCTTTGAATATTTTATATAAAAAGGGGGGGTTGTTTGTTTTTATCATTTTATTAGGGGCTCATACAACTCTTATCACCAGACGTACATCAATTGTGTAAGGCACATTTGTACATTTATTGCCCTCATCATTCTCAAAACATTTGCTCTCCATTTAAGCCCCTGGCATCAGCTCCTCATTTTCATTCCTCCCTCCCTGCTCTTCCCTCCCTCATGAACCCTTGATAATTTATAAATTATCATTTTGTCATATCTTACACTGTCCAATGTCTCCCTTCACCTACTTTTCTGTCATCCATCCCCCAGGGAGGAGGTCATATGTAGATCCTTATAATCGGTTTCCCCTTTCCAACCCACCCTCACTCCACCCTCTCAGTATTACCACTCACACCACGGGTCCTGAAGGGATCATCCTCCCTGGATTCCCTGTGTTTCCAGTTCCTATCTGTACCAGCATACATCCTCTGGTCTAGTCAGGTTTGTAAGGTAGAATTGGGATCATAATGGGGTTGGGGGGGGAGCATTTAGGAACTAAAGGGAAGTTGCATATTTCATCGTTGCTACATTGCACCCTGACTGGCTCGTTTGCTCCCCAGGACCCTTCTGTAAGGAGACCTCCAATTGCCTACAGATGGGCTTTGGGTCTCCAATCTGCACTCCCCCCAGTCACAATGATATGATATTTTTGTTCTGATGATGCCTGATACATGATTCCTTCGACACCCTGTGAACAACAGGCTGGTGTGCTTCTTCCATGTGGGCTTTGTTGCTTCTGAGCTAGATGGCCGCTTGTTTGCCTTCGTGCCTTTAAGACCCCAGGCGCTATATCTTTTTATAGCTAGATACCAGATTTCTTCGCCACATTTGCTTATGCACGCATTTGTCTTCAGCAATCATATCAGGGAGGTGAGCACGCAATGATATGATTTTTTTGTTCTTTGATACCTGATACCTCATCCCTTCAGCACCTCATGATCACACAGGATGGTGTGCTTCTTTCATGTGGACTTTGTTGCTTCTGAGGTAAATGGCTACTTGTTTACCTTCAAGCCTTGCTTTTATGCATGTTATTATCTCCGTAGGTCTGTCTGAATAAAATAGGCTGAATGAACAATCCGGAGGAGTAAACAACTGTACCAATAGTTCCAGGGGGTTGTGGGAGAGGGGGAGGTGGGGAAAAAGGTAGTGGTGTTAACAAAGCGAGTGACAAGGGAACAACATGTGATCCAAACTGGTCGTGAGGAGGGTGTAGGAGGCCTGATAGGGTGGGATCAAGGGTAAGGTAACCGAGAGGAATTACTGAAACCCAAATGAAGACTGAGCATGATAGTGGGACAAGAGGAAAGTCAAAGAAAATAGAGGAAAGACCTCGGAAGCAAAGGGCACTTATAAAGGTCTAAATAGAGGCAAGTACACATGTAAATATACTTATATATGAGGATGAGGAAATAGATATATGTGCATATATTTATAGGTTTAGTATTAAGGTAGCAAATAGAGATTGGTCCTCCACTCAAGTACTCCCTCCATGCAAGAATACTCTGTTCTATGCAACTGGCATTCTATGATGCTCACCTTCCCGACATAATTGCTGAAGACAAAGCAGGTGAATAAGCAAATGTGGTTAAGAAAGCTGATGGTGCCCAGCTATCAAAAGATATAGCAACTGGGGTCTTAAAGGCTTGAAGGTAAACAAGTGGCCACATAGCTCAGAAGCAACAAAGCCCACATTGAGGAAGCACACCAGCCTATGCGATCCCGAGGTGTCGAAGGGTCAAGTATTAGGCGTCATCAGAACAAAAAATCATATCATTGTGAATGATGGGTTGTGCAAAGTGAAGACCCAAAGCCCATTTGTAGGCCACTGGACATCCCGTTATAGAAGGGACTCAGGAGGAGATGAGCCAGTCAGGGTGCCATGTAACAATGATGAAACATCCAACTTTCCTCTAGTTCCTAAATGCTTCCCCCAGGCCCACACCCCACTATCATGACCCCAATTTTACCTTTCAAATCTGACTAGACCAGAGGATGTATGCTGGTACTGTTAGGAACTGGAAATACAGGGAATCAGGGAGGGTGATCCCTTTAGGACCAGTGGTGAGAGTGGCGATACCGGGAGGGTAATGGGAGGGTGGGTTGGAAAGGGGGAACTGATTACAAGGATCTAAATATAACTTCCTCTCTGGGGATGGACAACAGAAAGTGGGTGATGGGAGATGTCGGACAGTGCACGATATGACAAAATAATAATTTACAAATTATCAACAGTTCATGAAATAGGGGGGAGTGGGAAGGGAGGGGAAAAATGAGGAGCTTATACCAGGGGCTTAAGTAGAGAGCAAATGTTTTGAGAATGATGAGGGCAATGAATGTATAAATGTGCTTTACACAATTGATGTATGTATGGATTATGATAAGAGTTGTATGAGCCCCTAATAAAATGATTTTTTAAAAAGATAAAGTAAGGCTAAATAAGAAAAAACAAACAAACAAAAAATATGGGGAATTTTGAGAAACAGAAGGATTTCTCCCAAGGTTCTCCCCCCAAAATATGCCAAACTTAGCTGCTTGCTACACATGGCAAATGACTATACAGTTGGAGGTCAAAAGAAGTACTGGTAGGTTAGGGGTTATTCTCCCTAAGGGTTATCAGCCACCTAGAGCAAGCAGTCACCACTGTTTATCCCACAACAAGTAGGACTCACTCCCTTATGATTAAGATAGCAGTTGATGGTTTCCTTGTAGGAGACCTCTGAGAGGTCAAGCCCACCCAAGTGTGACCAAGGTTAGGCAGCCATCATGAATCTAGGGTTCGCCCATAATGTCACATGTATACCTCTAGTCCCTCCCATTCCTATGTGCACACCCCTAGCTCATCCCCTTCCTGTTATTCTTATGCCTATCGTACATCCCCTTCCTATGCTGTGTATGCCTATTGTATAACCCCTTCCTGTGATGCATGGTAACCTATAATCAGACACCCCTCAGTAGATAAAACCCTTGGTTATCAAAAAAAGGTTATCCACTCTCCTGCCTGGTCTCCAGCTGGCTACTGGGACACCTCCCCACCACACCAAGGCCCATGATGTGGATGGACCTGGCTCGTAAGATCATGGCCATCCAGTAGGTGAGCATGTTACCGTGAAATGTATCTGAGTCCATTATTTGACTCTCTCCTATATCTCATGTTCTCTATGACTTTATTATAATCTTTATGTATCTCAACTGTACAATTGCACTTATTGGACCCATGATTAGTTGTGAGGCTGGCCTATTTTCCCTCACAGACACACATATGTGTATAAGAAAGAGATTTATATACAAGAGCAATGGAACATTGAGAAAACATCCCAGCTCATTCCAGATCAAGTCCGTAAGTCTGACACTAGCCTTTATGTCTATTACCAATCTATAAAGTCCTCTTCAGACTCATGGGACACATGCAATGACACCGAATGTAGAAGACCACAGGCCAGTGAGTAGAAAGTCTTTGGATCCAGTGTCATTGGAAACATCTCCGCATTGGCAGGGGTCTCTGCATCAGGGTGGGTCCATGTATCTTGTCAGCTGCTCCGTGTCCCAGGGTGTGAGCAGAGAGTCTCCCACCTCCAAGGAGGAAATACCAGATTTCCCAGAATTCTCAGAAGAAGGCTATCTCCACACACAAGCCTCATTGACTATGATCCGATGGACAGACTAGACCCCACCCCTACACTCATAATCCTCTCGAATTGACAATTATATAGCTACCACAACTGGGAACTTCTCTCTTATGATAATATGTACAACATAAATAAAACAAAGGAGATTTATGGTCTAGTTCTTCAAAGGGAGATCTGTACTTTCACACGTACATGAAGTAACTGAAAATACCATGGCTTGAGTCAGGAGTAATTTAGCTCTTAAAGTAGCATGCTTGCTCTCAGCACTGAAGTGATCTGTGCAGCATGTTTAGTTAATACAATCTGTCTTTTGATCTCTGGACTCCTGCTTCCATGAGCATTAATTAACTTTCAGCAAGCAAGGTTACATCATCTTCATAATGTAGGCTGTTATTTTTCATCAAAGAATACAGTATTTTTCATGCTGTATTTTTCATCAAAGAATACAGTTTCCTGATGATTAATTCAACATACAGGTTGAATAAGTGTAGCAAAAGGATACAATCCTGGCATAAACTTTTCCTGATCTTAAACAAAGCGGTTTCCTTGTTCTGTGCACACAACTACCTCTTGATCCATGTACAGATTCTGTATGGAACACAATTAGGTATTTTGGAATACTCATTCTTGCCTTGGTATATGTGGTAGTTATATAGTCTGCTGTTCGCTTGGGGAGGGGTGGAGTCTAGCCTGTCAATCAGGTCACAGCTTGATGACCTCATTTGGAGGTGCCACAGAAATAAATAGCTTACTGGAGCCCAGATACAGATACACCTTCTGCTTGGTCTTCCTGCTGACAAGACACTATGGGAGAGACCTGGACCTGGAAGAGCCACAAGAAGACCACTGCTATCACTGAAAGGCTTCCACGGCCACTGGATCCACAAGACTTTCACCCACTAGCCTGTATTCAACATCATTGTACGTGTTGTGTGAGTCTGAAGTGGAATTTACAGATTGGTATTGGTCATATAGGCTAATATTGGACTTAATGGACTTGGACTGGGCTTGGATGTTTCTCGATATATAATTGCTCTTTTATATAAAATTCTTATACACATATGAGTGCCTCTGAATTTCTCTAGTCAACCCAGACTAACTCAACATAGTCAATGAAACATATGTAAGTGTCTTGCTGATAGTCTCTGTTTCCAATCAAGATTCATCTCATATCAGCTATAATATCCTTTGTTCAATATCTGCGTCTCAATCATGTCTGAGCCTCTGGCATCTCTCTATAAACATAATGCTTCAACCACTGTTAGATAATCTTCAGAAAAAAGTTACTTTCATGTGATATAAGTGATATTGCTGCATAATTTGTGCATTATGTTGGGATACCTTTCTTTGAAATGAGTACAATACAGACTTCTTCCAGTCAGTTGTCTAAGTAACTGTCTTCCAAATTTATTGGTATAGAAGGATGAATGCTTCCAGTACTTCAGAAGTTTGTTGAAGAATTTCACTCGGAATTTAATCAATGCCTGGAGTCTCTTTAGGACTAATATTTTCAATGAAATTTTGACTTTGTGTTAGTCTGGGTAGACTATATTTTTCTACAGATATAGTATATTTAATTTTCTCTATTCCATATGTAGAAGTTCACTTGCATATTGTGGTTTGTGCTGTTGAAAAAAAGTATTTGCCCTACATTCCCTGTGTTGTGACAGGTAAACCCTCAGGACCAAGAATGAGTGTAGCAATACCAGGAGGGTAAGGGGAAGGTGGGGGGAAGAAAGGGGGAACCGATCACAATAGTTGTTGTATAACCCTCTCCCAGGGGGGTAGACAACAGTAAAGTGGGTGAAGGGAGACATTTGTCAGTGTAGGACATGAAAAAAATCTATTAATTATCAAGGGTTCATGAGGGAGGGAGTGTGGGGGAGGGGGAAATGAGTTGATACCAAGGCCTCTAGTAGAAAGAAAATGTTTTAAAAATTATGATGGCAAAATATGTACAAAGGTGCTTGACACAATGGATATATGTATGGATTGTAATAAGAGCTGTAAGTGCCCCCAGGAAAATTATTTAATAAAAAAAACATCATATGCATATCTGTCCTATAAGCATGCATGTGGGAAACCACCACACTAAAAAAAGCATTTGCTATGAACAAGGAATTGATCTTGATAATAATCTATAATGGAACGTCCACCTTTGTTTCTAACATCTAGACCATAATGTCCAACTTCTGTGCCTTTGTCTAGGTTCTCCAATTTGCATTCTAATTGCCACTAGTTATCAAAGCATCTTGACTGCATGTTTGATCAATTGTTGTCTTAGGTTGACTAGAGAAACAAATGCAGTGACATTCATCTATGTATAAGAATGAGCTTTATATTAAGAAATAATTATATATCAAGAAGACATCCAGCCCAGACCAACTCAAGACCATAATTCCAATACTTGTCTTCAGTCACTCTTCAGAGTCATGTAGCCACATGCAGTGATGCCGACTGCTGGAAGATCACAGGCCAATGGATGTGGAGCCTCGTGGATCCAAAGTTGGTGGAAACATGGCAGGGCACTAGCAGCTCTCAGGGTCAGTGGCAGAGTCTCTCCAAGGAAGAAGACGAAGGGGAAGAAGGAGAAAGAGATGTTCCCAGGGTTCTCCTTCAAAGAAGGACACACCCCAATGAGGCATCATCACACCTGATTGACAGATTTGATTCCATCTCTACACTTTCAAACATCTTCAAGTTGATATCAAATCATGCAAGTACCACATATATGTAGTTATATATATCTATGTATGCATGGCTATGCATATACATACATAGATCATTAAACAGACATTTATGCTCATATATAAGTATAGGTGCCTTATATAAAGACTACATATAAGCACTGGTTCAAAAATTCCTTGAGTAACATTTGACTTTTAGCTTCCAAGACATCACGTAGACATGTTTTCCTAAGTCTATGCTACTTTTTGTTTGCTTCTGTTTCTTGATCTCTAAGTCATCTTCTTCACTACAGTTTCATCTACTTCTTCACCACTTCTTTCTTTCTGCTTCTTCAACTCAAATTCAAAGTCAGTTATAAATATGCTTTCAGAGCCTAATCTCATTACTTACAATTGCTTCCTTGGTGATTGTCTCCAGATAACTTTAAATATCATCTTTAAAAACCATGGTATATGGTCTACCATGCAAGAAAACAATCAAGAAGGATATCATGGCATTCACTGTCAAAAAGGACACTTCAAGATCAGCCTTGAAGTACAAAGTCACCTGCAATAGAATTATGTCTATCCCCATACAAGAAAATTCAATTCAATACAACTATTATTCAAATTTTAGCACCAACTACTAGAACTAGTAATACAGAAACTGAAGAAATATACAAATGCCTTCCAATCTTACTTGATCAACATGATTATTTAAAGCACAAGTACATACAAACATAAATATGACATTGAAACCCCACCTGAATTTTGAGGACATCTCAAGAGCAGATTTAATTTACTGAAAAGTGGGAGTTGATGAGCATCATATGTGAAGAAAACATGCGTTTGAAGTTACATTATATATATTTTTTCCCAGTATATGAAAACCAAGATTGATGAACCTAGGGACAGCAAGTAGAATAACGGTTTAGGGGTCGGGGTGTGGACAGTGGTGTCAGGGGGTGATGGTGGTAAAAGGGAGATGATGTCAAGGAGCCCAGAAGGAAAAAGTATTTTTGGAAACTGATTATGGAAGCAAATGTATAATTCTTTGTTGTGATTAGACTATAGAATGATATCTGTATTAACTCCCAATTAATAATAAATAGAAAAACCCACAAATCTAGGAATCTATGTTTTTTTGTTTGTGACTCTCTTAAATTGGAGCTCCAAGTGAAGAACAATTCATTCTTAAATCATGGTGCTGCTTGATACTCACTCTCAAGAAGGGGACACAGAAGATACAGGTGCTATAAAAAAAATGTGGCGAAGGGATTAGATCGTGCCCAGTTATCAGCTAAAATAGCATCTGAGATCTTAAAGGCTTGTCTCCAAAGCAGCAGCCATCTAAGTGAGATGTCAACTAAGTTCACATGGAAGAAGCACAGCATCATCCGTCACTAAAGGACTGTAAATCTTATAAACCGAAGTCGAAAGCCGGATTAGTATCAGAGCATAAATTGTAGGCATCCAATTTGCAGGAGGTTATGGACGAGATTGGGAGCCCAAGATTCACTTGTGGAAACTAAGTGAGAAATGAGCCTCCAGTGAACTCGCCCGATGCACAATTTAGATATAGGTAGATAGTTGTTACTGAATAGAGTGTATTGCAGAGATGAGTGTAGAAGAGCAAATCCATAAATCTAACTTGAACAATTAAAACCTTGTCAGCTGATCCTCCTCTGATGTATGCTAGGTCTGATTTGGTTTTCAACACTTTCTGTATTTTTGTTTTATTTTGTTTTTGTGTATTCATATTAGAGTGTATCTTAGAGGTGTTAAGACGTCATTGGAAGTCACCCTCTGGACATTATATTATAATTTACTATGTTTCAGTCGATCACACCCAGGATTGATAAACCTATAGGGACAGTAAATAGAATAAGATTTTGGGGGGTGGCAGGGCATTACAGTGATGGAAAAGATTAAAGTGGATGTTAGACGAGATTCCAAAATTTGCTCTTAATTATAGAGTAGTTAAGGCAAAAGGAAGAAAGGATGAAATCAAAGAACTGAAAAGAAAATTTCCAAAGACAGCTGAAGCAGAAACAGCCAAATATTATAACGAAGTGTGTAATGACCCAGAATTAGACAACCAAAAGGGGTGAACGTGGTCCACAAACCTTAAAGTGAAAGAACTAAAGAAAAAAAATCAAGCCTCGGTGGAAATCTTGAAAGTTTATACTGGCAAAGTATTGAATGATGCACAAGGTACATCTTCTGCACAAGGCCTTTTTGAGTATTGAAAAGCAAGATTGGTACTTTGAAGACTAAGGTGCACCAGACCCACCCATGGTGTTTCCATGGCCTCATATGCAATGCCAGGTGGACACTGGATAAGGGAGAACTCAGCAGATTCTCTGCGTCTGAGTTGTGGGACTGGAGGAGCACCCTGCAGCTACCACAGACTTCTGAAATGGCTTCTTGGAGGATGCAACCACAGCGCTCTTTGGAGGCAAGAATTACAAGACTTTGTCTTACATACTTTTTATATATTATCATGAGCGATTGGTCCCTAGAGAAGGACATCATGCATGGTAACATGGGGGACAGTCCTCCACTGCAAGAGGAAGTAGTCCACTAAAAGAGAGGAAGGTCCTCAACAAGGTGGATTTACACTGTCGCTGCAACTATGGGCTCAGCATAGGGACCACTTCAAGGATGACCCAGGACCTTGTGTGTGTTTTGTTTTTTTTCTGTTTGGCATAGGATAGCGATGGGCTATCGTCCACTCAGTGACACCTTGGTAGGTAACAACAACAAAATATTTAAAACTTCCTTGAATCTCCTCTCTGCTTTTTTTTCCTTCTCTGCTTCTTATTCTACATTATATCCAGTAGTCCTCACCTTAGAAATATGACCAGAATTGAATTCTTTTAATAGAACTATACTTAATCTAAATGTATCTCTAGACTGAATTATTGAAAATGTTTCTCAATGTCTCCATGATTCATCCTCTGTCCCCTAAACCAAATAGCATGATTTTCAAAAATAGAGCGAGATTTCACTTTTCTCTCAAAAACCTCTCAATTTTCTTTTTCTTCCCATCTGTCTCAAAATTAAAATCAAAATGCTTGCAATGATTAACATCCTCTTCCTTTCCATTATATCAGCTTGGTAATTCTATAATTGCCTCTTCTACCCTTTTCTTCCACTTCTTCAACAAAAATCTCTTTGCTGTTATAGAACAGTAGTAAAATCTTAACTAAAAAAATGTGTCTTCTTATCCCATCTGACTAGATTATGCCTTTCTAGAAGTCTGTATGATTTCATTGATCAATTTCTTTAAAGTCTTCCCTGTCATCTAATCCAGCTTCAAAATATATTCCCTCAAGTCTTTCTGCCACCACGTGACTGCCAGTGTATCTTACTGTGGTGGTGTGTTAGTCCTGGTAGCCTAGAGAAACAAATCCAGGGAAACCCATATATGTAGAGGAAAGAGGCTTATATTCAGGATAAATTGAATATTGAGAAAACATCACAGCCCAGTCCAGATCAAGTCCATAAGTCCTATATTAGCCCATTTGTCCCACACCAATCTATAAAGTCTTCTTCAGACTCACAAAACACATTCAATGATGCTGAATGCAGGAAGATCAGAGGCTAGTAGGTGGGAAGTCTTGTGGATCCAGGGACGTGGTAAGCATATCAGCGCTGGCAAGGGTCTCCTCATGGTTTCTCCAGCTCAAATCACACTGTATCAGTGTAACTCTATCAGACTTATCCATATTGTTTCACAGAGAGAGAGTGTCTCCCACCTCCAAGGAGGAAATAGAGGAGTTCCCAGAATCCTCAGAAGAAGGATATGCCCATACAGAGGCCTCAATGGCTATGATCAAATTGGCAGACTAAATTCCACCCCTTCACTCTTAATCCTCAAATTGACAACCACAGGTGTTGTTGTGACACCAGAAGCATCTAAAAAATTGTTTGTTTGGGTTGTATCATTTCACTCCACAGTGAGCAAATACTTTGGGAAACTAGACTATATGAATAAAAATACAGCAGCAAAGTTGGAGGAAGGTTTATTAACAACTTATGCTTTGTGGATGACACAACTTTGCTGAAAAAAGAAGAGAACTTGAAACACTTACTGAAGAAAATGAAACACCGTGTGGACTTCAGTGTAGGTTGCCAATTAACGTTATCCCCAGAAAAATTTAATACACTGCCATTAAGTCAATTTTGACTCAATATAAAGAAAACAAAAATCTTCACAAATGAACTAATATACAACTTTATGATTGACAGAGAAAAGTTTCACATTGTCAAGGATTTAATTTCTCTTGGATCCACAATCAATGCTCATGGAAACAGCAGTCAAGAAATTCAAGGATGTATTGTTTTGCCGCAAAAGGCCATTTGAAAGTGTCAAAAAGCAAGGATGTCACTGTGAGGACTCCTGTGCACCTGGCCCAGCCCTGGTGCTTTCACTTCCCACATATGCCTGGGAAAGCTGGGCAATGAATAAAGAAGACTGAGGAAACGCTGATGCCCTTGACATGGTAGTGGTGATGAACAGTCAAAGTATCTAGGGCCACCAGACAAACAAGCATCTGTCTTAGAGGGAGGGGCCCGCTTTAGAACCAATGATGGGGAAATTATGCCTCAGGTAGTTTGAGCGTGTTTTCAGGAGAGATCAGTCCTGAAAAGGACATCATGCTTAGCAAAATTGAGGATACTTGAAAAAGGCAGCTCCCATTGAGATGGCTGACACAACGACTGCAGATCTGAGTTCAAACATGAGCACGATCTTAAGAATAGCACAACTCTGGACAGGGCCTCCTTCTGTTATACTTTGGTATCGCTATGAGTCCAGCTGACTTGATAGCTCATAACAGCAACACAGGTTTGCCTTCTCCCATTCTAATAGCATTTTTCTTAGGAAGTATTATTATTATTTTCATTTGTTTGTTTACACATTAGTATATTAGCTTCAGGATACCAGAGAATCTTTTTTGCTCTCTTCTGTACCTGAGGACTTAGAACTATTTGTGCCACATAGAAGGTTCTGGATAAATGTCAGCAATCATTCTCTAGATAATGGGATTTGGGGAAATAAGAAAGATCTGAACTCCATTTTATACTACTTTAGTGAATGAGATTATCATATGATTTTGCTTTTTATGTGTTTCAAAAGAAATATAATGCAAAACTCCTGGATGGTAAAATCAAATTCTTATTTCATTTGTACTTCTATGATTTTACAGATTCAAAAATGGAACCCATTGCCTAATTACTTCCTTAGATGAAACCAGTGATTTATTATTATAATTCAGAAAAACTTAGTAGTTGTGATGGTTTATTTATGTCAAATCAAAGCATATCCTGGGGGGTTATAAATCAGGATCCTCTATAAGTAGAAATGCCATCAAATGAGCAAGGCAATGAAAAGGGTAGGATATCTTAAAAAGCAACAGGACAGAAAGACAGATATGACCTATTCAGAAGTCTTCATGTTATTGTTCTTAAGAGTCCATTATTTTGTTCTGCCCTCCTTCTGTACCATCCTTACGAGTGTTGTATTTGAACCCATTGTTGCAGCTAATATGTTAATCGACCTTATTGAGGACATTCCTCTTTTTATATCACCCTCTATTACCAAGCGTGATGTCCTTCTCCAGGAACTGGCCCCTCCCGGTCATATTTCTGTGGTACATGTTGTGAAGTATTGCCATCCTTTTCCATAAGGAGCATTCTAGCTTTACTGCTCTTGAGATAGAGCTGTTCTTTCCTCTTAACAATCTGCAGTATATTAATAATTAAGATACAGCAATTCTTCTCCAGTCGGATTTATTGTCTAGCTTATGAATGCCTATGAAGTGACTGAAAATATTAGCGTTGGAGTCAGACAGAGTTTAGTCCTCAAAGTGTTATCTTTAACACTTAAGTGAAAAAGGACTTTCCCCGACAGTTTTGCCCTCTGCAACATTACTAAATTCCTTGACTGCTGCTTCAGTCAGTGTTGACTGTAGATCCAAGTAGAGTAAAACCTTTGACAATTTCAAAACTGGCCAGTCGTGTGGATTCTGTTTTCTTGGCATTAAAGTGTATCCCATACTGTACTCTTAGACCTTCATCAGTGAAAAGTTCAAGTCCTTTTTACTTTGTTCAGCAACATTGTGTCATCTGCACATCACAGGTTGTTAATGAGTCTCCCTCCAATCCTGATGGCCCTAGTCTTATTTATAAAGTCCCACTTAGCAGTATACATAAATCAGAAAAATACAGGAGAAAACTGGTCATGGAAAAGAAGACCAGGATCTTTGGGATGATGGGTTTCTAGGTGAAGCTAATGGTAACCATAACGACTACTCCACCATCAGTGTGTCTGTCAGGCTGTGGTGGCTGAGCAGTGTTACGGTGGTGGAAGCTATGCTACCAATATGTCAGAAGTAAGCATGTGGCACCCCCGGTGTGCAGTTTTCAGCGAAACGTACACACTAACTAGGAGGGAAGACTTGGTGATCTACTTATACCAAGTAAGTAGCCAAAGAAAACGCTTTGGATCATAGCCAAACACTGTCCAATATAGTGCTGAAAGTCTAGTCCAGTGGTTTGGAATTCAAAGAAACTATAACAAATTACTGAAACCTAAGAACAATCCTAAAAATTGGTGCAAAGATAGCCAATATTTTTCCTTTTTCTACACAAGGGGAACAAAAGTTGGAGCTGACTTGAGAGTCATGAACAAAAGCCGTCAAAAACTGTCCCTTCAACTAACACCGAGACATAACAAGAGCCATTAGTTTACTAAATCCAAAGATGAAGTAAAAATAAATAAATAGATAAATAAATAACTAAAATAAAGAACAGAAACTTAAATCTAAGTGGGAAAAGTGTCTGAGAGATAGAAGATTTGGGCTCAGAAATACAGGTTACTAGTTAACGAAAAAGAATGTTTTCTGCCCAATGCAGAGCCCTACTGGTCAGTGCTGAAATTTGATTCCTTGCTAAATTTGACCTTAAGAATGACTGAGCATCTGATGTTGGAGTTCCCTGACCATCCCGGGTCACAATGTCTTGATGCTAAAGCTCAGACTACCTCAAGATTTACTGTCCTGTGTTCTTGTTAGTGGGGCCCGTGGGCAGGAGTAGAGCAAGGGGGTGTCTGTGTCTATGATAGTACTCCAAGTAAGCTAGTTAAGTAGAATCTTCTTTTCACAAACCTTCTTTTCACTGTGGTATATTATCTGTGCTCATTTATTTAAGAGTTATTTGATTGCCTCTTACATGCAAGACCTTAATTCAAATACTAGCAAAAGAACAATAAAAAGTAAAAGCCAATTTTTGTTCTCATTGAATTTTATTTTCATCATTATTTCTCTTGATTGTATATTTTCCTATATGGACTACAAATTTAAAATATTCCTTTTGGTTTGAGTCTTTCTTCTCTTGCTAATTTTTATATTTCTTTGAGAAATGAAATTATTTTAGAGGGATTTAATATTGGACTTAGAAAATTCCCAATTGTGAAGGGATTCTTCCTCTAATTAATGGTAGCCCTGGGTCTTTTTCAGCTAAATGTGGTCATAGAAGTTCATATTTGGAAAACGTGTTAGCCATTGTCTAGCTTAGTGTCCTAAATCTATATATATGATGCTCAGAGAAGTTAAAGTGTATGTAAAATTTAATTTAAAATAGGAGCAGCTCATGAACAGAGAGGTCTGCAGGGCCAGCCGCAAACAAAGCCAAGCTGACCACCTTCCTAGAAGTCTGTGCTACAGAGGACAGAGCTAAACCTCCAGGTTGGGGACAGGGGACAGTCTGCTATGCTCACATGGAAGTAAACAAAGAAGGAAGTAGAGCGAGTGAGGGACTAGACCCCATACTGGCACACCAAGCACCGAGGACTAAGTCCTTGCATGGAACTGTTAAGGCACAGAGATGACTGGTGGGTCCACAACAGCTCCAGACATGATGCGCCCTCACTGGAACATGCTGGGACACACGGCGGGGAGGGAGTCTGTTCTGACACACCCTCCCCCACACCCACAGTGGGGTGAACAAAGAAGGAAACATAACATAACAGATCAGCCACGGGAGCATATCAAAGCCACAAAGCCCCCGAGGAGCCCCCAAAATAGACGTCAGGCTTGGAGGGGCAGTTCCTGGGACCTCCTGCACCAATTGAGCGATAGTGGATAGACCTGGAATTATGTATGCATTTTGCTTTTTTTTTCCCTCTTGTTTTCTTCAATCTTTTGTTTTCCTTTTATCTCCATTATTGTTGTTTTTCCTACTTATATAATATAGGCATGGGAAGCAAGCTCTAGGAGAAAGCATCCGGACTGACAGTTCTGGAGGGACCTGGGAGCGGGAGGAGGTGGGGGAAATGAGCTGCAAGAAAACGTCATTAGCAGGGGAACAACTAGCCAATTAAAATCAACACTGAGGTGGACACAGAGATCCTGGTGGTGTTGGAGCAAAAGCAATCTAGCTGAAAGGATTTATTAAGAGGCAGAAGAAGGTGAGTGTGGGGATAGGAGGTAGGTAAAAGTAAACAGAGGAAAGATCTAGGAAGCAAAACTATGGATAGATGTGTACATATGTAAACATGGGTGTGTACATATGGAATATATTAATTTATAAAACTAGAGGTATTGGCTTATGTATATATATATATATATATATATATATTTATGTGGCAATACATTGAGGAAGTGGATGGACTTTGTGCCTCTGCTCATGCCCTCCCTCAATGCAAAAACACGTTGTTCTAACAACCTGGCATTCTGTGATGCTCACCCTCCCAAAATGATCACTGAAGACAAAATGGGTGCATAAGAAAATGTAGTGAAAAGATCTGATGATGCCCAGCTATCAAAGATAAAGTCTGGGATCTTAAAGGACTGGAGTTAAACAAGTGACTATCTAGCAGAGAAGCAACAAGTCCATACAGAAGAAGTACATCACCCTGTGTGATCATGAGGTATCCATGGGATCAGGTAATAGGTATCAGAAGATAACAAAAACATATTGCTGAGAATGAGCAGAGACCCCAAACCCATTTGCAGACAACAGGACATCACCTCACAGAAGGGTCACAAGGAGGGATGAGTTAACCAGGCTGCAGTATTGCACTGATGAAACACACTATCATGACCCCATCCTGCCTTTCTGTTCCAGCTAGACCAGAGCATGTACACTGGTACAAATAAGAGCTCACAACACATGGAATCCTACCCACTCGGGAACAGAAATGGAGGTAGCAAGACCAGTAGGGAAGGGGGAGGTGAGAGGAGGAGGGGAGGAAGAGGAAACCGATTGCAATGATCGACATATAACCACACCCCAGGGGTTTGAACAAGAGAAATATGGGTGAAAGGAGACAGTGGTTGGTGTAAGATATGAAAATAATAAAAATAAAATTATAATTTATCAAGGGTTCACGAGCGTGTGAGGGTGGGGGAAGAGGGGAAAAAGTGGAGTTGATACCAAGCCAAGGGCTCAAATAGAAAGCAAATGTTTTGAAAATGATGAGGGGAACATATGTACAAATATATTTGATCCAATTGAAGTTTGGCATATTATAAGAGCTGTAAGAACCCCCAATAAAATCATCTCTAAATAAATAAATAGAATGTAATAGTCACAATCTA